>NC_136489.1:141300440-141302940 GCF_053919585.1 Euprymna scolopes
GAACTTATGCATGTCAGTACAGTTGGGGAAGCAGTGACCTGGAATGGAATTCCAAAGTCTAGCAGTTCTGGGGAAGAAACTACTGGAGTAGAACGATCTTTTACATCTAGGGATCTCTACAGTGTGGGGGTGGGATTTTGCAGCTTGTCGGGTCTGTCGAGGGTGTTCACGTCGTGGCGGCACAAGTGCTTGCAGTTCTTCAGAGCATTCACCATTATAATACTTGTAGAACAGGCAGAGGGATGCAACGTTTCGACGATGGGACAGAGGCTGAAGTTTTGATGCCAGTTTAGGGCCTATCAGATTTGCGACTCTCTTTTGAACCCTGTCAAGGAGAGAGAGACTAGTAGCCGATGCACTGGCCCAAATATGACAGCAATACTCCATACATGGGCGAATAGTGGCCTTATAGAGATACAGGATACTTTCGGGTGTTAGAAGTTTTCTAGCACGGTAGAGAGAGCCCACCTTCCTCGCAGCGGCCCTGGCAATGCCCTCGATGTAATTGTTCCAGCTCATGTTTCCTGTGAACGTTAGGCCAAGGAGCTTGAAAGACGTACTCTCAGCTAAAGAGTTGTTGGCCATTGCTATGTGTTTGTGATTATTTGGTAAGACCGATACTTGAAAGGGTATGAATTATAATCAACACTGAATGCATTTATAATACATTATTTATTTAACTATAACATAAACTTAAATGTTCGTAATGAACGATTGAGGAAACGATAGTCTGTAGCAGCCATGTTGAATGTTCCAGCCTTTCCCTTTGTCTCCCCTGGCTGCCAGGCACAACTAATGACTTTAGATGGAAGGGAGATAATTCTGCATTTATCCATTTATCGATTATCTCTCTTTGACCATCTAACACCTCCCCTTTGAAGATGATGTCTGTAAGATGTTTGCTGTGGGTCCACTTGTAGGACTGAGGTTGGTTTGCGCCTTCGTTGTGATTTTCTTGTTGGACCGTCCTTCTTAGCCTTGTTTTGTTTCCTGCATGCTGCGGGAACACTCTGAGGTAATTCAAATGTGTCCAGTAAAATATTCAATGGAATGTCATTTGATTGTCTCTTTGGAAGGTATGAATGATGCAGTTGATTTGCGTGTCTGACCCAAATAGATGATTGTACATCCACATCATATATGACTTTCCCAGAGCGACGTACTATCTGACCCTGTGTCCATTTTTCTTTACCATTTCGGTAATCTTTTGCCCATACGGCTTGTCCTGGTAGGAATGTACGTGATCTTGCTCCATGATGACGATTGAATTGATTTTCCATCGTCCCGTTTCTCTTGGGATGATTCTTTGGTGATGGACGAATTGCATCCATTGGTAAGCGCATCTTCCTGTTCATCAATGCTTCGGCGAGAGACTTACCCTCCGGGCAATTTGGGTTTGGTGTAGCTCTGTAGCTACTTAGAAATGTTTCTATGATCTCTCGAGTAGTTCCTTCCCCCTTCAACTTCAAGAGTGCTCTCTTAAAAGTGTCTACGAAGCGTTCGCCTTGGCCGTTAGATTGTGGGTGGAAAGGTGGAGATCGTAGGTGCTGGATACCGTTTTGTTTACAGAAATTCGTAAATTCTGTTGATGTAAATGCAGTACCGTTGTCAGAAACTAAAATTTCAGGAACACCCAATCTGCTGAAAATTTCTTGAAGTCTCGTCACCGTTTCGTTGGAAGTAGTATGATTCATTTGGAAGATTTCTGGCCACTTGCTGTATGCGTCAACCAATATTAAATTGGTTTGTCCATTAATTGGTCCTGCGAAGTCGTGACCACGGAATTTCTGGAGTAGGCCATGCCTGCAGTGTTGTTTTCCGAGGAGATTTTTCAACCATTTGGCATTTTTCACAAGTTCTTACTAGTTCTTCTAGTTGCTTGTCCATGTTTGGCCAGTACACATAGCCACGTGCCAGAGCTTTCATCTGATTTATTCTCTGGTGTCCATAGTGGAATTGTCTGAGAACTTTGTTCTGGAGTTTGTATGGAACAATCACACGTTCTCCAAAAAGAAATGTTCCATTAATTTCGGATAAAGATGATCTTCTCTGAAAAAACGGTTGAAGTTGCTGGTTGGTGCATGTTTTTGGCCAGCTTGAAAGATGAAATTTTCTGACTTTTTGTAGTAATGGGTCTGCAGCTGTAGCCTCCTGAATCATCTCTGAAGTGACCGGTAAAGATCTTACCGTGGAAACAAGTCCAGACATAACTTCCGGTTCCACCGATATAGCAGCGATGACTGTATCTTCTACTACTTTCTGATGGGAAGAGATGAGTCTTGATAGCGCATCTGCTTGGCCGATTTTGCTCCCTGGTTGGTGCTTTATAGAAAAGTCATAGTCCAGCAGCATAGTTGCCCACCTTTGTAATCGGTTTGCTGTATATACCGGAATTCCTTTTCTGCTACCAAAAATGCTTATTAAGGGCTTGTGGTCTGTGATCAGAGTAAAATGTCAGCCATATAAGATTTTATGGAATTTCTTGACTGCATATATTATT
>NC_136489.1:141310440-141316849 GCF_053919585.1 Euprymna scolopes
CAGTTGGTAGAATTTTGAAGAGAGCTGGTTAAAAAAAAAAAAAACACAAACTCTGAAAGAACACTTTTTGCATGTGCATGAAGGATAAAGATTTTAAAATTTTTTTATTTTATTAACCAAATAGCTAAATATTATGAATTGTACACCACAGAGATTCCCTAGTATTAAGGCCATGTAAGAAGGAGGGGTTGGAAAAACGATATTGACCCCAATATTGTTTCTTTTAAGTAGGGGAGGTAATGTAACGAAGTAAAGGGGTGACAACTATGTGTAACTGTTTTAGATATATACTCTGTAAAACAATATAAAAAATAGCCCTACTAATGACTAAGAATCAACTACAGTACAAATTTGGTATATTTGAATTATCGAAAGTTGTCCCCATTTTTATTTCTCCCCCCCCCCCCATTAGAAAGTAAGACGAAACCACTTGGTTTCAAGCTGTTTATTTAAGAACCTGAACTCTGTGTATGTTGAAGATTAATAACTGTTCGTTTGAAACTCAATCGGATATTTGAGGAAAGCAATTGTGTTATTTTTAGGAATGATGAAATCAACTCATGAATTGACAATTGAATATATATCTGTCAGTGAAATAATATCTGTGTCGGATTCAGAGGTCAAACTGGAAAGCTGTTATATATATCCAAGTTAAAGAGATAAAAGACAGATACTGCCGGGAAGGGCAGGGGTGAAGAAACTGTCAAGAGACTGCAGGAAGAGGCAGGGGTGGAGAAGCCGAGAATGCCAGAGCGACAGACTCTCAGATGAAAAGATAGATGCATAGAGCCGTGGAGCTTTTGAGACATGCGCGTCCACCCAGACTCCCAGAGGCCAACACTCAATAAGTTTGAAAGCTGACGCCTTCAATATTGTTTGTAGAACGTTAACACATCGCTTCCTTCAAAGTTCTGAAAGAGTGATAAGAACTCTACTGTTTCATTTGAATATATTATGGTGTGTATAATCGTTTGTCCTGTTTTTCTTTAAACTACACCACAAATCCACGGCCCTCTTTCGACGACGTTTGTCGTTAAGAGGGTACACAACGACTGGTCCAGATCGGATAACTAGACGATCCACCGATAATTCAGTCACCACCCGCATACCCGTAACTTAGATGGCCAAGAATTATCACCGGCAGTAGAAGGGTTCGGAGGTCGACGATCGTCCGCCACAGGCCGGTGAAGGTGAGAGAGTGGGCTGGTGACACATATATATATATATATATATACACATATATATATTTACATATATATGTATACACACACACATATATACACACATATATATACATATATATATACACACATATATCATCATCAACGGCGGTCACTCGTGTCCGAGTAAGACTGTCTTCCGTTGTGGCTTCTGTGGGTCCTCAGGTGAGCATAGAGCCCAATCCTAGACCCAATTTGTCTTGTGCAATTTGGGCAGATAAAGAAGCTTGATTTAGGTCACTATTATAAAGCGCAGCACCTTTGTGGACAGCGCTCCTCCATGCCAACCTGCTCCCAGCCACGTCCTCCCATGTCTCAAGGTCCATGTGAAACCGCTTTAGATTTGCTTTGATGTTGTCCTTATACCTCATCTTTTGGCCACCCTGGGCACGCTTTCCCTCAACAAGCTGAGAGTAGAAAATCTGTTTTGGGAGGAGGAGATCCGGCATTCGGACAACTTGATCAGTCCATCTGAGCTGGCGTTGAGCAACAGTAGCAGTGATAGTGGGAATGTCAGCCTTACTCAGGACGCTGGTGTTGGTGCGTCGGTCCTTCCAACTAATTCTGAGGATTTTTCGGAGGCATCTTTGGTGGTACATCTCCAGGGTTTTTACGTGCCTCCTGTATGTGGTCCAGGTCTCCGATCCATAGAGAAGAGTGGGCAGCAAGACAGCTTTATATACCATGATTTTGGTCTTTGCCAGAAGGTCACGGTTCTCAAATACTCTCTTCCTTAGCCTTGAGAAAGCCCCACTGGCACAGCTGGAAGGTGTTGTATTTCATCATCTATGTTGGCTTTTGATGATAGGATGCTGCCTAGGTATGGGAAGTGGTCCACATTTTCCAGTCTAGTGTTGTCGATGGAGATGTTTGGGGGTGAGACTGGAGTACTGTTTGGTGGTGATTGATGGAGGATTTGGGTTTTTTTTATATTAATTGTTAGTCCTAGCTGTTTGTACGCCCTCGTGAAGGCAACCAGTGTACACTGTAGGTCCTCTTCTGAGAGGGCTACAAGGGCGTTATCGTCTGCATACTGTAGCTCCATAATGGATATGGTGTTCGTTCGACCTTTGGCCCTAAATCTGTTGATGTTAAAAAGTCGCCCGTCAGTTCTGTACATAATCCCAACTCCATGGGGAAGATGTTTGTCCGTGAGATGGAGGATAGCAGTAATGAAGATGGAGAACAGGGTTGGGGCAATGACACATCCCTGTTTCACTCCCGTGTCAACCCTGAAGGGCTCGGTTTCATCTCCACTACTACTGAAGACTGTAGCTGACATATTGTCATGTAGCAGTCTCAGTACCCGAATGTACCTCTCTGGGCATCCAAACCTTGCAAGAACCAGCCAAAGGGCTTGACGGTTCACAGAGTCAAAGGCTTTAGTAAGGTCTATAAAAGCCATGTATAATGGTAAATTTTGCTCCCTGCACTTTTCTTGGAGTTGACGAGCAGTGAAGATCATGTCCATCGTGCCTCTATTTGGTCGAAAGCCACTTTGGGTCTCGGAAAGGATGGTTTCTGCAAGGGGTGTAAGCCTGTTGGCCAAAACCCGAGCTAGGGCTTTCCCTGTGGTAGAGAGGAGAGAAATGCCCCGGTAGTTCCCACAGTTTGCCTTGTCTCCCTTCTTAAAGATGGAGACAACTAGACCGAGGCATAAAGAGTTTTTCGGCAGCTGCATCCATGACTGAGCAGCCCTGTTTAGGATCCACTCTGCTCACCCCAGTAGGGGAGGGGGGTTAGAAAAGGTACCCCTAAAAATAGCCTGCCTCAAAAAAACCCGTCTGGACTCCCGCATCCAGAGGGATCACCACCACGCAGTCGGAAAAAGAAAGAAAACTTATGCCTATATTTTGGAACCTGGAATGTGAGGACCCTCATGGATAACAAAACAAGTGATCGACCCGAAAGAAGAACTGCCATTATCTCAAGAGAGCTAAGGAGGTTCCAGATTGACATAGCTGCGCTCTCTGAAACCCGACTGCCTGACGACGGGCAGCTGAGGGAGGAGAAAGGCGGGTACACATTCTTTTGGAAAGGAAGGCCTGCAGAAGAGCCACGTATCCATGGCGTGGGCTTTGCTATAAAGAACAGCCTCATCCGCCACCTCAATGAGCCCCCTGTGGGCATCAACGAACGCCTAATGACCATGCGCCTGATGCTTGCGGGCAGCCAAATGGCCACTGTGATTAGTGCGTATGCTCCAACACTTGATGCACATGATGAAATAAAGGAGACCTTTTATGCTGACCTTGACACCATTTTATCCGGGACCCCCAAGGGGGACAAGATAATCCTACTTGGGGACTTCAATGCCAGAGTGGGACGAGACCATCAGCACTGGAGAGGAACGCTTGGAAGAGAAGGAGTTGGGAACATTAACTCAAATGGTACACTCCTACTGACAAAGTGCTCAGAACATAACCTAATCAACACGAACACACTTTTCCGACAAAAAAACGCATTCAAAACATCATGGATGCACCCTCGAAGTAAAATCAGGCACCTCATTGACTATGTCATTGTCCGTGCCAAAGACCGCTGTGATGTGCTGAACACCAGGGCAATGACCAGTACAGACAATTGTTGGACCGACCACCGTCTTATTCGCTCCATCATGTCCATCCATTTAATGCGGAAGCAAAGGATGCAAAAAAGACAGAGCCGACCAAAGCTCAACATCGAGCAGCTGGGCGATATCACCTACCAACAACACCTCCAAGCGGCTCTTAGCGCGGACCTGCCCAAGCAGTATCCGCATGACGCTGAAGAGCACTGGGACAAGCTGTCCTCTGCCATCATGGACTCCAGTATAAGCATCCTAGGGCAGAAAAAACGGAAACATCAGGATTGGTACGATGAAAACGATACTGAAATCCAACAGCTTATAGACACCAAGAGGCAAACTTTTATCACCTGGCAGAATAACATCAATTGCAAGGTTAAAAGAGCTGCCCATGCCAAGGCTAAAGCGGCTGTCCAATCGACAGTCAGGAAGCTGAAGAACCTCTGGTGGATGAAGAAGGCTCTTTTACAAATATTTTTTAATTTACATGCGCGGATGAACAAATTGTTGAATAGTGCGAAAACAAAACGTTTTTGCAATAAACTTCGGGATAATTTTTTGGGTAAATATTTACATTTAGGTCCACCTCCACAATTTTCTTTTTTAAATGGCGACTTTTATTGATAAATAAATTTACTTCTCTGCCACGGGCACTGAACCCCTCCTTTTTTTCTTTTTTTTAATAGTATTTTCGGGTGGGTATGCTGACAACAAATATCTGAAATTTTGCAAATAGCCCCCCCCCTCCAAAAGTGGTGTTTATTCCGGAAGCTGTTCTTAAGATTTGGAGGTTGGGGTGGGTGGGGTGATTCGAAGGTGGATCTAATCTATATAAAAAAAAAAAAAAATTTTTTTATGCGCACATAAGCAACTATTTTTTTATTAACTTTCTTTTTTTTTTTTTTACTTTTTTATTTAAAAATTAGTAAATTTCAATGAATGCAATAATAAATCATTTATCATTAATATGTGTTTTTGGTTTTGTGTTGAATGAAACTTTTTTTTTTTTCATTACAACAATAATAAACCAATTAAATTAAATAGTATTTTCATGTTAAATTCAAATTTTACAATATGTTTTTCTTTTATTAATTTGTTAAGTGAAAGTACAGATAACCCGGTCAGTTTCTAATGCGAGGAAAATCACCCCCCCCCCCCAAAAAAAAGGGGTACTCTGGATAATAACAAAACATTAAAATTGCCTCAGTCTCGAAAGATTTCTTCTCTACTTAACGAGGAAACAAACGGTGAAGCGTAGTTCACCTTCTGTTTCTCTCCCCCCTCTCTTCCTCTCTTAATATTTCTCTCTATCCATCTCTCCCTTTCCCTCTCTCAATCTATCTTTCTCTCTATATCACCCTCTCCATCTCTCTTTGAGCCCCTTTCTCTCTCTAACTCCCTCCTTTATCTCTCCCCTTTCCTCAGTTTCATCCCTCTCTGTTTCTAACTCTCCCCCTCTCTCTGTTTATCTATCAATCCCTTTATCTCTATATCTCCTTCTCTTTCTCTATTTTCCTCTCACTTTCTCTTTTCTATCTATATATCTTCCTCTCTATCTGTCCATCTCTAATCCCTTATCCTATTTTAGTCTGCTAAATTCATTACAGTGAATAAGGCATTGTCAAAACATGGATAAATCCTATTTTAGTCACCTAATTTACTGACTGTGAGAATAGAAGTTATTTGGAAATTACTGCTACCTTGAACAGCACCAGAAGTAACTGGTAAAACCTTTCTAATTAAATTGATTTTGGCAGCCATTTGGTAACAAAATGACATAGCCTTAGCCCTTGCTGCATGAGGAATACCTGCGACCTTGCTGCCAAGTAGAATTATTTATTCTACTTTAAAACATTCAATTTTTAAAAAATCTCATGTTCGACATCTCCAAAACATCCAATATGGGGAAAAATATTGCAGAAATGCAAACTTATTGTTTAGGATGAATGCACAATGGTACGCAAAAAATCACTTGAGGCTCTTGGTCGATCCTTGCAAGATTTGCGTGGCAATGTCAGACCATTTGGGAATGTAGTAATATTGCTTGCAGGAGATTTCAGACAAATGTTACCTGTTATTCTTCAATCAACACCAGCAGATGAAATAAATGCTTGCCTCAAATACTCTACTTTTTTGTTCGATGTGAAGACATTAAACTTAACTCAAAATATGCATGTCCAGTTACAGACTGTTCGATCTGCACAAAAACTTTTGCATCACTTGTTGGAAACTGGGTACGAAAAAGTGCCAGCTGATCAAAGTTAAGGGCAAAATTCTTTGACTTTTAACTTCTGTAATTTCTGTAATTTTATTTCATCAAAAGAATAGTTAGTTTAAAAGGTTTTTGCAGGTATTCAAATGATAAGAATTCCATTTGACTGAGTGAATGAGCTATTCTTGCAGGTCAATACAAGATGACCATGAACTTAACGCTATTATTCAATGTAAAATTCCAAGTGAGGTAGTCAAATACAAATCCATCGACACTGTTGTAAAAGTAGATAAAGTGGTTAATTATCCAACAGCTATATTTGCCAGGGATGCCACCGCATGTATTGCAACTGAAATTTGGTGTTATCATGTTGTGAAATATAAACCATTCCAAGCTTTACAATGGCACATA
>NC_136489.1:141316949-141321949 GCF_053919585.1 Euprymna scolopes
TTCCAAACACGCAAGGCATAAAAATAGTCATAACTTCCTTGATTTTAATTGGATTTTGAAAATTTAAAAAGATTATTTCTTAGCTTATCAAGCTCTTTCTATATATACCAATATTGAAATATTTTAAGCCATTTAAATTTTTTCATGTGTACTGCAACTCAAATGACCTTGTAACGAGTGATGTAACCCACTTTCCGGTTTACGACATCCGGTTGCGCATGCACGCATAAACATTAACCCATAACAACATAAACAAATAAACACAAATCGCTTCTTTTGCAGATTTTAACTTGCGCACTGAAATGTTAACGTTATTATATTGAAATTATTATTTAACATAGGAAGAGTGAGGGTGTTTTGCAACTATTCTTTATTACAACTATACTGTCACTATTTTCTTACAACTAAACTTTAACTGTTGACAAACATAAGAACAATTGTAATAAAGCCAACACTACTACTACTCTCTATCGGTCCCTCTTCCTTCCTTTTTTTATTTTTTATTTACATTTCTAGATACAAAATAGTTGTGTCAGAACGGTGAATTTGTTGACACATTTACTAATCTGTTTCAATATTAGTTTCATTATATTATTTTTATTTAGGTTTTATTTTTTTGCTTCAGGTTTTATTAATTATTTTTTTTTAGATTTTAAGTTTCTATAACTTGGTTGAAGGATTCCAATATGGGTTTTTCATTCTTATATTTCTCATCGGTAGGTTCATGTGCATTTTTGCTGCTAAATGATTTTTGTCGGTGTTCGATTCGTAGGAAAATCATGTTTAATTTTCAATTTTTGAGCGATTATTCGGAAAAATAGATAACTTTACACGAATAGGGAGGATTTTTTTTTCATGTTTGAATGATCCGTCCGTGATTTTTCATTTTAATATACTTTCATAGAAATGTTTCTACTATGTCAAAAAAAATTATTTCCTTTATGTCACAAGTGTCACGCTCATACATGAATTCCCTAGCTAATATAACATACTGATCCAACAGGTCACGGGTAGTCTAGTATTAAATTAAATGGTGAAGAAAGGCTTTATCATAGAAAGTATTATTCTGATGTACATTATCATTTGCCATTATAACATCATGAAAAATCCAAGATGGCGATCAGGAAAGCCAAGATGGCGACCATGATATGATTCAAAGAATTTATTAACAAAATATGGCTTTTAGCATATCAAATGAAAGGAAATTTTGTATAGATTACAATTGTTTTCAAGTTCATTAAACTAATTAAGATAAAATTTCAATTTCACGGCTTCAAGTTACCGTAACAATTATCGGGTGAATTTCTACCATTATTTTGTATAATTTTTAATTTTTAAGTCATTGTCGAGACTTCCAGAGACATTGCAGACATTTTTTCTTGTTCTCATGTAATGCTCAACACTACTTATCTTTTGAACAGAATAAACATTTACAACATAAGAAATTTATTGAGAGTAAAAGAGTAACTTGCCTTTGGTAACATTTATTTGTTATATATTTGTTTTTTGACCGCTTCTGTGGATTGTAAAACAAACCCAATAAAAGTGATTCTTTTACGTAACTGGATAAGTGGTTTGTGTTTTAACTCATTTACAAGCATGGTCATTGTCGGTTATTCTTTTTCAAAGAATTTATTTTCTAAAATATTTTGCTTTCCATAATTAAAACCTAGGTTTTCTAAATAATAACAAAAATAAAATGAATACTTTATGTTCGTAAGTTAGTTGAAAAACACTTGTTTACAGATTTTTTTTTGTGCGCATCTGGGCACACAAAAAATTTCATGTTTATATGCGGTTGCTACTACTTTTACCAATTTATGCATAATAAATTTTTAACCAATTCTATACAAATTTTAGGACATAAGAAATTAATATATTTGCTATTAACCCTTGGGTTAAGATGGTATTTTTACACACATTGCCTATGATGGGTGTGGATTTTTTCACATCACATAAAATCAAGTCTAGGGTCTTTGAAAAAGAATTTTTTTTATCAAAAAAACAATAAAAAGATAGGTTTCAAGCATGGGTTTCATTCACTGATTAATGCAGTTAGGGCAAAGAAGAATTCCATAGTCCTTGAAGACACCATTGTTGCACTTGTTTGTAATAGAAAACTAGGAGTTAAAAAAATTAACAGCCAGCATAGCCTAAAAGTTAAATAGCATTTGAACACAGTTTCTATCTTTATTTTTCATCAACTTTGAGATATTCTAACTTTTGACTGGAAAGACATATGTGTTGTGTTCAAATTCCATAGCAAAGACAATTCTTTTCTCTGATTAGCTAAAACAACTAGAAACGTCGGCGGCGGGTACAACTTCTGCCTCAGTACTTATGTGAACACATCCAACTGCTTATTTGCAAAAAGTGATCAACTGCCAGCGGACATGCTATGCGGACATGTTTCGTCATTAATAATCTGATTTAAATAGCGATTTCTTCGAATATACAAATCACAACAAAAATATTAAAATACGATTTTAAAGTAAATTTTATTGTATATCCAGTAACATAAGTTTTATTTTGATGGAGGTAGGAGAAATGTACTTATTACAGATGTAAAGACTATGAATGTCAAATTAAGTAGCAGAGTGCCTTGTCCAGCGCTGAACGTTATGATGTCTGGTATTGCTATTTGTATCAACCAATTAATCATCTCTATTTTGACAAAAGCAGGAATTTGTCATTAAAACTCTGCAACACTTAAATTCATGATGTTCTGCACAAGTACCATATCATAATGTTCAAAGGATGTTCAGTCTGTATTTCTCCCCATTACATAAAACTGTGTTCCAAATTGTTTAATTCGTTAATTAGTTTGAGTTTACTTCACAAACAAACATATATACATATCTAACTATATAAAGGAGAGTTGTCTGTGCGGGTGTAAAATCCAAATCGGATAATGATTCTGATACTGTTTTAAAAACTGACTGATGTATAATATGTGAAATTTGGAGCAAAATTAATTTTTTTACCTTAAGGACTGCAGAATCTGATGGGGGCATATAAAATCTCTAAACGATTTAAGCATATGCGCACCTCTCAGATACATTAAAAGAAGTTAAAATTTATGTACTTAACTTTAAATTCATTTTGGTAAGCTTTTGAATTTAAACAGAGTTAAAAGATTTTCTGATATCATTTTTTGAAAAGTGAATTTGAGATGCTGAAAACGTACATTTTTTGTTGTTGTGCTGTTTGCGAAGCCCTGAACATAACTTTTTTTTATATTTTACTTTGCGTAGCATGGTATAAGTCCATACGCAACAAAGTAAATAATTTTAATGATGTCATAAGTATTTGTTGAGAAATGAATTTAGGATGCTGAAAGGTACTAATTTTTTTTTTGTTATTTTCTTTTTTTTTTAGATGTGTTCAAATGTAACTATGTTTTTTTTTTTTGTCTTATATGTCCCGGCCAACACCAGATACTTCTACTAGCATATATATATATATCTGTAGATGTTTAAAAAAAATTTTTTTTTAAATCCTACCTTATAAACTCTGCGCCAATTTTTCTTGTTGTCATGTAACATCCTTTTCCATAACATTCCCATCACTTCAGGAAAATGCTCATATGTAAAAGTATATTGGGCAATGTCACCCATCAAAGATCCATGTGGACCCCATGCATCATCATTTGTGGCCTCTCTTACCTTTGCTTCCACTTCAGAATAATTCATCACAACATTAGTGCTGTAAACAAAATAAAATCAAAATATTTTAAATGAATGAAAACAATACAAATATCTAAAACTAAATTCCAAACAGGTTTGATTAATGTTCAAATTTTATTAACGATACTCATCAGGAATGTCTATTCGTTTATCCCATATTAGTAAATTGGAAAACTCCTGTCATCACACTATTAATGCCATGCTACTAAGATTGTCTTTTACTTAAAATTCAGTGACAATAAAAAGAAACTGAAATAAATAAAAGACAAGAACAAAAACATATTTTGTATTATTTCATCTTGTTTCATCAGTTTTCATTTTGAGTGTCATTTTCACAATGTTTCTAACCTTCAAATGTATCTTGTTGAACTTGGGAATTTGGATGAAATTTTTAAAAAATTTAAATTTTCAAGGACTTTTCAAGGCTTTTTAAATTTTTTTAGACAAAAGTCAAGTTTTTTTAAAAATAAATTTGGGATTTCCTCCACAGTCCAGTGATTCAAAAAAGTGATAAAAAAATAAAATATACAACAAATAAATATTACCAGAATCAATAAAAATTACTTTGCAACCTACCTGCACCATTTTTTGTAGTTTTACATTCTTTTTATTTTATTTCAAATATTAACTATTTACGGCTTTTAAGTTTCTAACCAAGATTGCTGCCATCTTGTTCATTTTTTTTCTGGCCTGGCTGGCCTCGTTTTTGATACGGGGGGGGGGGGGGTATTCACCCTTGGAGGGAAGGAAAGTTTTTTTTTTTTTTTTTTTTTTTTTTTTTTTTTTGTAGAGGGAGGAGTCATTTTTTATTTATAGAATATAAAAAAATAAATAAATAACTTATAAATGAGAGGAAAAGAAAAAAAAAGATTTGAATCTCCTCCAAATAAAGTGAGAAATAAAAATGATCACCCACTCTAGAACTAACTTTCCTTGCACATACAGGACTTAAAAAAAAAAAGTGATAATTCAAAAAGAGGCCGGCAGGCCATGACAGCCATCTTACTTGTAAATTTAGAAGCCATAAAAAGTTGATATTTAAGACTTCTTGCCTAGGATAACATTTACTTGCATATTTTATTTTACTTCTCTTTCAAATCACTGTAGATTGTATAACAAACCCGAAATTTGATATATAAACAATGATATAAGAAACCAAAAAACTTAATTGATGACAGGAAAAAATCATTTTCATTTATCTTTATTTAATGAATTAATTTTAATTTTAAAAGATCAGATATCTATATGAAGTTTTCTAATGTGCAACGAGACTGTGGTCAACTATTTACAACTTTTGGCTGTTTTATATTCAGT
>NC_136489.1:141326949-141744449 GCF_053919585.1 Euprymna scolopes
ACCCCTAACCGACCACACACACCCAAAAACACCCGGGTACCCATCGATTTTTTTAATTTTAATATCGAAACAGGCTTATTTAAGCGATTTTTCACATTTTTTTTTTTGGGGGGTTTTTAGTTTTAACGTTCGTTTTTCTGTTTTCTTTTTTGTTTTTTCGATTTTTACATTTAACATTGTTTGCCTTATGTTAGTTGTTTTTGTGTTTTTTTTTTTCAAGGTTTTGATTACCCCCCCCCCGCTTTATTTTTCAGATAAGTTTTAACGTTCGTTTTTCTTTTTTTTTACTCCGCTTATTCTTAGGTTTTCATTAACAACCACACACACCTCCAAACACTCGGGCAACGCCGGGTACCCCCCCCTTCCCCGCTAAACAGGCTTAGTTAAGCCATTTTTCACGTTTTTCTTTTTTGTTTTTATTTTTCAGAAGTTTTAACGTTCGTTTTTCTGTTTTCTTTTTTGTTTTTCAGATTTTTACATTTAACATCATTCCTTTGCCTTACATTAGTTTATTTTGCGTTTTTGTTTGAATTACCCCCCCCTTCCCTCGCTTTATTTTTCAGATAAGTTTTAACGTTCGTTTTTCTGTTTTTTTTTTTACTTCGCTTATTCTTAGGTTTTCATTAACAACCACACACACCTCCAAATACTCGGGCAACGCCGGGTACCCCCCCCTCGCTAGTCTATTATATAAAAGCAAAAATGTGTGTGTGCATTTTTTGTGTATGTCTGCAAAAGGCTTTTTTCAAGGGGATACTCGGTAGGGTCACTCATTCTTAAAATTTTTTACATGCTCTCTACATCATAATATCTAAGATTTACAAAACGAGCTTGAGTATACATTTAACATTTTTACACATTATTTCCGCAATTTTTTTCACTTGATGTGTATGTTGCTGGCTTTTCAGTATAAAAAATGCGAAACAAAGTCGATTGTTCTTAGCCATAGGATTAATGTAGTATCTGTTCCGACAGTATACAAAGCTTAATTTTGCAAAAGTCCAAGAGCGAGCACCCACTTGACCACCTTGTGTGTTAAGTTTAAGGGTCTTTTTATTGTTTATACACATTTGAACAAATGCTTAGTCATTTATACATATTTGAAAAAATGCTTAGTCATGTCACCGGATGTGATGTCAGCTCTCTTTGTCATGTTAATATAATCCAAAGTGACATACTAATTTCGAGACAAAAAATTGACAGATGTCATATTCCAAAAATCACATAGCTGAACTGCTGATTCCAAAAATCAAGTAAATGATTCGAGTGCATACTAGGAGCTTATTTGTAACATTCCAAAAATCACGTCAAGTCACTGGAATGCTGAGACTGATGCTGCCATCAGGAATTCATGTTGAAGTAATGGTTGCCTAATCCCTAACAGCGTTAATGCTTTTATGTATTAATTTACAAAATGTATATTTATTTCATGTATATTTTTAACAGTAGGGTGGGAGGATATTAAGTCAGTCCCGGAAATGGCAGACACCATTTAGGAATTAACATTACTATATTTCATGCATATTTTTATGAGGCGGGGGATATTTAGTCAGTCCCGGAAATGGCAGAAACCTTTTACAAATTAATATTACTATATTTCATGTATATTTTTATGAGTGAAATGATGGATATTTAGTCAGTCCCAGAAATCGCAGAAACTGTTTAGGAGTTAACATTACTATTTTTGGTGGATAGTTTAAAGAGTTGGGTGAGGGATATAAAGTCAGTCCTGGATAGGGCTGAAACTGTTTACGAGTAAACATTACTATGTTCATGTATATTTTTAAGAGTGGGGTGAAGGTTACGAAGTCAGTCCCAGAAACGGTAGAAACCGTTTAGGAGTTAACATTACTATAAAATGTGAGTTATTTAATTTGTGTTTTTAATTTAAGTAATTTGATTTTGTGTTTGTAATGAAATAAACATCCCATACTATTTTATTTTAGTAAGAGGGGGGGCGGTGATATTTTAAGTAAAATCCTGAAAAAAGATTGTCGAAATTAGTAACATATCCAAGAATCATGAAAAATGATGAAATGCGAGTTATTTGATTGGTGTGTTTGTAATGAAATAAACAGCCAAGACAATGCATCAAAGTTATGATTTTAGTATAAGGTGGGCGATAATCTGGCTTAAATCATGAAATATGATTGTCGAAATTAGTAACATATCCAAGAATCATGAAAAATGATGAAATGTGAGTTATTTGATTAGTGCGTTTGTAATGAAAGAAACAGCCAAGACAATGTATCAAATTTATTATTTGTGTAAGAGGGATGCGATGATGTAGGTTAACTCATAAAAAATGATATCGTATCTAAGAATTATGAAAAATGATGAAATGTGAGTTACTTGATTGGTGTATTTGTAATGAATAAACAGCCCAGACAATGTCTCAAATTTACTATTTTAGTAAAATGGGACCAGTTATGTTGATTAACTCATGAAATTAGTAACATATATAAGAATTATGAAAAATGATGAAATGTGAGTTATTTGCATGGTGTGTTTGTAATGAAATAAACACCCTAGCTGATGTATCAAAATTATTATTTTATTAAAGGGGTGGACAAGAAAATGTAAGTTAAATCATGAAAAATTGTTGGCAAAATTAGTAATATATCCAATAATTATGAAAAATGATGAAATGCGAGTTATTTGGATGGTGTGTTTGTAATGAAATAACCAGTCAAAACAATGTCTCAAAGTTATAATTATAGACAGAGGGGAGCGATAATGTTGGTTAAATCATGAAAACTGATTATCGAAATAATATATCCAAGAATTATGAAAAATGATGAACTGTGAGTAATTTGATTGGTGTGTTTGTAATGAAATAAACAGCCCAGACAATGTCTCAAAGTTATTATTTTTGTAAGAGGGGGGGGGGGGGCGATAATATGGGTTAAGCATACAAAATTATTGTGGAAATTAGTAACATATCCAAGAATTATGAAAAATGACGAAATGCGAGTTATTTGTATGGTGTGTTTGTAATGAAAGAAACAGCCAAGATAATGTATCTAAGTTATTATTTTAGTAAGCGGAGGATGATAATGTGAGTTAAATTATAAAAAATAGTTGTCGAAATTAGTAACATTTCCAAGAATTATGGGATTACTCGGAGTCACCCGGGATTAATTGAGATACATGCTAATGTATACAAGCAGAATACACGGGCGCCTGGGATCGAAGGAAATAGATGCAAATATATACTAACAGAATACCTTGAGTCGCCCAGGATTTAATGAGATTGATGGAGATATATACTAGCAGAATACCGGGTGTTGCCCGGGATTGAATGAAATAGGTGAGAATATATATTAGCAAAATACCTGGCATCACTTGGGATTGAATGAGATAGGTGGAATTATATATTAGCAGAATACCCTGCATTACCCCGGATTTAATGAGATAGGTGGAAATAGTTAGAAGCAGAATACCAGGCATCGCCTAGGATTCAATAATGAAGGTGCAAATAAATACTTACAAAATACCTGGCATCGCCTTGGATTAAATGATATAGGTACAAATGCAGAATAGAAAAATACTTGGCGTCGCCCGGGATTGTATTAGATAGCTGCACATATACACTAGTAGAATACCCGGTGTTACTCAAGCTTGAATGAGATATGTTAGATAATTTACTAGCAATATCCCTGGCATTAGTCGTGATTGAAGGAAATATATATAAGCAAAATACCTGGCGTTGCCTGGATTGAATGAGATAGGAGCACATATATATTAGCAGAATAATCAGTGTCGCTCTGGATTAAATTAGGATGATAGAATATAAAGTTTGTATCGGAAAGGGCTTAAACAATTTTCTATTTCAAAATTACTTAATTTGTGAAGTCGATTCCGGATATGGCTTAAACAGTTTAGGATCTCAAAATTAGATTAATACATATATATTGTTGGTTTTCTATGAAAGTTTACTAGGACAATTTCTATAAGGGGTGATCCATATTTTTTTTTAGTTTTTTTATGTTATTATCTGGGAATGATGTGATGGCTGTAGTGGTGGTAGAAGCATGATTATGTTAATTTTAAACGTGCTCTTGAGTTTTCTTTTTTGAGGTATAAAAAAAAAGTATGTGAAATTGTTTCATATATGTATTTAAATTACCCATCTAGTGTAGGTAAAATTATTTCAAGTATGTGTTGCATATTACCCGTCCTTGCAAAGATACACTTCTTTCATATACATGCTTTAAATTACCTACCCTAGGTAAAATAAAATTATTTCATACTTGTAATACCCATCTTAGGTAGGTAAAATATTCTTTTGCTCGAAATAGCAAATGATACATAGACATTAAAAATTCCTCTCTCCTAAGAATAACAAATATATTCAAAATCAACTTCAATTTTCTCATTGTTTATACGGTCCCGAGCAACGCCGGGTAGTCCCGCTAGTCTATATATATGAAAGGCAAATGCGCACGTGCATTTTTTGTATGTCTTGAAAAGGCCTTTTTCGCTGACTGTCCTGGAGGGGTTACTATCGCTTTATGTAGCCCCTAGATAATATCTACGATTTGGGAACGCGGGGTCGCCTCTAGATTTATTTACGGTGACTTTTACAAAATCATTGCTATTTCAGCCAGTCTTGTGTTCGTTCAGCTTTTTTATATAAAACCAAAACTAATTCAAAGCTAAGGTGTGTTCCCGGCAATTGCACCGGGAAACGTCCGGAAGCAATCAGCTTTGATCAATGTGGGGCCAAACTCCTTATATCAAACAATTGCTATTCAATCCGGACAATGGGGAGCTGGTTTCCCCCTCCCCAACATCTTGGGGGAACAACCAGTCAAAGTTGGGTAAACAAACTCAAAAGCTGCCCCACAGCAAAAGTTAACTCCGCTACTTCTTTTTGACCTCATTAATGAGGTCAAATAGAAGTAACGGGCACGTGTCAATTCTGTTTTTAATACTTAAATAAATAAATTCAAACATGTTTCAGTTGCTCTTTGTTGGCAGAGCAGGTAACGTGTCCGGTTTTTTGCACACTTTATCTAAAGGTTGTGAGTTCGAATCGTGGTGCGAGATGTCTTCTTTTTTTTTTTTTTTTCGATTTTTAAAGGTTTAAATATTGAAACAGGGTTATTTAAGCTATTTTTCACATTCTATGTTTTTTTCTTGTTTTTATTTTTAAGATTTTTTAAATAAGGTTTAACGTTCGTTTTTCTGGGTTTTTTCCCATCACATTCGCGTTTTCTTTTTTTGTTTTTCCAATTTTAAGAAATTTTAACATCATTTGGACTACACATAAAAACACCCGGGTACCCACCGATTTTTTATATTTTAAATTTTAATATCGAAACAGGCTTATTTAAGCCATTTTTCATGTGTTCGTTTTTCTGTTTTATTCGTTCGTTTGCCTTATGTTAGTTTTTTTCGTGTTTTTTTTCGATGTTTTGATTACCCCCCTCCCCCGCTTAATTAAAACGTTTTCTTTTCTTATTTCGCTTATAACAATACTTACATCGTCATCGTTGTCGTCGTAATGCTCGACGACTTTCAAACATCTTTCACTTATTCGCTTATAACAATGCTTCATTCTGGCTGGCCGATTTTATTTTCAAACTTCGCCTCAGGGCTTCGGCTTCGATCCTACCCCCCCTTTTTATTTAACACCACACACACACCTACAAACACCTGGGCAACGCCGGGTACCCCTCGCTAGTCTATATATATAAAAGGCAAAATGTGTGTGACCATTTCGTGTATGTCTCGCAAAGGCTTTTCTTGCACATGCTCCCGGGTTCGTTACTATCGCTTACAACTGTTTATATAGGCCGTAGATAATAATATCTAGGATTTGAGAACGCATGTAGCTTATAGATTTATTTACGTCGACTTTTAAAAAATTATTGCTATTTTGGCTTCTTGTGTGTTGATTAGGCTTTTTTGTATAAAAAGTGAAACTAATTCAAAGCTAACAGCGTTCCTGGCAATCGCACCGGGAAACGTCCAGAAGCAATCAGCTTTGATCAATCTTGTATATCAGACAATTGCTATTCAATCTGGACAATTGGGAGTTGGTTTCCCCCTCCCAACATCTGTTGGGGAAAAAAAAAACAGTCAAATTTTTTGATAAACAACCCAACCGCTGCCTCGCAGCAAAAGTGAACTGCGTGACTTCTATTTGACCTTCTTAATTGAGTCAAATGGAAACTTTTATTGCGGACACGTGTTTTTAATAGTTAAATAAATAAATTCAAACGTGTCTCTTGTATGTTACGGTGGTCCAATGGTTAACGTCGCACATTTTTCTTTTCACACTTTAATTTCCAACTTTGCCTCAAGCGGGTTCGATCCTCATACTCACCTATCAAAACTTTTTTTTGTTCGATCTATGTTGAGTATGAACTCAACTACCAAAACTTTTTTATTATTAACCCCCCCCCCCCGGAGTTTTGATTTACCTCAAAACACCCGGGCATCGCGAGGTACCCCCCCCCCCGCTAGTATATATATAAAAGGCAAAATGTGTGTGTGTGTGTTTGTATGTCTGGCAAAATCTTTCGACAGAGGCGATGGTACCTGACCAAACTGGTATTGTTTTAAACATCAACACTTCAGAAAACAAATATCAAAAACTTGTCCAAAAGCACTTATTCCTTCACCCTCAACTGGGCGGTTTTCTACAGGGAGGGTTTGTTTTTTTTTGCATCGCCATTTTGGCAAGTCATTGTATCGTAGTATCGGTTTGATTGACTTTACTTAATTTCAACATTGTGAACTTCTGGTCAAACGATGGAACATCAGTAAGGCGTCAAATTTTCTTTCACTTTCTTTTCCGCCTTCGCATCATCAGTTTAGAGCCTCCTTACTACCACTTTTTTTTTCAACACCTCTCTCCACATTATGTATTAATTTACAAAACGTCTCCACATGTTTTGCTTCCCCACCCCTTGCTACTACTACTTTTTTTTTAACACCTCTGTGTCACGAGCCTGTCTGCCAACACACTATTTTTCTTTTATCCCCACCCTGGCAACGTCGGGCATTCATGCTAGTCTATATAAAAGACAAAACAGGCGCACGCGTTTTTATATGTCCAGCAAAGGCATATATGGGGGGGGGGGAATGTTACTGTTTAGAACTTTTTATATACTCCCTAGATCATATCTACGATTTGCGAACGGACGTTGTGTCTACATTTATTTTGATTGGCATAAAATTTGTGCTATTTCTTCCTCTTGTCTGTTTGTGTTTTTCGTAGAAAAAACACGAACAAACTACATCGAAAGCGAAGGCATCTTCTCGGCCTTTTGTGCCGAGACGTTCAGAAAGCAATCAGCTTTGATTCATCAGGTGGAACCACGGCTACCGAGAGTAAAGAAGGCCGATGCACATGACAGCGTGACGTCACTATCAGATTCACTTGTAGGGATGTGATCTAGGCTATCAGCAGCAGTTTCGTCTAGTTTTCAGTTTGCTGTCTAACATAGTGTATTCTTGCATTGTTCCAAATTGCCGGGGAAATAATCTAAAAGCCCTCGAAGTAAATATATTTTCTCAATTTGGATATGTGCCATTAGAAGGGAAAATTTTATTCCAACCAAATATAGTAAAGTAAGTGATGTTATTTGTTAATAATTAAACGTGTATTTAATTAGAACTGTATTCAAGTACTTTCATAACGTTTGATAACATTGTTAATATAAATTACAGAAAGAATACTATTTATTGCTAATACAGCAAATATTATGTTGATATATTTAACTGTTTATTTTCTTATAAGGCTAAAAAGTCTATCAGGAAGATTGAAAATTTTATTTTATTTTAGGTTTTAAAATTATAAACAAATAATTTTTACATGAGGATAATTGTCAAAATGTTTTTTTAATAATAAATACAATCTTTCATTGAGTATGTCCAAATATTTGAAAGTTCTATATTTTTTTCTAAAGTCGGTTTGAAAATTATTCACCACGAGACTTAATGAAATTAGCCGTGACTGAGCGTTATATATTAAAATTGATTGTTTCTTTTTAGAATTATAAACAAATAATTTTTATATGAGAATATTTGTCAAAATGTTTTTTTGATAATAAATAAAACCTTTCATTGAGTATGTCCAAATATTTGAAAGTTTGGGTTTGTCTTACTGTACACATAGATTCGAAAAAGTTGTCACAAAACAAATATAGAACAAATAAATATTATCAAAGGCAAGTTACTTTTCTACCCAACTGGATATGTTTTTAGTTTTTATATTTAATGTAACATGCTTATTCAGCTCAAAAAAACATACAGTGTTTACCGATGTATTGGAAAATTCAAAATAGCGTCACACTCTCTCTCTGAGATGGTAAGTTTGGGAAAATGAGTTATAAATAAAAAAAACAGTCAAAATACTGTTAACCCGCCGAATATATGTCAGCATATGTCACGGTAACATATATTGAGCGACTTTCTAACAGTATTTGGTCTGTTTTTTTTTATTTATAACTCATTTTCCCAAACTTAACACCTCAAAGAGAGAGTCGGCTGCCATTTAAAATTTTCCAATACATCGAGCTGAATAAACATGTTACATTAAATATAAACATTAAAAACATATCCAGTTAGGTAGAAAAGTAACTTATCTTGCCTTTGATAACATTTATTTATTTTATATTTGTTTTGTGACAACTTTTTCGAATCTATGTGTACAGTACAAATCCAAAAGTTCTATATTTTTTTTCTAAAGTCGGTTTGAAAATTATTCACCACGCAGCTATTAATGAAATTAGCCGTGACTGAGCGTTATATTAAAATTGTTTCTTTTTAGAATTATAAACAAATAATTTTTACATGAGAATATTTGTCAAAAAATATATCTTTTTAATTTATTTACTTGCCTCCCTACGCGGGCACAGTTAGACACAAGGTCGGGTTTTAATGTGGGAACATTTAGCTCCCCAAAAAAAAGGGGCACTCTGGATAGGAACAAAAATAAAATAAAATAATTGTCTCGGTTATGAAGGATTTCTCCTCCACTGACCGAAGTGTAGCATCAGAACAGATACTACACTGTGATTATTATTATTGTAAATATTTTTTTTACTATCTTTTCTTAGATTTTAGCAATAGTTTACATTATGGTATGAATGTTTTCTTTAATTATGTTTTTAGGTATGTGAACATCATTTTCGGCCTGACGATGTAATAAAGAAGTCAAGATTCGATGATAAAACTTTGTGAAATAAACACGCAAGATGAGAACATTAGTCCGAATAATCTCTAAAGTTCCTAAAAATAACATTCAACCCATATGATTTTTCTCTAAATTAAATTAAAAATATATATTTCTGCACTAGTGACTTATTGTTTGTTTGTATTTAAATTATTTGTTTGATTTCAATTTTTTGTATTTTATCGTTTGTTTTCATTCTTAAAATTATTTATTGATGGTTTTCACTTTTAAAATTATTCATTGTTGGTGTTTAATATGTTTTTAAATTCTTTGTTTCCTAACTTCATAATTCAGTTTTATTAGTATTAAATTGTATATTGTTTTAAAATAACTTAATTTTACATAGATAATATTTATATTTTATATTGAATAAAGTTCAGTTTCAGTATTAATCGAACTGTGTTCCTTTTTCTTTTTAAAAATGTTTTATTGCTCTTTTTCAAATGGCCCTCATATAGTACTGACAGTCTGACAAATCTTACCTACATTGCCTGCATGCATTTTTCAGTTAACAGGCCTTCTTACTCTCGGTGGCCGTGGTGGAACCCGCTCATATCAAACAATTGCTATTCAATTGGACACTTTTTTATGGGGAGCTTGGTTTTTCCAACATCACGGGGAAACAAATAAATGAAACACCGGAAAGCTTAACTGGCTTTCAGTCAACATTCATTTCTGCTGTGTGAACTCATTCACTTAGCAAGTCAGCTTTTTTATTGACATCACTAAATTTGAATGCTTTTCACTTCCATGGAAAGTGGTCCAAAATCAGAGAATTTTAAATCCAATATTTTCTAGCATTGTTATGTTTTTTCTGAATGGCAGCACTGTAAACTATAAAAAAATTTAAAATTTCAATTATGATATTTTCTGTGTTGTCTGCGCTGAGACTATAAACATCAGCTATTTATTGAAGTCAGAAAATGAAATAATTGCCTATTTTTCAGCCATTCATTTTTACTAATAAATAACATAGAATTATCTTTAATTATATTTTTCATGATGGAGACATATATATATTTCAAAATAATTGAGGCCCTGAGTTTCTGTTGTTAATCATTTTTACATTAAATTTTTATAAAGTCACAAGTGACACTTAATCGACTTTTTTTTTCTCATTCTTCAATAAAACCTCCGAGGAAAAAATCCTTTCTGGTTATAAGCTACTATATTACTGCAAACAAAATAGCAAAAAAAAGAATCTAGCAATTTTCTTTTTCTCGAAAGAACACTTTGAATTTGTATTATACACGTGATGTCATGTGCCAAAATATCACTTCAAAATCTTCAATAATCAATGGATTTAAACATAATGAATAGCATACTCATACAATGCTATAAAAGATTTATTCATTGAGAAATTTTAGGTTGAAAATTTTAGGTTGAAAGCACATCCTGATTTCTTCCAATATCTACCATTGGTGGACTCGGTTTTCCAATCACATTCTCAGGCCGATATGTAATTATATCAGCTTTTTTTTGGCCAGTACCATTGGCCTTTTCTGGAATACTTCATTACTGATACTTCTATATCATTATCTATAATTGATAAAACTTCATTAGAAAATAAACTTTCTATTCAATTTTTTGTTTTAATTGAACGTTTAAAAATAAAAATTTTCCACACTAAAATAGGACATGACTGAACACACACACACACACATTATATATAGTCATCCACATACAGTACTGTTTTGCTGTTTCACAGATCAGTGCAGCTAGACAAGCAACTACCTCAAGCCAGGATTGAAATCCGATCGCCCAAATGACAGTCAAAGCTTCTAACCGTTGCGCTATACAGCTGCTGCTATGCGGGCAGTGAATTAACAATGTTTTTGACATTGTCCAAATAGCAATACACACGGACGATAAAAATGCTTTGGATAAATACGGATTTCAAGGGGGTTCTGCTAAAATCATCATATTTTAAAAACCAAAGCATCTTAAGTCCTCAAAATACAAGTTTTGTTCGAAAATGAATATACTTTCAAATAAATTAAATAATAATGTACATTATATATATTAAGAGTTTTAAGCAAATAAAGTGATAAAAATGTTATCATAAAACAGCGTTTTCGGTAAGATTTTGTAACGCCCCCATCCTCTGGTTTGTAAATGGTCCTACTGCGTTTCTCTTAAGAATTTCGTCATGAAATATGGAAATTAACTAGAAGAGATATTACTTTTAATAGATTCGGTTGTCCGAAATTCTTTTGATAGTTCATTTTTTGTTGTGTTAAAAAGAAAACGTTAATATGACGAGTTTTGAAAATTTTGAAACAATTTCTTCGGACACCCACTGTTAAATAAATCAATCTTTTTATTACATTTATCCATTAAAAATAAAAATGTAACTGGCTTCATCTTGTGGTACGGAGCAATTTAAAATCATGATACCTGGAAAAAAAAAATCACAATTTTTAAAAAGTATCTAAAAACGATCTGTGGAAGCAGCAGGAACAACAGCTTTAATATCACTGATATTACTTTATTGGGTACTCTTGCATAATTTTTCCCGTCAAGCTCGGATCGGGCGAGACCGGCAATCATCGACGTCCACCGGGCGTTGTTCAAATGTTGAAACGCTAATCAGACTTTAGTTTGTAACTGTAAGCAGATGACAATCGAATTGGAAGAAAGTAACTACTGAAAAAAATGACAGCCATGGAAATAAATCAATTTGGATATTACAACTTTAGTGAAAATCATCTATTTATGGGCCTTCGAAATGGCAACACTAAAAAATATTGAGAGAATGCGGTGTTATATCCGAACACACGTACACGGATTGGAAGAACTTTCTGAGGGAAATTTGTTAGGAGTATTTTCAGAGGAATCCCCAGCAGATAGGAGGCCCAGGGGAACACTGTAGAAATAGACAAATCCTTATTCAACCGGAGGAAACATAACGTTGGGAGAATCCTCAAACGTCTTCGGTGGCTATGATATCACCGACAAGGAGGGTTTTTAGGTCACTGTCCCAAATCGAAATCTGCCTTCCAATAATAAAAAAAATATATTCTGCCGGGTACAACAGTCGTTTCCGACTGTTGGAAGGCCTATAACAAAGTTGGAGGAGAAGGGTTAGTATTCACTTTGTAGACCCTACGACCGAAGGCAACAACGAACCATGTCGAGAGGATGTGGAAGGAAGCGAAACAGCATAACAAGCAAGAATGTGGGACCAGCCGGGAGCTTCTGAACACACATTTACTAGAATTTATGTGGAGATAAAAATTTGGAAACGATCCTTTTGTCTCCATCATAAATCATATTTCCGACAGCTACCCAGTTGGAGAGCTTCCTCCCATTTCCTCTGCCCCATCACCTCTCTCCTTGCTGTTGACGGCCGATCAACAATCGAACAAAGAAAAAGATTCGGTACTCTTGCATAATTTGACCCAGATCCTTGTGATTTCCCGTCAAACCCGGATTGAGCAAGACCGGCAATTATCGGTGACAACCGAGCTGCGTAACAGACGCAGGCTAAGGAAAAAAAAGCAAAACAAAACGGAAAAAAAAAAAAAAAAAAAAAGCCTTAAAATTTTTAAATAATGACAAGAAACCTACCTTTAAAAAAAAAACGTGTTTATTTAATTCATTGTAGTATTTAAAAAAAATTTTTTTATTATCAACAAGAAGTTTTGTTTTTTCTTTTTTAATTTATCTGCAAAAAAAAAGGTAGATTACCGGTATAACTGTTAGGTGTAAGTACAATTTTTTGTTTCATTTTTTTTTTTTTTTTTTTGTATAATATTTATCAGCAAGTTTTCTTTTTTTAATTTATCTGCAAAAAAAAAAAGAAAAAAAAAAGGTTGTTCACCCGTATAATTGTTACAATTTTTTGTTTAATTAATAGTATTTTTTTTTTTTTTAAGTCGGAAACGACTGTTGTACCCGGCAGAATATATTTTTTTTATTATTGGAAGGAGGGTTTCGGCGTTTCGATTTGGCACGGTGACCAAAAAACCCTCCTAGGATTCTCCCAACGTTATGTTTTCTTCGATTGAATGAGGATTCGTCTATTTCTACAGTGTACCTCTGGGCCTCCTATCTGCCGGGAATTCCTCAGAAAATACTCCTGACAAATTTCCCTCAGAAAGTTCTTCCAATCCGTGTACATGTGTTCGGATATAACACCGCATTCTCTCTTAATATTTTTTAGTGTTGCCATTTCGAAGGCCCATAAATAGATGATTTTCGCTATAGTTGCAATATCCAAATTGGAACGTGCAAAAAACGATCCTGTACGCAATGACACCCACTGTCTACACTGACCACTGGTACACCACCAGGAGAAGACATCTTTATGCAATTTCTTTTTTTTAGTAAACATTTATGATTACATTTGTTGCATCTCATTCTTTGGGAAAGCAATTTCTTTTCCCGACAAAAGGAAATTGTCTGCATCAGCGTTTCCATTTGTTTTTCAATCATGCACAGATTTATTTCCATGGCTGTCATTTTTTTTCAGTAGTTACTTTCTTCCAATTCCATTGTCGTCTGCTTACAGTTACAAACTTTAGTTGGATTAGTGTTTCAACATTTGAACAACGCTCGGCAGACGCCGATGATTGCCGGTCTCGCCTGATCTGGGCTTGACGGGAAATCACGAGGATCCGGGTCAAAGTATGCAAAAGTACCAAAGATTCCTAAGGAAATATCCTACTCTTTCAAAAGTTCTTCCCCCAGCAAATAACAACCGTTAAAAAAAAAAAAAAAAAAAAAAAAAAAAAAAAATCAATATTTTTGATAAAAAAAACAAAAAACTTGTTGCTGATAAATATTATGCAAAAAAAAATAAATAAATAAAATGAAACAAAAAATTGTACTTACACCTAACAGTTGGTAATCAACCTTCTTTTGCAGATAAATTATAAAAAAAACTTCTTGTTGATAATTATAAAAAAAATACTACGATAAATTAAATAAACATATTTGTTTTTTTTTAAAGTTAAGTTTCTTATTATTTGAAAATTTTCAGTTTTTTTTTTTGTTTTACTTTTTTTTCTTAGCCTGCGTCTGTTAACTCGGCTGTCACCGATGATTGCCGGTCTCGCCCGATCCGGGCTTGACGGGAAATCATGAGGATCCGGGTCAAATTATGCAAGAGTACCCTTTATTGTAAACAAACTTTTGTGTTTTTGTTTTTTTTTATTCCAGAACGAATTAAAAATTTAAAAAAATGAAAATATGAATATAAAAAATATGAATATAAAAAAAAATGTTCTTACATATTTAATTGGAGCTCATATTATTAGAACATAATTAGCTTAACTAGAGCTCGATTATCAGCATATATAATTTTGAACCAATCCGGCATTACTTTTGGTAAAATTTTAAAAATATAATTGAAAAACAAATATGTAACGTGCGCGAGCCTTTTCAAGTCTCACACAAAAACACGCGTTCACATCTCAAGCTATATTACTTGTTATATACATACGCACACACAAACATACGCGCCCACGTCCACAACACGTACATATATTCACATTCGCGTACATACACTCACATTCACGTGTATATACACACACGCTAACGTACACACATATACTCACACACGCGCACACGTACACACACAAGGACGACGTCACTTCCTTTCAAAGGAAATCCACACATGCGCAAAAGACACACCGGAAACACCTATAAAAGGAAGAGACAAGCTGTTTCTAACCCTTTTTAGGACCAGCTTTCGAGCTGGTCGGTCTACGGACCGACCGCGCGTACCTCACATCACTTGCTACTATGTGGGACAAAAAGCTAACAGACCATATGTACACATTCTCACTCTTTCTCTCTCTATCTACTACTGGTCCCTAAGAACACCTCCGCGTAGCTGACTGCTAACTGACGTCAACCCTCTATCCTCTTCTTTGTCTACATGATGGACTGCCATTTCTCATTCTATTACATTACTCACTTCTTTTCCCCCGCGCGAACAAAAGAAAGTGACCCGAACTTCAGATGAACACACATTTCCTTTTCTTGCTACAATACCAGTCCTCTACAAACGATGGTTAAACCCGCGTGGACATGAACACATGTTATATCTAAAACATTCATTCTTTCAACAGTAAATAAACGACACGTTTATCTTATCCATCAATTGAGTTTTTGTTTCCTTCAATTCCATTCGTTTTATTATTTTCTTTTGTAACGGGATTGGGATTTATATATCCTAGTCCCCTACAAACATGTGCACTTTTATCCATTACCTTAGTTTTTAACGGTGAATTAAAGTGTTTTGTTTTAAAAAAAAAAAAAAAAAATGTAAAATATTATTTTGCTTCACACACACCCAATATATTTTTTTCTTTTTTTTTTTTCAGCGTATTATAATCGAATGAACACTAATCTACCCAATTATATATATAAAAAAAATACAAAAATCAATATTTAAATATTTGTAGGAGGTGCTCAGTTTCTAGTTAGTTCCTCCTATTTACTTGCCTTCCCACGAGGACAGTTAGACACAAGGTCAGTTTTTAATACGAGGAAAATCCAGCTTCCCAAAAAGGGTCAATCTGGAGAGAAAAACATAAAAATTGTTTCCGTCATGAAGGATTTCTCCTTCACTGACAGGACAGAAAAGGCGAAGTGTAGCAGCATCAGAATACTACACTGATCTTGGCCCGAAGTCCAGGTAGAGAAATAAAAAAACGTCTTAAACTGGAAAGTTTAACGAAATAATGTATCACTTGGACAAGAAATGTAATTGAAAATAAAAAGTAAATTTATCTAAAATTTGTGAATGATTTGTTAACTTTAGCAAAAAATGTTTTGTTTTTTTTATATTTAAATAAGTGGGCAAAAATACTTAATAAGTTTTCCAAACGTCATGTTTTCTGTTAGTGACGTCACTTGTGTGTAATGAAATTTATTTTTGTCTATTTGTCGTAATTCTTAAGTTTCACACCTCTTAAGAATTCTGACAAACAAAAATAAATTTCATATTTAAAAGTAATTTGATGTCCAAAATCTAAGGCATACAATTTTCAAAAGGCCAATAATTATGGCCCACTAACCGTAAATATGGGAGTCAAACCGTGGCTACCGAGAAAGAAGGCCGGCCGTGGTCAAACGCCTTAAAGTACCTAAGCTCAATTAATTTACACAAACAGCATTGCTTCATACGCTAATGGTAATTTGTATATCACTTCCCTAACCTGAAATTTAAACAAAACACGTGACTTTTCATTCAAATGTTAGAACATCATAAAGTTGAGGTTTTCTAGTACAAAAATAAATCAAGATAGAAACTTTGTTAAAAAGGTATATAATAGCCAATATACGTTTTCTTTTTATAATCACACTTGTAATGTTTTCTAAATAATTAAAAAAATAAAATTAAAAAATGCGTGATTCATTGCTGTAAACCACTTTGTAAACAATCATTTTGTTATGAATTTACATGACGGTAGCGCATGTCTAGCAGTGTCAGAAATTTCGTGAAAATAGTGAATAATTCCACCCCATCTTTCCAAGCTTATAACTCCTCGAAAAATGTAATTCAAGCCCTAATTTTTTTTCAATTAAAGGAGCAAGGACCAAGGTTTTATTAAAAAAACAAAAAAAAAAAACAAACAAAAAAAACAATGTTTTTTTTTTTTTTTTTAAAGGTTTTAAACTTCGGACTTTACAGGTAAACTTCTAAAAAAGCGATTTTTTTTTTTGTTTTAAATTTGAATATATTATTTATTGACCTTTTCTCTTCAATTTGTGATATATAAAACTCCACGACATAAATTAATTATTTACTTTTTAATAGACATTTCAAAATGAGAGGCGTGAATTATTCGACCCCCTGTCTTTCCAAGCTTATAACTCCTCGAAAAATGTAATTCAAGCCCTAATTTTTTTTTTCAATTAAAGGAGCAAGGACCAAGGTTTCATAAAAAAAAAAAGACAAAAAAAAAAAAACAATGTGTTCTTATAAAATAAGGTTTTAAACTTCGGACTTTACAGGTAAATTTCTAAAAAAGGGATTTTTTTTTTTGTTTTAAATTTGAATATATTATTTATTGACCTTTTCTCTTCAATTTGTGATATATAAAACTCCACGACATGAATTAATTATTTACTTTTTAAGAGAAAGTTGAAAATGGGTGACACTTGGGGGGGCGTGAATTTAAAAAAAAAACGTTTGTCTAAAATATTATATTCGGTTTATTGGAAAGAACATAAAATTTCACATTGACCCTGAAAATATCGTAAAAATAGAATCAATAGAAAAATTGATAGATTTTTAAAGTTTAAAAATTGAAAAATATTGAGTTCGGAAAATTCATTACTGTTTTTAAAAAAAAAATATATATATTTTTATTACTTTTAAAACAACTGTAATAGTTTATTTTGGAAGTATAATCCATAAAGAAAATAAATAACCCACTTTTAACAGAGAAATTACGAGATTTTTATATTGTATTCGCAGTTTCGTGTTAGGGGTGTCAAAAATTCCTACAAAAATTCTGATACTGCTAGCTGTGCGCGAGCGACACTTGCACGAAAAGTACTTAATTCATTTCAAATTTTATAACAAAAGTTATACATGGGTAATTCTTTTTTGGGATGCCAGAACACCAGCTCGCCAAAAAGTATGCCACGGGCCAAAATTTCATTCCGTCATAAAAACAACTTTATACAGAAAAAACCCCAAAAAAACTTGTTTTTACATCTCGCGAATAAACATGAAATTATATATTGAAAACCGCGTTTATTATTTTTAATATCCAACAACGGAGTTGAAGTCAATGATTTCGATTTTAAAACAAAACTAATTTTTTTGATAAATCTCTGTTTGGCGTACTCATGAATTATCTTTTCTAAAGAATAAAATTGAATAAAGTTTACTTTTACAAGAATGGTCAGACATTTACCTAGCAAATAAGCATAAAAATATATGGGAAAAACCGCGTTTATTATTTTTAAAAAGTCCAAATTATACATCGGGTATGAAGTTGACTTCCTTTTTTTTCTTAAGCGAAAGTGACTTTGTTTGGCGTACTCATGAATTCTTTTTTTTCTAAAGAATAAAATTGAATAAAGTTTACTTTTACAAGAATGGTCAGACATTTACCTAGCAAATAAGCACAAAATATATATGAAAAACCGCGTTTATTATTTTAAAAAAAATCCAAATTATACATCGGGTATGAAGTTGTTTTTTTTTTTTTTTTTTAAATCTTGTTTGTTTGTTTTTTCTTAAACGAAACTGACTTCATACGCGGTGTATAATTTTGAATTTTTTAAAAATAATAAACGCGGTTTTTCATATATATTTTTTATGCTTATTTGCTAGACATTCTTGTAAAAATAAACATTCTTGTAAAAATAAACTTTATTCAATTTTATTCTTTAGAAAAAATAATTCATGAGTACGCCAAACACACAATTTTATCAAAAAAATTAGTTTTGTTTTAAAATCGGAATCATTGACTTCAACTCCGTTGTTAGATATTAAAAATAATAAACACGGTTTTCAATATATAATTTCATGTTTATTTGCGAGATAAAAGTGGGGTTTTTCTGTAGAAATTTGTTTTCATGACAGAATGAAATTTGGCCCGTGGCATACTTTTTGGCAAGCTGGCGTCCTGGCGTCCCAGAAAAGAATCACCGGTTATAAATTGTTTTATTTGCCGATAATTTCAAATAGCAGCATTTGGTAACCAGTAGTTTTCAACTTTGTTAATATGAAATGTTTTTATTTTAAATAGGTCCTTGTCTAAATGTTAAAAGTAAATTTATTAAAATATTTCATTTTTCTTTTCATCACAAGTTAAAATATTCAAATGTTGAGAAAATAAATTTCTTTATCAACCGTATGGAAAACTGTGCTGACCTTGTTGATTTTTTACACTAAGTCACCGACGCGGATTATTGGTGCTTGCTGCTGCTGGAAAAATGAATTCTGTCCGAAAAATTTCTACTCCAAATTTCTTATATATGTGTGTGCGTTCAAACAGTTTTAAAGAAAATTACTTGATATATTTTTATTATACATACATGAAAAAAAGGTTTTTACACTAACCTATGCATGTTTGAAATCTTTTCATAAAAATTCTTTATGCTATAAAGCCTGAACAGGTTGGCAAACGGAAGCGTGTGCTCTATCCCAACTATCATCAATGGACCTGAGGTAATCTCGGCAGCATCAGGAAAAGCCAAACTCTTTGCCAAGAATTTGCAGCTAATTCTACTCTATGCGACCAAGGCCGTCAACCCCCGTATTTCCTCCTATATCAGAAAACATGCTATGCAACATACAAATTTCTGCGTCTGATGTTGCCAAGCTAACTTTGATTCCAGTAAAGCAACTGGTCCCAACAGCATTCCAATTATAATGCTCAAAAAGTTCAACCAGAACTAGCTCCCATACCTACAAAGCTGTTTAAGCGTTATCTAAAGAATTGTTTCCCAACACCCAGGAAAATTTCATCAGTATGCCCTGTATTTAAGAATTCAGGTGATCGCTCATCTCCCTCTTAGTACAGACCAATAAGTCTCCTCTGCGTCATGAGTAAGTTACTTGAATCTGTGTTAAATAGAGAAGTAGTCAACCACCTCAGCAAAAATAACCTTCTTAGTGACATGCAATATGGTTTCCGTTCTGATAGATCTACAGCGGATGTGCTTACGGTTATTTCTCGTAGGTTTAGCAAAACTCTCAATGGATGCTCCTGTATAGGGCAATTGTTCTTAACATATCAAAGGTCTTTGATAGAGTATGGCATAAAGGCCTACTTCACAAGATCTCCAGCTATGGTATAACTGGAAATGTCTTTTCAATTATTAAATCATTTCTCTCTGGGGTGCAGAAATACCTTGTGTAGAAGGCGCATGGTTACACCTCTCAGTGTTTTGGACCCGTAGATCTTGTCAGATCATCCATCTAAGAGAAAGAAAACTCTGATAATAAAACTAGGAGAGAGAAGCCTCCTCAGTCATGGTTGACTACCCTCCTGGAGCTGGTGACTCAAACAAATTCCCAGATTGTAGAGCTAACTTGCTTAAGGAGTAGATAGGCTCTTCCTATCGCCGGCTGTCACACTTCTTTGTCTATTAGCGAGGCAAGAGGTACAATACCAGAGACTCACCAGAGTCATACTGTGCTTGGCCCTATTTCCTGACTAGGACATTGAACTCGGTTCCCCTATTCCCTATTTTAAATTTCTCTCTTTTTCTCAGAAACTGAGAAAATTGGGTTTGCTTGCATGCCATTTGTGCTCATTAGACTTGTTTGGGCCGGAAACAGCAGCAAGACAAACTGTCAATCAGTTACTCTAAACCTCTCAGACAAAAGTCTGAGAGGTTTAGAGTAACTGATCGACAGTTTGTCTTGCTGCAGTTTCCGACTGACAGTACAGGAGTCCTAACTCTTTGGTAATGCTTACATTGGCTGCTCTATCATCAGTTGCATAATATCAGGATAGTTGTAGTGCTATGTCGCTCATGGAAAGGGACCCTGCTGCTATATCTAGTGGGTTTTCACAATACCACACCTTCTAGACAGGACTCTGCTAATGGACCACTGCATGTGTATACTTGGCGTCAAAACAGGCCCACTTTGCTCAACACTCTTCCCCCAACCTGACATTAAACAAAAACATAATTAAATGACAACCCAACAAATATTATAAAAGCAAACAAGCACCCAAAAACAATTCGCCTCTGCCCTTGAGGCTCGCTTTCACAAATATCAGTGGGTTTAGAGGTAATCTATATGATGAAGAGTCTTACCTTTTAGTAAACTTCCCAAATATCTTAGTGAAACAAACTTACACTTTTCACTTTTGTAGTTACTAACTGTAGTTGTAGTTACTAACTGGTGATGTTAAACTAACTTTAGACAGTAGTATCTATACTTGTCCCTATACTTACAAAACTCTTTAAGCATTGCTTAAAACATACTTACAAAACTCTTTAAGCATTGAAGTGCTTCCCAACACCCTGGAAAACCTCATCAGTATGCCCTGTATTTAAGAATTCAAGTGATAGGTCCTCCCCCTCTCAGTACAGACCAAGAAGTCTCCTGTGTGTCATGAGTAAGCTGCTGGAATCCATATTAAATCGAGAAGTAGTCAACCACCTCAGCAGAAATAACCTTCTTAGTGACATGCAATATGGTTGCTGTTCTGCCAGATCTACAGCAGATGTGCTAACGGTTATATCTCATAGGATTAGCAAATCTCTTGACAAAGGCTTCCTCTCTAGGGCAATTGCTCTTGACATATCAAAGGCCTTCGATAACCATAAGGGCCTACTTCACAAGATTTCCAGCTACGGTATAACTGGAAATGTTTTCTCGATCATAAAATCATTTCTCTCTGATAAGCTCATAAGAGTAGTGGATGATGGGCAGAAATCAGAGGCCCTCAATATTAATGCTGGAGTCCCTCAGGGGTCCATCCTAGGCCCAACTCTCTTCCTGATATACATCAATGATCTCCCAAAACACATACTTAAATCATTCGTTGACATCTATGCTGATGACACGACCATCTATGGCAACACATCAAAAGCTGTAAATGACAAAGTTCTCTCAGATTCTCTCTCCTCTGATCTTGAGCGCGTGTTACAATGGGGGAGGAGGTGGCTGGTTACTTTTAATGCATCTAAAACCAAGCTCCAATCTTTACATCATCAACACTCTGATCCACATCTGGCATCAATTGAAATGGGTGGCTCTCATCTAGTGGAAGCTCCATGTTTTGATAAGCTTCTGGGCTTGACATTTACCCCTGACCCGAAATGGAATAGGTACATCAAGTCAATTGCCAAGGTTGCTGGAAAAATGGCAGGATCCTTCTACCACTCCAGAAGATATCTCACCCCTGATGCAATTCTCTATGTGTATAAAAGCCAAGTACGTCCAAGGATGGGCAGGAGCTGCTAAAAACAGCCTATCCTGCCTTGACAGAGTACAAAATAGGCTTTGTGGCCTAATGGGTGATGCCCTTTTCTCTTTCCTGCAACCTCTCTCCCACAGGAGAGACGTTGCAAGCCTGTCTTTGTTTTATCGTTACTACCATGGCAGGTGCTCTTCTGAACTCCAATCACTGGTCCCCCCTCGCCAATCTTTCACGATAAACACCCGCCTAGCTGAAACCACTGTCAAAAATTTTCCCCCCTCCTTATCTGTGCCAAAATCAAAACAGATTCCATGAACAAAGCTTCTTTCTTAGAAGTGCACGCCTGTGGAACTCTGTTCCGGTTGCCTGTTTCCCACCTGACTACAACCTGGATGTCTTCAATTCCAATGTAAACAAATTCCTGATAAACTGCCTCCTTTATCAAATCTCCAACACTAACATACTGTACACACAATAACCCTTATCCCCGAGTGGCTTCTGGGCCTTGACAAGTGGTGACTACCTTGTAAAAAAAAAAAAAAAAAGTGTCCCAAATGCTATCTAATTAGTCCCTTATGCATCTCAACTAGAATTGTAGTGAGTTGTTAGATAGCCATACCCGAATTGAGAGGGTGTGCCAGTGCGGAAGAGCCAAACCAAGGGTAACGGGGCTTTAATTACCTGGAAGGTGTACAGATCGCACGGGATCTAAACGGCACTGGATGTCTGAGCCTAGTTTTATCCCATACTTCAATATGCTTTGATGTTTTGTACAGTTAGACAGTAAAAGGATAGCCTGTTGACCTTCAACTGTATACAAAAAATGTCTGCGAACAACCCATTGAGTAGCGGAGTGAAAACTGATTAGGAGAAGTGTTGCCTCTGTCAGACAGACACGAGAGAGGAGTTGAAGTATCCTCCTATACGATATGAATTTAGTCCTGATGGCTATTCCATGCTAGCCACAATTTCAGGCAATCAACTAATAAAATTAGACCCATCTCAACTAGATGATGGAGAACACATTGAGACAAAACAGTGCAAAGTACCATCAAACATGTCGTCTAATGTTCAACAACAGCAAGCTTGAATGTCCAACTAGAAGAGCAGCTGAAATTCAGAACAGTTCTGATAAAACTCGCACAAAAATGCGAAAAACTAGTATGAAGATGGAACAGTATTTCCTTTGTGAAAAGAAGGAACCAACATCAGAGCTACGGCAAGCCATGACCATGCAACTGAATGAGAGGCTCAACGAATGTGCCCATAACTTCAATGATGGTAGACTACTGGCTCTGTTGAGTGGTGGAGACATGGTGGCCCTAGAAATGAAGTAACATTGCTCTTGCTTAACTGTTGTGTATAACAGAGAGAGAGAGAGAGAGAGCACACATTGCCCCCCCCCCCCAAAAAAAAAAAACAACAAAGAAACACTCGAGTCATCCCAAGAAAAGGATTTTAACCTTTGGTATTCTCAGAACTCCTGACCATTGAGAAAAGATACAGCACTGATGAGCCAGTCACATTCTGATTTGGTAAACTGGTTAGTCTATACAAGGAGTGACTTGAGAAGTTTGTGACAGACATACCTGATGTGAACTTGACCAGGTTGAAAGAAAGCCTACAAGAAAGTTTGAGATGTACTCCTAGCATTTGACAAAGACCAGTGTTGTCAGAAGTATCTTCCTACACTGATGCAATCATCCTTGCCAAAGCTGCTAAGATACTGTGTAGGCACATTGTGAAACACAAGTGTAAGTTTGAAAGCAGTCTGTATGAGAATTCAGTGTACGATTCCTTGCCCTCAGCTTTGTTTCAATTCATCTGTATAATTGAGCATTGGGCGGATATCAAGTCACAGCTCAGGTTTGGAGCAACTACAACTAGCATTACAAGCGTATGCTGTATTTTCATGGACATCGGCAATGTTACATACCTAATGTGCTTCAACAAGTCATGTTTTTTTATTTGTGGGCCAATTTTAAACGAATTACATTTCTGGAAAGAGAATAAAATAAGCATTCCAATGATGTTAATTTATTTTGCTTTTATGCAGTCAATGTTTTTATGTGGAGCAAGTTAAAAATGAAAAAAACGTAAAAAATGACGACAACAAAAAGAGAAACTGTTTTTTCAATGCTTACATTTCATACATTACGTTTGGATACATATGCACAGGGTTAAATTTGATTGGATATGGCTGAAATTTTACAGGCTATATAAACAAAGAAGTCTATCTCTACTGGACTTTGATTTTTATTTTTACGACCGAGCAAAGTTGACGAAGAATATTTCAAAATTGATAAGATAAATCGGTATATATCATCCATTTTCATATAGATAATAGTTTCAGAAATATTTTCATGTAAATATTTGATAATTATTAATTGTGCGGAAATTTCTTTAAAATGTTATCTTTTATAGAAATTCAAATCCGCTTAAAGAAAAACGGCTCGCTAAGCGCTAATGCACTCAGCTGACTATGGTATTCTCTTAAAAATAGAAAAATGTTTTTCTGCTTTAGTCTAGTTTTATTCTGAGTTTGTCAATTAAAAAAAAATATTTTCAAGTTTTTCAAATTTGATTTCCAAACAATACTATTTTGTTGTTTTTAATGCTTCTAGTACACATGTACTAAAAGTCAAAAAAAAAAAAAAAATGTACTAAGTACATGCATTTAACTTCTTGTACTCTTGGTAGAATTGTTTTCTAGTGATCAAAAAAAATAAATAAATAAATAAATAAATAACAAATAAAAGGTACTTGTGACTTGTGCTACCATGTTGAAATAATATCATTATTATTTAAAAACGCATTCTTAACATGGGGAAGGAAGGGTGTTTTTTGTTAACTATTATGTACTTTCACCTAACAATTAAATAAAATATATCGTGAAACTTGAATTTATCTCATTGTCAAGACCATTTTTTCGAATCTATAAAACAAACCAGTTTTCTTTTTTAACTGAAGAATAATAATAATTAGGTGGCTCAATAAAAAATTTCATTGTGATGCATTTTGTAAATTTTTACTTTGTTTCCACCTTAGTATTTTTCTTTAAAATGACTACCTTTTAAGGTTTTCAGGTATGCTGAAAACGAATAGCACACTTAAATTTTCCGCAAATAAGTAACTTTCCAGATATTAAGCAATGTAATTTCTTATGTTATTGCTGGTGGTCATCTTGGTATGCGCGTTTGTGCATAGTTTCTCGGGGTTGCGCTTGCGCATACCAAGATGACCACCAGTGATAACATAAGAAATGACATTGCTTAATATCCGGAAAACTACTTATTTGCAGAAAATGTAAATGCGATAGTCGTTTTTAGCATACCCTAAAACCTTGTTTACTACAAAATAAACATTTTGTTTGAAATTTATAAATATATTATGGTATGTCATAGTATGTTTTTTGTTCTTTTTTGCTATGTTGTTGTTGGAACATAGAATCAGTAGAAGTTCGTTTATTGTTTTTACGGTAGTCTTTTCAAATGTCGGAACAGTGTGTTGGTCACGCAGAATTCATGCTAGGGTTTGTGGTCCTTAATAGAAACAATGGTGGAGTTTGAATAAAATAAATACATATTAGATATGAATAAAATAAATATGTATTAGATATGAATAAAATAAATATGTATTAGATATGAATAAAATAAATATGTATTAGATATGAATAAAATAAATATGTATTAGATATGAATAAAATAAATATGTATTAGATGGCAAAAAAAAAAAAAAAAAGAAAAAGACATACTGATGATGAAGTGTATCTTCGAAATACATTCATAAATTTCAATATAAATTTAAAACAAAATGTCTGTTTATTTTGTAATAATGCATTGTTTTAGCTTCCAACATATCTAATATGTATTTATTTTATTTAAACCCAACTAGCGCTTCTATCATGGAACACAAACCCTGACGTATATTACTTCTAGTTTTAAAAAGAGCATAACTCCCTCACTCCCATTTTAAAATAAGTATTTACTCACTTGGTAATGTGGCACTATATCTCAGTGCCACGGTTGTTAACACTCTTCAGCATGGCCAGATGGTGATTTGACCATAAGCGCAGAGATACACAGAAATGTAGCCCAGAATTCCTTTTCCTCTATTGGCCTTTGTTTTTTTTCGTCCAGACAGCACTCTGTAAATGGGAGGATGGGGGAGTCACCCCTCCTCTCATCCCTAGTTAGGTTAGTTTAATTTTGGAGATTATTAAGTGTAAATTGTTATTGTAATATATCTTGTATACATAATGTAGAATAAATAGTTAATTATGTTTCATATATGTTACGATTGTGTCATGTTGTGCGTTTTCTTGTGTCCGCCATAAATGTCGCCATTAAACAATGAAGCGGTCCGGGAGACAAAGGAAGACGATTCCAGCCAGAATGCCACTATGGTAAAAATTAGTGTTGGGACGATTCCTAATTTTTATACGATTCCGATTCCAGGAAAATATTGATTAACGATTCCAATACCAAGTACGATTCCGATTCCAATTCCTAGGGAATTATTGTTTTGAAATATACCAGGTAGTTTTATACTTATGGTCGGTAGTTCCTAAATATGTTCCTTAACTTTGGAAGAGATATTTTATGTCTACACCGTCGTGTTTTGGTTTAAATAAAATTATTATATAGTAAACTAAACGGAAAAATTAGCAAAATTTATTTTAGAGAAAATTTATTTTACTTAATTGGAATACAGAAAAAAAACAAAAAACAAAATAGAATTTATCCTTCAGAGCAAAAACAAATAAAATAGAATTTATATAACAGAACAAAAACAAGAAAATTAGAGAATAAATTAACACGATTCATTATTTTGGTCCTCATAATTTACAGATTTAATGAATTAAATAAAAAAAATATAGCGAAAGAGAAAGAAAATATATACTAATTAAATATAAAAAAAGATAAATATTTAATTTGATAATTTATAAATGAACGTGCGTAATGAAAAAAACAATATACCACATGACATGGCGCTGTAGATACAAAATAACCCTTCCAAAGTTAACGACCATATTTGAGAAATACCATTAATCAAAAGTTTTTGTGTTTTATACCAAAAGGTAGGTATAGCGAAAAGTTACAAGTAAAGGAATTTCAAAAACGATTTTTTGTTTGGCTATTGATAGTTGTATTTGTGACGGCAGTTCTTCAGACCTCCATAATTCACAAAGAGTAGTTAACACCTATTGTTTTTTCTTACTTTTTCATTACTTTTACATGTTGTTTCTAACGTGAAGAATAAGTTTAGCCAAACTAATTTTGAAATAGGGTATATCAAAGGAACACATAAAAATGATACCACTATAAAAAACAAATGAAATACTAGATAAAATTGAGCAAAAATAGTTACCAAAATTACAGAAAAAGATAAAACAAAACAAAAAATGGTGAAGTTTGTTGAGTGAAATGAATTATTGAAAGAAAATTAATTGAACTAATAGAAATGTTAAATAAAAAAAATGTCACATTTCAATATTTTTTTAATAATTAAATACTCAGGGTTGTCGAAATTAAAAATTAAGTGATTTTTTTTAATTAGACTTATTTCGAAGCTTGTTACCTTGAAAAATACATTTTAAACCCTGTTTTTTTTTATAAATAAATTGAAAAAAAAAACGCAATTAAAAAAATTTAATTGATAATTGAAACTTTAAAAACATTAAACATTGAAAAATTACTTATCTCACAAATTAACGTCCAATAAAGTAGATCTAGTCTTCATACGGGAATTCGGTTATCTCTATATAAATAAAATGAACTCATTTTTTCCCGTCTGATTTTGACATTAATAGGATTAAAAATCAAGATATTTCATGCAATTATATTTGCATGAAATATCTTGATTTTTAATCCTATTAATGTCAAAATCAGACGCGAAAAAATGCACAAACGGCAGAACAATATCTGAGGTGTGTTATAGGCTTATTATTTCTCAAATTCCTCGATAATCTTAGATTTCTATACTTTTTCTGCTGAGAAGTCACAGCCAAAATCGGTTAAGATCAATGGAAGTGGTAAAATATTTTCTCTCTAATAAATTCCTCCTCCCCCTGCCACCACTTAACACCGTTTGGGGATCGTTCACAAGGAACAGTTGAGAAGAGAACACCGGTTTGGCTTCGTAGTTCTTTCATGTGAAGTTATTTAAAATCACTAAACTAAGCTGCAGTGCTCTGTGGCGTAGTGGTTAGCGTGCTGGACAATTCACATTATATTTTCACGTTCGTGCCGACCTACCGTAGTTTTTTTTTTTTTTTTTTTTTTTCCTAAACAACTGGAATGGACTTTTCTTGGTGGCCGAACTGTTAACGTTGCAGATGTTTTTTTTTTGTTTTTTTTCACACTTTATTTTCCTACTTTTACTCCGGGTTTGATCCTTCCTACTTACCTACCATAACATTTTTTAACCCCCCCCCCCCCGTCCCGGAAACAAACACTCGGGCAACGCCGGGTACCCCCGCTAGTAATAAATATATCTTTCCCAAACTTAAAAATTAAATCTTTTTTTTTTTTTTTTTTGGAGAGAGTGCCACCTAAAATTTTAAAGAAGTAAATTTTAGGAGTTTAGTGCCTTTCAAAGACGGTTATCATAATTTATTATCATCCTTTAATTTCCTTTTTTCCTCCCCCACACCTTTCCATGTGGTTCAGTAGTTAACCAGTGCTCCTGTTGCTGTCAGTCAGCTATCTTTACCTAAGTTTTAATTTCTACTTAAAAGAATTTTTCATGAATAGAATCAGCATTTTTAAAAATTATTTTTTTAGTTGTATATATTGTATTTACTCTTAATGAAGGTTAAAAAAATTGGTGACTTAGGCAAAAAAAAAAAAAAAAGATACTGCGATTTCGACCCTCACTAATAAAACTGCTCTGAGTGACTAGTTGGTAATTTTTTGTTCCTTTTCTTTTTTATTTTGCTTCTCCAATTCATTTGGATGCTTCATAGTTAAATGTTTTAACATGTTGGTTGTGGTCATGTTAGATGGTTTTGTTCCTCGCGATATTTTAATTTGACAGACTTTGCAAATGGCTTTCAACTCATGATCTTCATCAACTTCAAAAAGTTTCCATACAAGACTTTTTTTGGACTTTGAGGCCATATTAGAAAATTCAGTTTATCTGTAAACAAATAAATTACTATTAAATTTTGTTTTAAAGCTAGTCACTTATTTGGATAATTAATTGAAAATAATCCGCTAAAAAAGACAAAAAGAAAAAAATATAAAGGGATGGAGCGGTAAATTGTACCAACCAGTAGTTAACAAAAAAAACTTATAGAATTTAATTTTTGAAACCAATGTATAAAAGTTTACATAATGAAATGCAAATATGCATTTCTTTTGAATTTTTTTTTTTTGGTTGACTGTGTTCAATTCACACATAGTTGATGCGGTTCAATATTGCTAAACTATAAGTCTTAAGTAAAATTCTATTTATAAATACTTTTTAAAATGAAATTATTTAATTAATCGTAAATATTATTTAGACATAAAAATTAATTGATTACAACACCTTTTAAAAAATATATATTAATTTCTTTTTCGTTCGGCAAAAAAACTGCGTCAAACACTTTTTTTTTTAATTTTCAATTTAAAATTCTAGAAAAAAAATTATATTATTCTGCTTTTAATATAATCAAATTCAGGGTTTTATCTTTCTGGAGAAAAAAAATTTAAAAAATGGATTTTATTTCAATGAAATTTAAAAAAAAACAACTTGACTGAATTGAATTAATTACCCTTAAATTAACGAAGGGGTTATTTAATAACTTTAGGTTTGGAAGAGATAGGTATGGGGTCGGTTTTTTTGAAACTTCAAAAGAAACCGACTACTGTCCAAATTTTGCGAAATAATACAACGTGATCAATTTCATTTTAGAGATATTTCTTTCAAAAGCCTTCTTTTAAAAAAAGTATATTGTTCTATTAAACCTTTTACTGTTTAAATAATTTGACTTTGCTCGTTTTAAGAAAATATAAGTTGAAAAAGCATTTTCATTCACTATTAGAAGATTTGTCAGTAAAAAAAACAGTCGCCAAAAAGATAAGCGTTTTTGTTTTTTTTATTTTTACTCGTAATGTAGAACCCTGCATACTTCTTTTCAAGTTAACTCTTTTGCAGTTTTGATCACAATAGATCTGAATGAATGAACCTTGTAAGGGAGGGGGCACTAAGCATTGCCCTGTTAATAATGAATTTCTTTGGTTTCTTTTTATAACATGCTACATTTCTCTCTTGCAGTTAGAAATATCAGGAATTTTGTTTCTTCTTTTCAACATCAGACTAAAAGAATCGTAATGAAGGAATCGGAAAATTAAGGTATTTTTTAACGATGCGATTCCGATTCCGATGCCTCCCAAAATACACGATTCTTACGATTAACGATTCCAATTCCGATTAATCGTCCCACCACTAGTAAAAATGTCACCTTGAGAGAATAAAGGAGCCACACACCCACATCCAACATCTCAGGTATGCTTTTCTTCTTGATACACAGACCCTAATGACTGGCGCATCTTCACGGGACCGTTTCTAAGACATTTAGTGTAACACGTGAGGCCGGTCATAAGCCAGTGACCGGCTCATTGTGTTATAGTAACAGTGAGAAATAGTTAAGAAAATATTGCAATATTTTGGACCTATTAATGGGGTATGATCCCACACAGTTGGACGATTCTATTTATAAACGATGCTGCTAAGAACTGACGAATCAAATTAATTCACGTTCTGCTACCAACCAATCAGAAACCAGAATTGCTTCATAAATATTAAACCTTTTCTGGAGCAATTTCACATGTTCTTTCCCGGGTTTCGACACGGTAAGAATATTTTGTTCTGTGGAACTGTCTACTACAAACAAGTCACCTCCCAGGACTTGTGTGTAACAGCGAACCATCTGAAAGTCAAAATGGCTTACACTTCTAGAGGTTATGGGCCCAGCGTGCGTCTTTATTTTGATGGATCCGAATCAAAATTCGAATTGTGGCAAGTTAAATTTCTGGGATATCTACGAATCCAAAAGCTACACAAAGTACTACAAACACAACCTGAAAACAGAAACGACCCTGACTTCATTGAAAAGAACGCAACTGTCTTTGCAGAATTAATACAGTGTTTAGATGACCGAAGTCTATCACTGGTAATGAGAGAAGCCCTGGACGACGGCTGCAAAGCATTAAACATATTGAGAGAGCATTATTTATCGAAAGGAAAACCCAAAATTATTTCTTTATACACTGAACTGACCTCTCTAAAACGAATGGAAGCTGAAACTATTACTGATTATATTATAAGAGCCGAGACAACTGCAAATTCTTTAAAAATGTCTGGTGAAGTTATAACTGACAGTCTGTTAATTTCCATGGTCCTTAAGGGATTACCGAGTGATTTCAAGCCATTTACCACCGTGATAAACCAGAAAGAAAAACCCATGACTTTTAGCCAATTCAAGGTAGCACTCAGTTACGAAGAAACTGAAAAAATGATCACAGGAAAAAACGAATCCACAAATATCATGAAATTTAAAAATACACACATAAAAACACCAAAATCGAATTATACCCATGCCAGGAATAAAAAACGCAACTTTGCCAAAAGCAGGTTCTTTCCTAAGAAAAGTACAAAAATTATTTGCTATAATTATGGACGACCTAATCACAAGAGTTTCCAATGTAGATACAGGACTCAAAATGGCGACTACATTAAAAATGTAGAGAGCTCTGTTAGCGAACATACATTTTTATTTTCGTGTACATTTGATGCTTCAACAAACAATAATTTTCTTGTCGATTGTGGGGCCACGGCACATGTGATTACAAAGGAATCTGATTTTATCAATTTTGATCCCAACTTTAAGCCACAAAATCATTTTGTAGAACTAGCTGACGAGAGTCGAGTCAATGATATCGTTTTGAAAAGAGGCAATGCGAAAATCTCGCTAAAGAACAATAAAGGTGAACTGTGTTTCTGTATTCTAGAAAACACTCTTCTAATCCCAAAATTTAAACAAAATATATTTTCTGTACAAGCTGCCACAAAACAAGGTGCAAATATAAACTTTAGCCCCAATAAATCAAAACTGGTATACCCGAATGGAACTGTATTTGACATTAAAGAAAATGGAAGACTATATTATTTAAATAGCATAGTCCCATCGAAAACCGCCTGCCATGATCTACAGACATGGCATAAAATTCTTGGACACTGCAATATTCCTGATATCAAAAAGTTGCCAACTGTAGTTGATGGAATGCAAATAAAAACATCAAAAACCTTCAACTGCGACGTCTGTAAACAAGGGAAAATGACAAACTATCAAAACAAGATACCAGACAAAAAGGCCAAAAAAATCCTATCAATGGTGCATTGTGACTTGAACGGTCCCGTAGAACCGATGGCCAGAGAACATTATAGATATGTGTTGAATTTCGTAGATGATCATTCAGGTTTAATAATGGTTTACTTTTTAAAGAACAAATCTGATACCCTGCTAGCAACTAAGAAATATCTAGCGGACATGGCCCCCTACGGTGAAATCAAGTGTATTCGCTCTGACAACGGTACGGAATTCACCAATAAAGACTTTGAACTTTTACTAATTAACCATCATATCAGGCATGAAACATCAGCTACTAGATCGCCACACCAAAACGGGACTGCCGAACGTGCGTGGCGGACACTTTTTGAAATGGCAAGATGCCTACTCATTGAATCAAAACTCAATAAAATCCTCTGGACATATGCACTTATGGCGGCAGCCTATATACGTAACAGGTGCTTTAACAAAACACTATCTAAAACTCCATATGAATCTTTCTGCGGTAAAAAAACAAATTTAAGCAGAATGCATATATTTGGTTCAACTTGCTTCGCATATATAGAGAAAAAGAGTAAATTGAATATTAAAGCTGACAGAGGTATATTTCTTGGATATAATAAAAACAGTCCAGCCAATTTAATATTTTTTCCCCGAAAAAAATAAAATTAAAAGAATCCGGTGTGTAAGGTTCACAGACACGTTTAATTTTAAAGATGAAAACCCGTCATATGAAGAGGATGAAATTATATTACCTCAAATAATTAGAACAAACGAAAACAATAAAAATGACGGAGACGAGAGTGTCCATGATGATGATGATGATAAAGTCGAAAGATATCCCAAAAGAAATAGAAGACGACCCGATTTTTTTGTGATCGACAATATAAAAGATTATCAAATCGACTATTGCTATTCAATGGAAAATGCGGCAAAAAGCTTTAACGAAGCAATTAATTCAGAACATTGTGATGAATGGAAAATTGCCATGAAAAAAGAAATAGATGCCTTAACCGAAAATGATACCTATACGGTAGTGCCTCTCCCAAGAGATAAACATGTTATTTCTACCAGATGGGTCTTTACAAAAAAGAGTACAGCATCAGGCATAGAACAGTACAAAGCAAGATTTGTTGCTAAGGGGTGCTCTAAGATTTACGGTAAAAAATACTTTTCTACGTTTTCACCGACCACAAAGCTAACGACAATCAGAATTTTACTGCAAGTCGCATCACAATATGACCTAAACATCCATCAAATGGACGTAAAAAATGCTTATTTAAATGCTCCAATAGACTGTGAAATTTATATTACCCCTCCAGAGGGATTTATAATGAAAAATAAAAATAGCGTGTGGCGACCTAACAAGTCATTATATGGTCTAAAGCAGAGTGCTCAGTGTTGGAACACAGTATTCCATGATTATATTATTAAACAACAATTTAGACAATGCGCTGTAAACCTCTGTTTATCTGTTTATATACCCAACACAAAGACGATAAACTACTGATTTTGGTTTTGTGGGTCGATGATATTTTAATCGCATCAAATTGTGACATAATGTTAACTGATATTAAGAACAAATTAAGTAAAAGATTCAAAATGACCGATCTTGGCTAAATATCCTGGTTTCTGGGGATAGAATTTACTCAAAGCAAAGGACTTGTTACGATGACTCAATCGAGATACATCGACAACATACTATTAAAATTTGGAATGTGAGAGTGCAAGAAACAGAGCTAAACAAGTCCTACGTTATTTAAAAGGAACTAAAGAACAGAAGTTAGTATTTAGAAAATCAAGAAATCCCCTAAAATTAGGTTTTTCGGATTCAGACTGGGCAAACGACGAAGATCGCAAGAGTGTATCTGGATATTGTTTCAGACTCTCAGAAAATGGGCCTATTATTTCATGGAAATCTAAAAAGCAACAGATTGTATCTCTCTCTACGTGTGAAGCAGAATTTATCGCGATCACACACACGACCCAGGAAGCACTCTACCTTAAAAATATCCTGAAGACTATTTTAGAGCCAGAATTGATTACAAGCCCCGTAGTAATTAATTGTGATAATCAAGCCAGTATAGTCTTAGCACAGAACACGATAATCAACCAAAGATCTAAGCATATAGATATAAAATACCATTTCATAAAAAACGAGATAAAAAGGAATCCATTATTTTGAATTACATATCATCAGAACAAAATATCGCTGATGTATTTACGAAACCGGCGGCATGGATAAAGCTACGTTTTTTCTCAAAACTTGTTGGTGAATTCGACTGAATAATTTTTTTTTCTTTCACTGCCCTGTATGTATATAGATTTCTATATATTAAAAATACAAACCAGCGAAGTTTCACTTATGAGAAGGCTCTTACTTTTTTGCATGAATATCAGGGGAAACCCCTAGGGGTAATGCTCAGAGTATATAGATTTCTATATAAATATCAAGAAAAAAAAAAATTAGTCCTGGACAAGATGTTAAACTGTATCCATTTTATTTGTATTAACACTTTAACCTACTAATGCGTAATTAATACTTTTGCTTAGAAAAAAAAAAAAAAAATCTTTGTAATTTTCCTTTTTGACATTTGAACACAATTAAAAATGGCGTCTTTTTAAATGCTAAAATTCTAAGATCCAAATGATTTCTAATTTTTCTTATGTCTAAGTGAATATAAAAATATATATTTATTTTTGAGCAGAACAAACACAAGGGACTTCCCCATTATAAAAAATAGGGAGAATGTTGCAATATTTTGGACCTATTGATGGGGTATGATCCCACACAGTTGGACAATTCTATTTATAAACGATGCTGCTAAGAACTGACGAATCAAATTAATTCACGTTCTGCTACCAACCAATCAGAAACCAGAATTGCTTCATAAATTTTCTGGAGCAATTTCACGTTCTTTCCTGGGTTTCGACACGGTAAGAATATTTTGTTCTGTGGAACTGTCTACTACAAACAAGTCACCTCCCAGGACTTGTGTGTAACAGTGAACCATCTGAAAGTCAAAATGGCTTACACTTCTAGAAGAAAGACGGTCTTGACAACTTAATTGGTCTTATTTAGTGAAAAGGAAAAGCAGTTCTGTGTTTTGTTTTATTTTTAAAAAATTAGATTTTTCTTAAAATGGTTACTTACAAACGTATAAAAAACATAAGCGTAGGAAGTTTTCTCAGTAAAAAAAATAAAAACTCATTAAAAAGTTAGTGATATTTTTTGTTTGTTTAAATCAATATCAGTAAAAAATATTAAAATACAATATAGTTATTAATTATTAAAAAATAAAAAGAGTCCTGAAAACATAAGTGATTGTTTTGGTTTAATGAAAAGGAAACTTAGCAGTTTGTGCTTTGCTTTAGTAAAAGTTTATTAAACCATTTCGGCTTGTTTACTTTTTATGACAATCTAAATCTTTATGCAAAAAATTGTAAACATATGGAGAGTGTTTGTTTTTTGGATTTTTTTTCAGTATTTGTGTTGTTGAAAAAAAAATGCTGTTTTGATTCTGATGTTGGTTCACTTTCAACTGTTCACATATTTCTACATAAAAAAAGTCGGTTTTGACTTGTTCAGAAAATTTACTAATGCTAACGTAACAATATACATGTCTTTTTGTTGTTGGCAGGAGGAGATGAACGATATGTGAACATTCCCTTTATTGTCATTTGTTTTAAATTGTATGTTTCAGTTCTCACTGCTAAGCAGCCTTTTATGTTTGCCTGATTAAAGTCATTCCCATCAACCTGGTTGTTCGTCTTCATTTCCTCAGTAATTAATTTTTTTAAAATGAAATATTCATTTAACTGAAGATTTATAATTTGAAATTTCATATTCAAAGACAATCTTATTGCATAGGTTAACGATAGCATAAACAGAATCTCATCTTTTCAGGCAAAGAAGATTATATACTTGAAAAAGTTAATAAATGTATAAGTTATTTAGCTGAAAATACTGAATGAAACTTAACCAGGTTTTGATTTGGACGCTGGTCCATTGCTATTTGGTATTTTTTGCCTGTTTACATAATTATGTATTGCAAAAGTCGATTTGTGCAAAATACTGTAATGTTTTAAAATATTTGTACGAGTAATTTGAAATTTTTAATTTAAAATTTAATATCTGAGGACTATTACTGTATAGTTTAGTGATAACGTAAGCACAATCTTATTTTTTCAATTATTTTATGTCACTGCTAATGACGGTTTCAAATGACATTCATCCTGATATTCCTTCATTTTGCATAAAGGTCAAAAATTTACAAGCATAGCGAATATTAAAGATGAAATAGTAATGTTATTTAAAAAAAGAAAAAAAGAAAGAACAGTAAATATTACAGTATCAATTCAGAGAATGAAAGATGTAAAAAGTTTAATGATGCAAAAATCCAGTCATATTGAAGTTGTTTTTCTGAGAGGATATTTAGTGGTTCTTGTAAAAAAAAAAAAAAAAAAAATAGTAATGAGTAACAGTTAATACTCTTTCTTTGAAATAATTGTTTTGGAGAGTACAAAAGGACATTTCACTGTAAGTAATTTAGATAATTAGATGAAGGTTTCGGTGTTATGCTTTCACAAACAGCCGCATACATTCCTACATGCTGACATCTGCTTTCACATGTAAGTACATTTTCGATATTCATAAAATAATGCATTTTTTTTTTCAATGTGAAAGTATTGATTTCTACTGTACTGTTTTTGTTTTATTTAATTTCTATTTATGAGTAAAAATAAAAAGGTATTCAGAATGGCCGGATGATATTCCTCTAATCCATGAAAAAGAGTAATTGTTATTTTATGACAATGTTCATGGGTTGATATGCCATGGAGATAAATGTCGAAATTCAGATGGTGGAAAAGAAAGGAAAGAAAAGGCCAGAAAACGGCAAATGCTGATGATACCACACTCTATAGCAGGCACAACAGGAAAACACATATCTAGGGAAATGGCAGAAACACTAGAGGATGACCTCCAATCTGTAGTGGAATGGGGACAAAAATGGATGGTCACATTCAATGCTGCCAACACTAAACTTGTTTCCTTCAACACTTACAAGAAACCTTCTCTACCACCAATAGCAATGGCCAAAGATTCATTAACTGAAAGTACTTCTTTTAAACTCCTCAGCCTAACGTTCACAGGAAACATGAGTTGGAACAATTACATTGAGAGTATTGCCAGGTCTGCTGCGAGGAAGGTAGGCTCTCTCTACCGTGCTAGAAAGCTACTAACGCCTGAAAGTATCCTGTACCTTTATAAGGCCACCATTCGCCCATGTATGGAGTATTGTTGTCATATTTGGACTGGTGTATTAGTCTTTCGCTATTAGTAATATTTGGGCTGGTGTACTAGTCTTTCACTCCTAGACAAGGTCTAAAAGAGAGTCACCAACCTGATAGGTCCTGAACTGTCATCTTAGCTTCAGCCTCTGTCCCACCGACGAAATGTTGCATCCCTCTGCCTGTTCTACAAGTATTTTAATGGTGAATGCTCTGACGAACTGCAAGCACTTGTGCCCCCACGACATAAATACCCTCGACAAACCAGATAAGCAGCTAAATTCCACCCCTACACAGAAATCCCTAGATGTAAGAGAGCTTTCTACTCCAGTAGTTTCTTCCCCAGAACCGCTAGACTTTGGAATTCCCTTCCGGGGTCCCTGCTTCCCCAACTTTACTGACATGCAGAAGTTTAAGTTACACTTGAACTGACATCTTGTTGCCCAACCCCCTACATAGTATCCCAGTAGCTCATGTTCCTGATAGTAGCCCCCTACACCAAAGTGGCAATGTGCCTTGTTTGGGGTGAAAATGTAATAAAAATTTTAAAAAAAAAATGAACAAATGGCAGGAAAGAAAGAAAAAATTGAAACTTAAATGCTTGAAGAAGTCAACCGAGATTCATAACAAAATATTGTTTCTTCCTCAAAGTGTACCCTTTTCTCTCCAACTACATGGTCTGGGTCTCGGTTGGCCACTGGGCAGTTTCTTTAACAAGGGTCCTGGTTGATGAAGGGATCTGGTTAGACAGGTTGCTTCTCTCCCCATGTTGCTTTTGATAGAGTGTGCAATCTGGAAAGTAGGTAATTTCAAGCCAAAGTCGATAACTGGATAATTATTCATTGAAAGTTACAAAACTCTGATCATTCATAAGTTTTTTCTGACTCAAGATGCAGATGCTCAGGTTGAAATTGCTAAAATTTGAAAATCGCCCAGACTTTGCCAAAGAGTACCATCCAGACATGAATATTAAGTGCCCAAGTTAAAACTTAATTAGAGAAAACACGGACAAAAAAAAGTACCCCCCCCCCAAAAAAAACGGCAAAAAAAAAAAAAAAGGCTACACACGCCAAACTTCTTTCCTTTTTGGATTAATAAATGCTCCCTAGAACAAACTGCGTACAACAGTGGAGCCAATGCGTGTACATCAACCAAAATAACTTGCTTAAATTATTTATTTTAAAAACATTAACCATTAAGTTTCTTCATTTTAGAATTTCTGAGTTGTCAATTTGGTCTGACTTTTTGATCACCCGTCTGGTCTCCAGAACGTCGGCCATATTCATTGTTAGTTATTTACATGAGAAATACATATTTTAATCATGATTTTCTCTAGTTCAGATTGGTGTAGTAAATAAACTTTTAATGCGAAATGACCCCCTAATGTATAAGACACAGAAAAGAAACATTTATAATGCGTACACAGCTTTATTTTCTCATAACCACAATACACTTTGAAGGGATATTACCAACTTAAGATGCTTTGGTTTTTTAAAATATGACGATTTCAGCAGAACCCCCTTGAAATCCGTAATTATCCAAAGCGTTTTATCGACCGCGTGTATTGCTACCTTAATAGATTAGCATATGAAGATTTTGATTATTATCCTATTATAGTATAGACAAGAAAAAGCTTCTATATAATAAAGTTGATTTATGTGTATTTTTATTGATTATGCTAATAAAAAGTGAAGATATATGAGCAATTCTAAAATGAAAAGCAAAACATCTGTTACCAGAAAAATGCAATTAATTTTTATGAGACAAAGATTATTAAACTATTTAAAAAAAATAAAAAATAACAAATGTACTGTTCGATGTGTGGAATGCAAGCAAAACAAAATGGCTAAAGTTGGAAAAGTTTTGCATTAGTAGACATTTTTTTCATTCATCAAATTAGGAATACATTTTGATTTATGAAATTAAAGCTTTCGATCAAATCACATTGAAACATCACATCTTGTTGGATAACCAAAATTAAGCAACGTTTGGGCGACTGCTGGAAAATAGCGAAAACCAAATGACAACACCGCACGCAAGTATATAAATGAGCACTGAGATACCTAGAGACAGAAAAGGGCAACAGACTAGTGTTGTATAGTCTGTTCTACCTTGTGTTATAATAATTAGAGATAATTACAGAAGATTTTATCTTTTTTATTTTTTATTAAAACATGAATGGAGTTGTTCAGAATGCTTGTAAGAAAAAAAAAAATATGATGGTTAAATACAAGGTACGGCATAAGTAACACCCTTCTTTTGAGTGAAATAAAATTAGAACCTTTTTTTTATTTTTTTTATTTTTTTTATTTTTTTAAATATGAATGTATTTCAAAGGTAAAGAAAAGTAAAAGACATAAAAAAAAAAAATAAAAAAGAAGGGTGTTACTTATGCGGTGCACCCTGTAGATATTTAAATGCTAATATTAAGATCAGGGCTGTAAGTGGTCAATGGCAAAAAAAAAAAAAAAAAAAAAAAAAAAATGAATTTCACAAGCCGAGGCCACTCCCTTCCCCTAAGTTTCTCAATTTCCTATTGTACGAGCCTTGTCTAGTCTCGCACAAAAACACGCGTTCACATCTCAAGCCATTTTTCTTGTCATACACATACGTGCACACAAACAATGCGCACACGTACACACATGTAGATATATTCACGTTCACGTACATACACCCACATTCACGTGCATATGCGCACATGTACGCACACATGGGCAACGTCACTTCCCTTTAAAGGAAATGCACAAAAGACCAAAGGAAACAACTATAAAAGCAAGAGACCTGAGCTGTTTCCTCCTTTTCGATTCGGCTCCTGACCGAAGTGGTTAACGGACCAACCGCTCCCTTTCTGGGCGCGCGTGCCCCGCGCACGACACATCCCCTACTACTATGTGTGGGGCAAGAGTCAACAGACAGTACATACACCTTACACGCTTTCTATCTCCATGGCCATGATCGATTTCTCATCTACAGCAATAGACTTTCCCTCTCACCAGCAAACAGCGAGAGACGCACGCCAAACTAAACATGTGCTGCACCCTTTTCTTTCATTTGTTTCTTCATGAAATAAATTCTAGTTCGTTTATTTCAACAAACGTGTTGTTCGTTTCTTTCTCAAAACAATTCATGATTCCTATTTTGTATGACTGGGGGATATATATAATATATTCACCAGTGCACTACAAATTGGTGACCCGAACGTGAGATGAACACGCATTTCCTTCTATACTACAAGTCCACGACAAACCGGCGACCGACCGACGTGAAACGAACACGCATGGTGACCCTACTTTTTTTAAATGAATTGTTTTGAGCGAGACGCACGTTTTATTTGATAAAAAAAACAAAACATTTCAACAAACAAGTGAACTACCACTGACAAGAATCTCAACGAACTACAACGACGAAACCCCTCGTCAGACTCGGCAAAAAAATAAACACAGAGCTGTCGACTTCATACCGAATATAAAGAAAAATTTGAGCTCAACAAACATTTTTCACGGTTTCCTGACATTACCCTGCAACGAACGCGAGGAGCAAAATCACATTCTCTTCCACACAGCAGATGCAACAACAAAGTAACAATAACAGGACATCCCTATCAACACATAGGAAGAAGTTGAATCAACAATACGAGTCGAGATGCACCACGCACACGATAAACTCACAACTGGAAGTTTGATTGACAGCCGGCAACTGGACACCCACCGTTCAACACAAACGAATATGCAACTAGCGCTCGTACAGACAATGTACACTCTACCGCAGACTTACTCGCGAAGACACCATCAACTGGACATACCACGTCAACAAAAAAAAATTTTCCTTCCAAACGAACAATTCACTTCACTGTCCAAGCAACTCGTTGCACAAGTCAGCCCAAAAATAAAAACAAACAAAAAAAAACAAACAAATGTCAGCCTAAAAAAAGAGTAAACGCTTTTTCCATGCGTAAGTAAATACTTTTTTGTTACGAACACACTGTTTTTTTTTAAATAACCACACCAACAACAAAAAAAAAAAACAGGATGAAAAGTCAATTGCCCAAAACATTACTTAAAAAAAAAAATATACACTGCATATTTTTTTTTCCTGGGAAGAGGAGTATTGTATGAGCCCTTTCTAGTCTCGCACAAAAACATGTGTTCACATCTCAAGCCATTTTTCTTAACATGCACATACACACACATGTAGATATATTCACGTTCACATACATACACCCACATTCACGTGCATACACACACATGCTAACATGCGCACATGTACGCACACATGGGCAATGTCACTTCCCTTTAAAGGGAATCCACACATGCACAAAAAAACACCGGAAACAACTATAAAAGCAAGAGATCTGAGCTGTTTCCTCCTTTTCGATTCGGCTCCTGACCTAAGCGGTCGACAGACCAACCGCTCCCTTTTGAGGGGGGGTATCATGTACCCTGCTACTATGTGTGGGGTAAAAGTCAACAGACAGTACGTACACCTTACACGCTTCTCCATAGCCTGGATTGACTTTCTCACTCTCTCTACAACACTAGACTTTCCTTCTCACCAGTTAACAGCGAGAGACGCACGCCACACTAAACACGTGCTGTACCATTTTCATTTGTTTCTTCATGAAATAAATTCTAGTTTGTTTATTTCAATAAACGCATTGTTCGTTTCTTTCTCAATTCATTTTTTCTATTTTGTACGACTGGGGGATATGTATAATATATCCACCAGTCCACTACACATACCCCCATGCATGTGTGAAATTTAACAGAATAATTCCCCATTACCGGGTCATTCAGCTGTTCATAGAGAAAAAAATTGGTTGGAGGAATAAATTCTGTTTTTTTTTTTTGTTTTTTTTTCTTTTTAGTTAAAAATATAGTAAAAAAAATAAAAAAAATATCCTAGCATGAAACCTAGGTCAGAATTATAAGCACTATAAAAAACCAAAAGAAAAACAAACTAACACCAAGTCTAAGTGTCAAGTTAAAAAGTAGAAAAATTATTTCCCTGTAATATATAAATACACTAGCAGACTGTCCAACGTTGCCTTGTCATAAAATATGCATAAATATATTTCAATTCATATGTAGATGCATTTATGGTAAATGCAAATGTTTGCACTACTAAGATGCTCGAATGGCATAAAAAAATGCAACACTGCTTGATATCAGCATATCGCCAAGAAAAAGTCCACAAAATGCTGTGGCTGTACCCAACTGTGGAGATCAATACTGTCGGACACATCTAGGAATTTAATTGAATGTAGTTTTTCTTATCATAAAGGCCATTGTCAACAGGATGCTACCGAGAGGAAGCCATAGATTGCACAACATCAGCTTACATAGACGATATCTTTGTTGATGAAGATGGCATGTCCGCGTCTCAAATCAGGGAAGATTTGGCTTAGACTAAACTGGAATGTAAGGACCTAAAATGGCTGGGGGACAGAACATGCCTGCTATAATTGATCCTTTTAAGAGAGCATGGTATTCTGTGCTGGAAGTGAGGAAATGCAGTCCCGGAAGTTTCCAATATTGTCACATGATGACCCTTATGTGTGTGGCATGTAAAATAATCAAGGAGAGAGGTAATTCAATCACAAATGGCATGACAAAGTAAATCAATGATCCAGCTTGAGGACTGGTGTATGGATGGTCAAGAACTGAATGTATGGGTCGATGCAAATGTGCTAGCAGCCAGGGTGGCATTGGAAAAATACAGGACAGTATTAGAGAACACTTGTTGGCCATGGCCTGAGAATGATGCTCAGTATATCAATTTCACCAAACCAGACACCATGTTGGGTAGAGGGCACTCTCGGCAGAAAAGCACAAGTTCACATGGCAGCTAGTGAGGTGCTTATTAGAAGTTGATTAAGCACACTCAAGGAGCTGGTAAAGCAGTATAAGCTCTTGGTGGATGAAACATTGGTTGCATCAATTCAAAACAGTCAACCAATTATGCACGTATCACAGCAGTAGTTCAACACAATGAAGGACAGCTACCGGAGCCCCTAATCTGTTCTGTACATGTAGCTTAGCTTAACACTGCTCACATCATGGCCATTCACAAACACAGTGGACAGTGGTCAATAATTAATGTATTCTCAAAATTTAAATTGTATCTCTAAGAACATTCTTTTGATGCACAGTACATCAAAGAAAATGGCCACTGTTCGATCATGGCAATTAGCTCATTCTTGCTATTGCAGGTGGTACGATTGGTGTCATTCTCAACTATGCTCCACACGTAATAGCCCATAGAGTTGCAATTAGGCAAGTGGTGTTGATACTGCTGAAGTCATGGGAATTCTGACAACCACTTCTGGGTTTTTATATACGTGTGACGTGCTAAATAATGCTGTGACTTAGGGGAGTCCCTCAAAAACATGACAAAAGATAACATTTACTAACATTTATATTTTGCACGTGGATATGTTCCCTGAATTCTGTAACAGTAAAACACTTAAGATAATTGGCAAAAGAAATACAAACACATGGAAATAGTTAAGGACAATTTAATGCTAGAATGCAGCAGGCATCTAACTCAATTAAAAATGTTTCTTGGAGTAAGACATTTTCTGTAATACTTAAAACATGTAATTCTGTCAACAGTGCAAAATTCACCTATCTGTTTGCATATCTTTCCTCCTAACAGAGCATCATGTCTTTCTTCCACAATCATATTTTTTCTTCACCATCCTTTTTCCTTGTTAAATTTTTATTCAACACCACTGGTCCAAAACTCATAATTAACTGTCCAAAAACTTAGTTCTCATTTGAGAACCAGAGCAATTGTCTCAACTGGGTATTTGACATTGTAGAAGAGTTTTTTTGTCAGCAAGTTGTTGACTCTTGCAACTATCGATTTTAATTCAATACTTCCTTAAGTCAACATTTTTTGTAGGATCAATGAATATTATGTGGACGGCCACAATACCCAATATATATATATATATATATATATATATATATATATATATATAATGATGTGCCTGGCATTGCCCAAGTGTTTGGAGGTGTGTGTTGAGGAAAAAAAAAAAAAAAAGTGGCAGTAGGCAGGCTCGAACCCGTGACGCGAAGGCGGAAAAGAAAGTGAAAGAAAATCTGATGTCTTACCGCTACTCCATGATGCGACCGGAACTTCAGAACGTTAAAATTAGGCAAAGTCAACCTAACAGATACAATAACTAGCAAAAATGGCTTGCAAAAAATCAACCCCTCATTGTAGAAAATTGCCCTGTTTTTGGCCAATTTTGCGATATTTGTCATAAGAGACGTTGAGCTCCAAAATGATACCGATCTTGTGAAAATCTGCTGCCTCTGTTGAAAGTTTTAGACAGACATATACATTTAAACAGACAGGTGAGATTTATATCATTGGTGGTCTCATTTATAATTATATAGATTAATAATTATAAAACTGGACCTTGCTTGTTTGCATCTTGTCTTTGACAATCACGCAATTCTAGCTTTTCAAAAAGGGGGGAGAACAGGTAAATTTACAGACACACATTTGATTGCTTTCATACCTTTTATGCTTATTTTGATCTGTAGCTTTGCTAATTCCAATATTTTTTTTTAATCCTAAAATTATTTGAGTAAATTTCGGTTATATTGACACCTTACTGATCAAAGCAGAATCCCCCCTCCCACACACACATTTGATTGCTTTTATATCTTTTATGCTTATTTTGATCTGTAGCTTTGCAAATTCCAATATTTTTTTTTAATCCTAAAATTATTTTAGTAAATTTCGGTCATATTGACAACGCAGAACCCCCCTCCCCCCACACACATTGTACTGCTTTCATACCTTTTATGCTTATTTTGATCTGTAGCTTTGATGGCATAGAATCATTTCTCCTAGCAAACTCCCCGGATATCTTAACTCTAAGTGAAACTAACTTGCACTCCTCCATCCCTTCTAACATCTTTAACATGTCTAGTTATCTTCCACTTTGTCATAACGATTGATAGTAGCAATACACATGGCCGTTAAAACACTTTGGATAATCACAGATTTCAAGGGGTTTCTGTTAAAATAGTCATATTTTAAAAACCAAAGCACTTTAAGTCTTCAAAATACCGTTTTGTTCAGAAATTAATATACTTTCAAATGAATATACTTTCAAATGAATTTATTCAACCGCCATATTTTATTACATTTGGCTTCTTTGGGCAGTATTATGTATACCTCCCTGTCCATAGTTTGTCCCTGAAGAAATGCAGTCCTGATATCCATAGAATTGACATTGAGCTGACACTGCCATTATTAGTCTTACGGATTCATGAGCACAAGTAGGAGAATCTTTTTGTATATCCTGTATTTCTTCAAATCCCCGTGCAACCAATCTTGCTTTGGGTATTATGCCGTCCATGGTCGATTTCAAGGTACAGACTCACCAAGTGGATATGCATTTTTGTCCATTGTCGTTTACCTCTGTGTAGACCTCATTCTGCTTCCAACTGTCGAGCTCTTTCATTTTTGCTTCAAAGAATTGAGTGTTGTCTACGACCATGACCTTATTATTTTCAGCAGGCGTTCTGGTGCTTACATGCTTATTGAGATTGCTGACTTGGCCTAAGTCTACAGATAATTCCTCACCTGCCAGGTCAGCTAATTCCATAATTTTTATGTTATACCAGTTTTTCTTTTTCCATTAGCCTTTCCTGCTCGGCTAATTACCTTAGCCTGAATTTGCTGTAAACTCTCCTTGTGAGTGTAACTTATGGTGTGGCCTGGCTTTATATGAATCTTATCCTGTATTGTCTCATTGTCATGGTGTGAAATTGGTGAGGTATGGGTGTATTGCTCATCATCAGAATTCTCTGATGCATCAAAAGTTTTGGTAGGGTCGGTTTGCTCTTTGGTCCTTTGACTGCTTTGTGTATCCGACAGTAGGTTGGAGTTTCCATTTTCATCCGTGGGATGGACCAGTCGTAGTTTACATTTATGCACCCTCACTAATATCCCTCCATGTCAGACAAAAAACACAACAGGCCCATCTTGGCCAATTACCACACCAAGTCCCCTCCATTCTTTATTATCTGGTCTCTTATAGTAGACCTTGTCATCGACCATATAAGCATCTGGTGTGGGTTGTACTTGCTTACGTAGGGCTCTTCTGATTTTTCACATGATTCGGCTTTGATGAAGGCCTGTTTCGCAGAGTATAATGCATTTATGTGGTTTTTCACCACTTCGCTGGTGGTGGTGCCTTCTAAAGCTGGTGGTTCATAGGTGAGTGCTGATAGAATATTTGGGAGTCCAGTTGATATGGACTATATCGATGTACATTGTGTAGGGAGATTTTTCCATCAGTGCCCAGTTCAAGGCCGTTTCCCAGTCAAGATTCTGTTCATATTTAATTTTTAATAAAATTTCTGTCAATGTTTGGTTGTCTTTCTAATAAGCGATTACTCCATGGCGAATAACCAGCAGTAGTGATTACACATGTTGAAGTTCTCAGCCATGTCTCGTACTTCTGCACTGTCAAATTCACCGCCAAGATCACTGAGAAGTCGCTGTGGTGGACCCATGAATGCTTATCCAGTATTTATAAAATTCTGAACAAACATAGATGATCGTTTGTTATTTGTTATGCATCCAGCACTGAACCGAGAGAATTCATCAATTATATGCAGGTACCAAAGGTGATGCAGATCCACTGCTACTTTTTGGTTGTGATCGTTAGCCCAAGAAAAACCAACAATAGGTTTGGTTGTGATCGTTAGCCCAAGAAAAACCAACAATAGGTTTCGTCGTGATCGTTAGCCCAAGAAAAACCAACAATAGGTTTGGTTGTGATCGTTAGCCCAAGAAAAACCAACAATAGGTTTGGTTGTGATCGTTAGTCCAAGAAAAACCAACAATAGGTTTCGTCGTGATCGTTAGCCCAAGAAAAACCAACAATAGGTTTGGTTGTGATCGTTAGCCCAAGAAAAACCAACAATAGGTTTCGTCGTGATCGTTAGCCCAAGAAAAACCAACAATAGGTTTGGTTGTGATCGTTAGCCCAAGAAAAACCAACAATAGGTTTTGTCGTGATCGTTAGCCCAAGAAAAACCAACAATAGGTTTGGTTGTGATCGTTAGCCCAAGAAAAACCAACAATAGGTTTGGTTGTGATCGTTAGCCCAAGAAAAACCAACAATAGGTTTGGTTGTGATCGTTAGTCCAAGAAAAACCAACAATAGGTTTGGTTGTGATCGTTAGCCCAAGAAAAACCAACAATAGGTTTGGTTGTGATCGTTAGCCCAAGAAAAATCAACAATAGGTTTGGGCGATGGTTTAGCATGTTTTCTGCATGTGTCACATTTTAATATAACATCTTCCAATTTGCTGAGAATCTTAGAGTCATCTGTACCTGCAAATTTCAGTAGTTGTTTAAGTTTCTCTGCAGATGCATGTCCAAATTGTTGATGCAGTTTAGTGAGCCTCTTAATTTAGTGCTGTCATCCAGGTTTTCATTTATGATTAACACTTTAGAAACAGAATTGTCAGTGATGTCAATGCAATAGTGGCCAGTAAATGTAAATTGTAATGCTACTGGGCTTCCAAACATCTCAGCCCTGTCAGAATTCAAGTCCAGAATAGTTCTCGCCTTTTTCAATGAAGTTTTACTTAATAAAAGCGGAATATCTACATCGACCACTTCTACCTCTATTTCACATCTTGTGTTACCTATTTTGGCTGGTAAGATAACGTTTTTGAATGAGTTTACCATCACCAAAACAAAAAGGCTTGTAACTTTTTGTAGATGAGATATCACAATCTATACTGTCCGCATAATGTTTTAGCCATTTTTACCGCAGACCGTCCTTGTACATGCTTTATCAATGACTGCAGAATTTAATGATTCCATAGCAAAAATCTCATTTGCAGAAGTGTTGTTCTGTGTAAAGAGGGTAATGTTACATTCGTCTATGGGTGCTGAATCATTTTTGTCTGAATTAACATTTTCTGTAAATTTAACAGACTCATTCTTATGTGGACAGTCTTTCCACCAATGAAGTACACTTTCGCAAATCCAACATCTACTCGTTTTACTGTATCTGTTAGGCGGATTGGTTCCTTTAATTTTGCTATTAGGTTTTGACTGACGCCTCTTACCTTTAGTCGGTAAATAATGCCGTCTCTTGTTCAGTCATCACAATGTTGGTATTTTTACTTTCTGAGTGTGTGACTGCATTTTGTTTATTCAAAATGTTGCCAAAAATTCTCTTCATGGCAGACTTCATTTTGTCATAACATAATTCATCCGACCCACATGCTGTCAGGATTAACTGTCTTTACTGGTTGGGTAAATTTGCGTTATCCAAAAGCTTGCATGCCAGTACGGCATCTGGCAGACTCATTTGGTACTTTTTTGGTATCGCTGGTCAAATTCTATAATATATTCAGAAATTGCCATGTGTCCAGGTCTCCAGAATCCGTCGAAGTTTCTGTATGCTTCGTAAGCTGTATCTATAGTTTCATGCAAAAATAAGGCATCCAGTGCAGATATGAGGGTATTCATGCCATTTTCTCTGTGCAGCTCGGCTTTGTCACAGTTTAATGCTGCTTTCCTAGAGATAGTGTTACTGCCAAGGCCTGCTTCTTTTTATCAATATCCGTCATGAGCTGCCATCATTTTCCATTCTTTATAATTTTGTTCATTAAGGAAAAAAAAAAAAAAAATATTGGTGGATTTTTGTAGTTTGAAGCCATTGTTATGCTCTACTACCATGAAAAACGACACACAAAGCTGATGAAAATGGATATAAAATTGATACGTTTATTCAGCACATGTGGCCGGTAAGAAAACTATCAAGAACGAATAAAACAAAGATGGCTGACCGATATTTATAATGCAAAAATGAAGTCTCGTAAAGTCTCATAAAAAAATCACGTTTTTAAAGGGAGACAACTTAATTTAATCGGTCTAAGGGGAATAACTATTTAATCTTAACACATGTACTAAAAGCGTTAAAAAACAAACGAAACGCATGTACTTAGTACATTTTGTTATTGTATTTATAAACTTCTTACTTGTACTAAAAATTGATTCATGCCCAAAAGCGTAATTTCATAATTTTGCGAATTTGCGCCTCGATGCAATATACGTAAAATACCAAAATTGCGATATTTCCGGAACCGCTTAGAGTTAAAAGCTCAAATTTTCAGGATTCTTTAGTTTTTATAATACCAACATATGGTGAAAGTTTGGAAAAAAAAATCTGAGATAAGGATGTCGAAGATGTTTTTTTTTCTGGATAATTTGAGATGGAATTATCCATAAAACAACAAAAATTAGCATCATGGCGATTATAGAGTTGTTGCTTATCAGGATTCCTGCTATCCTAGTACTGTGAAAGCTACATCAAGAATTCATGTAGAGTACGATTTATGGTTGCATCTCAGAAAATAAGATATTTTGGGCCAGATAGAGAGGATTTACAAAAGTGAAAATTGGACTGGTTCTGATAGACTATAGGAATTTTCATCTTTTACAGAAATCCAAAATCTATATAGAAAAAAATTTTCACTTTATTTTTGAGATTAATTCATATCTACTTTTCTTTGAGGGGAGTAGTAAATAGGGCCATGAATCCTCTTTAGGCATTCAATGGCTACACCCCAGATTAAGCTCTCCTTTGGTGAAGAAGCAGGAAAATGCCTGCTCTCAATAAAGCTATATTTAAATACCACTATAATACTTAGTTTTGTTCATGAATAGACACCCACTATATGATACCATGCATCAGTTTAAAAAAAAATTGATATTTGTACATTTTGATTTATAATTCATGGCTTATGGTAAAGAGATACATCAGACTTGACTGCATAATCAGAAAGAGCACACAATTTTACATAAGAGTGCCAAGTTTCATGAGAATAGATTGAAAAATAAATAAATGGTGGCGAAATTACTGAATTTCTTGAAATGTTGAGGTTCATAATTTAGCCAACTTTTTTTAAAGAAAAATGTCCATGGACAAGCCTAAATTTTGGCACTTAAAAATTTTCATAACTTTTGAACTACTGATGGTATTTGCATAATTCAAACGGTTCTAAGCATCTTTTACATAGCTCTTTTCATGCAAGTTGATAAAATACCAATTATCTAAAAAGAAAAAAATCAACTTGTAATGCTAATTTATTTTATGCGTTTTTTTTTTTTTTTTACACAGTGATCACCACTTATCAAGGCCCGGAAGCCACTCAGGGATAAGGGTTATTGCAAGTACATTACGTTAGTGAGGAGATTTGCTGATATGTTTACTTAAGGGGGCGGTTCATTAGGAATTTGTTAACATTGGACTTGAAGACAACCAAGTTGTAGTCCGGAGGGAAGCAGGCAGACGGAACAGAGTTCCACAGGCGTGCAGTTCTAAGAAAGAAGCTTTATTCATGGAATCTGCGTTTTGATTTAGGCACAGATATAGAGTGGGAGAAATTTTTCACAGTGGATTCAGCTAGATGGGTGTTTTTCGTGAAAGATTGGCGAGGGGGGACGAGAGATTGGAGTTCAGACGAGCATCTGCCATGGAAATAACGATAAAACAAGGACAGGCTCGCAACGTCTCTTCTGTGGGAGAGAGGTTGCAGGGTAGAGAAAAGGGCATCCCCCACTAAGCCACGAAGTCTATTTTGTACTCTGTGAAGGCAGGATAGGCTGTTTTTAGCAGCTCCTGCCCAGATATGGCAACAGTATTCCATCCTTGGACGTACTTGGCTTTTATATAGATAGAGAATTGCATCCGTAGTGAGATATCTTCTAGAGCGGTAGAAGGATCCCACCATCTTTCCAGCGACCTTGGCAACAGACTTGATGTACGTGTTCCATTTCAGATCAGGAGTAAAGGTCAAACCCAGAAGCTTGTCAAAACACGGGGCCTCACCCAGATGAGAGCCATCCATCACAATTGATGCCAGATGGGGATCAGAGCGTTGATGATGTAAGGATAGGAGTTTGGTTTTGGATGCATTAAAGGTAACCAGCCACATCTTCCCCCACTGAACCACGCGCTCGAGATCAGAGGAGAGAGAATCAGAGAGAACTTTGTCATTTACAGCCTTTGATGTGTTGCCATAGATGGTCGTGTCATCAGCATAGATGTCAACGAATGATTTAAGTATGTTTAGGGAGGTCATTGATGTAGATCAGGAAGAGAGTTGGGCCCAGGATTGACCCTTGAGGGACTCCAGCATTTATATTGCAGGCCTCCGATTTTTGTCCATCTACCACTACTCTTATGAGCCTATCGAAGAGAAATGATTTAATGATTAAGAAAACATTTCCAGTTATACCGTAGCTGGAAATCTTGTGAAGTAGACCCTTATGCCATACCTTGTCGAAGGCCTTTGATATGTCGAGAGCAATTGCCCTAGAAAGGAAGCCTTTGTCAAGAGATTCACTAATCCTGTGGGATATAACCGTAAGCACATCTGCGGTAGATCTTGCAGAGCGGAAACCATATTGTGTGTCACTAAGAAGGTTATTCCTGCTGAGGTGGTTGACTATTTCTCTATTTAATATGGATTCCAGCAACTTACTCATAACACACAGGAGACTTATAGGTCTGTATTGAGAGGGAGATGACTTATCACCTGAATTCTTAAATACAGGGCAAACTGATGAAGTCTTCCGGGGAGTCGGAAAGCACTTCTCCTTAAGGCAGCGCTTAAATAGTTTCGTAAGTATGGGAGCAAGTTCTAGTTGAAGCTTTTTTAACACTATAATTGGGATGCCATCAGGGCCAGTTGCTTTACTGGAATCTAGGTTCTTGATTAGCTTGGCGACCTCATGCACGGATATTTGTATGTTACCTAGCTTGTTCTGTGTTATAGGAGGAAATATGGGGAGTTGATGGCCTTCGTCGCATAGGGTAGAATTAGCTGCAAAGTTCTTTGCAAATAGTTTGGCCTTGTCTGACGCTGACGAGATGACCTCTGGTCCATTGATAATGGTTGGGATAGAACGCACACTTCTGTTCAGGATCCTATTTGTTATTTGCCAAAACTGGTGGGATCCAAGCCGCTGATCAGCTACTTTGGATTTAACAGACTGGGCATATAGCTCTCTTGCATTTTTTATTACTCTTTTACAGTGGTTGCTGGCAGAACTAAAAGCAGCTTTAGTCTCAGTGCATCTATTAAGTTGGTAGCTATGGAAAAAGTGATTTCTGTGCGCGATAGCAGCAGCACATTCTGGGGAGAACCATGGCTGGCTGTTAGGTTTTTGTTGGAATTTTTTAGATGGTATGAATTGATCTATGCCTGCAATTAACCATTCGGTCAGATCTGATACTATAGAGGACACATCCTTTTTAAACATGGAGTGCAGAGGTAAATCAGATATGAATGTACGGAAGCTATCCCAGTCAGCCATAGAGTATCGGTATACAGTACGGTGGAGGGGTACGTCTGGGGGCTTCTTACATTTCGTTTTTATCTTAACTGATACGACGGAGTGGTCGGAGGATCCTAGAGGAGAATGAACGGAATATGAACATAGCTCAGGGGAAGTTGAGAGAAAAAGGTCTAAGAGGCTTGCATATTGACCGGGTGTATCGGGCAGCTTTTCTGCTGGTCTCATAAATCATTAAAGTTTACAAAGCCAATATTCACAGCCAACAAAGTTGATATATAAAAGCAACAAGTTTCAAACAATTTGAAAATCGAATTAATACAAAATATTTCTTTTTTTAAATAGAATTATTCTCATTTTGCTTGGTTAAAATTGTAATCCAAAGAAGCCAAATTATTAATCCTCCTCACCTAAAAAACTTAATACAATTATGCCATAGTTTTATAAATGGTAGAAGAGGGATAAGTTTTCTCACTGTGGCATAGTCAATATCTGTCAGGTAGATATCTCAGCTAACAAAAGTGACAATAAGAAAGCAATATGTACATAACTCAATACTTTTATCTTTTGACAAATTGTTAGATCTTGCTTTTCATTCATTTTAAATCTAATTTAATAATTACATCTGAAAACAATTACAATATTATGAAAGTGACAAATCATTCAATATTTTCTTTGATCAGAATTTCTGTCAGCTTTTTATATTTGTTGACGCCATTTCATAACAGCAATCATTATCCAAAATTTCAGGCTTAAGTTTTTAAGTTGTCAACATTTCCATGGCATAACTTCAAGATATAGAGAAATAAGGTCCAAATAACACTTTGGCCCATTTTTATGTTGTCAGACAGAATTATACAGTCTCAACTTCTATTTTTGTGCATAGAGACATCATTTTAACCTTAGATGTATTTGCGTTGTTGTGTAATTTCCAAGTTAGTTCCTTTACCTAAATATACAATTGTCAACTTTTTTCAAAAGAAATTTAGCTTATATTTCTTTTTTATTCTTCAAGTTACAAATAAGAACACATGGCAAAGAGTCAATGAAATTAGAATGCAGAACTCATCTTTTTTATGTAATGGTTCATTTTGTTTTTCAGTAGTTATGTACTATTGATATCTTGAGACTGTAAAATAAGGGTTTTATGTGCATTTGAAATCAATAACTTATAAACTAAAAAAAAAAGAAAAGAATATCCAATTCTTATTTGATAAATCCAGGACATTTCATTAAAATTTTAATTATTTTTGCATAATTTAAAAATACCCACAGCTTAATTTCTGTGGGTAAAAAAGGAAAATCTAATTTCTTAGTTTACATTCTACAATTAAATCCTCCAGTGAAGATTAATGCAATTAATGTTTGTTTAATCATGCATGAAATTAGTAGAAATTCAATGTGTAATGCATCTATTTATTACTGAGGAGTCAGTACTTAAAGCTAAATACTGCTCAATATAAAGGTTAGGGAAATTAATAGATTGCCAGTGGAAAGATATTGAAAATGATAAATAAAATGAATAAAATGTACTTATGAAAATGTACCTGTTGACATTGAACTTTGACATTAATCAATACAGAAGCGCTTCTGTTGTAATGTGTTTCACAGATGGAAACTTCTTGGACAGAAAACTGAAAATTCTTTGTAGTTAGTAGAGATGTTATTATGAACATCTGACAGGAAGGATATAGGGCGGTCTAACACCTTTCAGAAAAATGATCGAATAGAGAAAAACTAGTAAGATTTCTTCTGTCAGAAAGGGAGAGAAGAGAATAGGTCATCTTCCCCATTAGATTATGAAGTTGATTTTGAACTGTCAACAAATGAAGCAGCACCTTCCCAGATGTGGAAATGGTTCTCCAACTTAGAATATATCAGAGATTTATAAAACTTGCATATTGCACCAGGAGTCTATACTTTAGATGAGGATTTTATCAAGGTTCTTATAACATAAATGGACAATACCTTTTCTGTTGAATAACAACACGACGACGCAGATACAAAACCACATGATGATACGTTTATTTCTTCTTCGACTGATCAGACATGATTTTATCTCAGGGATTCAAAGTTGTTACATGGGTATTTCTAAACCCCTCTCACTTCTACAGGGTGCCTTGACTAACAGAGAATCGGTCTGAACCTCTCTGCTTCTCTCCACTGACTGATTCCGATTCTCACTTATCTAACTAAATTCATAACTCATGACGTCATTGCACGACCGAGCACGTGTATATGAGACCCATGGCATGAATCCTTCTCTAACCTAATTTTACGTAACTCACTTTACAATAACATTTTCCATTCTCTTTGTTTCATAAAGGAATTTAACCTATTTGTTAATTCTGTAACCCAAATTTCTATTATCTTTTCTTTCTAAGAATGTAAATAGTTTCCATCCAAATTGTATTTATTTAATATTTTAACAGAATCAACAATTTAACTGGACATTCCATTTATAACATTCTGTGTTTATTTTAACTTATGATTGGAATTCTCAATTCCAAGTATAGCTTTGCAAGTTCGAATCCTTGACTATCCTATTTCATATTTAAATTTAACTGATTCCCTATACTTACATGAAAAGGGGACAGCCCTTATCATGTAACAGCAGTAGAAAGATCCATCCATTTTTTCAGCAACCTTAGAAACAAATTTTATACAGGTCTTTAATTTTAGATCTGGTATGAAATTCAGTCCCAGGATTTTAACTGAAACTGAAAAAAGTATCTGAGCATTGGTAGTGAAAGCAGTGGTCTTAGAACTCGTAAAATTAACAAGCTATTTTCCCCCCTTGCACCACATGCTCAATGTCAGAAGTGAAAGAACCAGCAAGATTTTGATTATTAATGCTATTCAAACTGTTGCTATATATTAAAAATAAACAAATCTGTATATCAGAATCTAATAGATAAAATTATTGTAAGTTAACACTGTCTGCTCCCCTCCTTAAAAGGTTTGAGATTTTTAGGGGATTACTATGGCTATGACAAGAGAATATTCTTTTCATTGTTTTAACTCTCGAGTATATATCCGACACAGTTAATCAATCAATAACCACATCACTATCTGAAAACATAAGATGTTAACGGAGTCAAAATAATGAAAAGAATATTCTCTTGTCAATAATTCTACTGATTACATGTGAATATCCTGAAAAACTTGACAGTAAGAAAAAACAATAAAAAGACAATTTAGTTTTGAATGAAAGATCAGTTTCTCATATAAATTACAATGATCCTTCATTTTCAGATCGTTCTTCTTTTGTATTATGTCAGATAAATTACTGATGTTCTTTTTGGGGAGATTCTACTTTTTTTAGGCTATTACATATCATTTTATGTTCTTGTCATTCGGACTTAGAGTTAGTGGTAAAACGATCAGTTAGTTTCCTTAAAATTTAGAATAGTTCAGAAGTGAGATGTTACATTTATACACAAAACTACTCTATACTAAAATTTAAAAACATTTTTTCTATCTGCCAATTTTCTCAATGTATTCACGAGTACTCATCTAAAATAATTACTTAGAAAATCATAGAGGTAGTGAGAGGGATAACAGTGTTGGTCTACAAATTTATCAAAATTAGATTACTTAAACGCATTGAAATTACAAAAACTGCTGATCAAATTTATATTTATTTTATTTTGTGCTATTATAATTGCGATTCCTTGAAGCAGATAACAGATGACAAATTGAGTTGTCCTACAACCTTTGTAATTGCAATAGTTATGAAAGCCACAGTTTTTATTTTTCATTGTGTTTGGCAAATGAAGAGAGAACTTCTGCTTAGTGTAAGTAAATACAGTCAGAATCTCCAGCCAAATGCTGGTTACTCTGTTTTATTGGCGGTTGGATAATATCAGGTATGTTGATCAATTTGTAGATTTTATTTCTATTCTAAATTTGGAGAATAAATATTGCATTTCAAATCTACTAAAATATACAAACTAATAACATTGTTTACTTTCGAAAGTTCAGTTTGTATTTCAACAAACAAAATGTAAAACATAAATGCAACCTCAGGGGTCCATCCTGGGCCCAACTCTTTTCCTGATCTACATTAATGATCTTCCAAATCACATCCTTACATCATTTGTAGACATTTATGCTGACGACACTACCATTTATGGTAGCACATCTAAGACAGTAAACGACCAAGTTCTCTCCGATTCTCTCTTCTCTGATCTTGATCACGTTGTACAATGGGGAAAGGAGTGGCTGGTTACTTTTAATGCATCTAAAACCAAGCTTCTATCTTTACATCATCAACGTTCTGATCCCCATCTGGCATCAATTAAAATGAATGGCTCTCGTCTTGGGGAGGCCTCAAGTTTTGACAGGCTTCTGGGCTTGACCTTTACTCCTGATCTTAAATGGAATACGTACATCAAATCTGTTGCCAAGGCCGCTGGAAAAATGGTCGGATCCTTCTATCGATCCAGTAGATATCTCACTGCTGATGCAATTCTCTATCTATATAAGAGCCAGATACGTCCAAGGATGGAATACTGTTGCCACATATGGGCAGGAGCTGCTAGAAAACACTTGTCCTGCCTTGATAGGGTTCAAAATAGACTTTGTGGCCTGGTGGGAGATGTCCTTTTCTCTTCGCTGCAACCTCTATCTCACAGAAGAGATGTTGCGAGTTTGTCTCTGCTTTATCGTTATTTTCATGGAAAGTGTTTGACTGAGCTTCAATCTATGGTCCCCCCCTCGCCAAACTTTCACAAGAAACACTAGACTAGCTGAAAACATTATCAATAATTTTCCCCACTCTTTATCTATACCTAAACCTAAACATAGATTCCATGATCCAAGCTTCTTTCTTAGAACTGCACGCCTGTGGAATTGTCTTCCGTTTTCCTGCTGTCTATAATATGGCTGTCTTCAAGTCCAACATGAACAAGTTTCTGATGAGCCGTTCCACTTAAGTTAACAAATTTACCGAATTTCCATTACTATCGATTACTATATTGTCCTTTTGACTACTCTACACTCTTTAACCCTTATCCTTTAGTGGCCTATCGGCCTTGATAAGTGGTGACGCCTATGCAAAAAAAAAAAAAAGACTCAGATGCAAAAATGTCGCTATGATTGTGGTATAAAGATGGAGTCTGAAAATCCAGCCTCGTTCTGAGTTCAGGGAAAGGTGTGTCTGTAACCGGTGTTGAGGAAGAACCTAATTCCTTACATCAGTGGCAACGTGCCTTGTATGGGGTGAAAATGTAATTAAAAAAAAAAAAATTTTAAATGTAAATTCTTTGAACTGTTGAATTTTAAAATTCTAATCCTTTGAACTGTTCAGTTGAATTTAAAAAAAAAAAATAAAAAAAATAAAAAAAAAGTATGTATGCACTTTTTACCATGCTGAAATAATGTTATTTAGAAAGCCATTCTTAACATGGGGAAAGGAGGGTGTTTTCTAACTGTGCTTTACATTCGCTTAATTTAATAAAAAGATCGTAAAACTTGAAAATATTTTTTAAAAATAGTGCGGTTACAAAAATGAATAAGCACAAAAAAAAATTCTAATTCTTTGAACTGTTTAATTTTTTTTAATCTGTTGTCTATGGTAATAAATGCTCGAAAATTCTTTGAATTGCTCCTTGTTTTTCTTTTTAATTTATTTTGCCTTTGGTAGCATTTATTTGTTGTATATTAAGCACCACCAAAGCTGATGTAAAACGTTTTACACAATAGCAACGTTATCATTTTGCATGTTTATTTTTTTAGTTAATATCTATGGATGGGCATTGGCACTATAAATGTTAATGGAAGTGACGTTTTCTTTGTTTTTTTTTTTCTTGCTATCGGATTTTCATATTTACATTGTAAAAGATTTTTTTAACAAACTACATAGACAAGAGTTAATAAAATAAAATAAATTTTAATGCCTTCTGTTGACACTATGTATCTAAAAATAATGTTGCTTACAGGCCTCCATACTTTTTGGGAAAGAAGTGCTCTATCATTTTAAATAATCAAATCAAAATGATTTGGGGGGGGGTAGATTTTGTTTTTGAAATTTTTATTATTTCAAGAGTCATATTCTATTACATGAATATATTTTTTTAATATTGGAAATAAAAACAAATCTTAGAACATCATATCACGAAATATTTGAATTTAATATCATTTACAGCTTTTTAAAAATAATTATTTTTTAGAATTGTTTTTTGTTGTAATTCAAATAATTATATTACCGAGAGAAAAAAAAAATTATCAAGTGTTTTTTTTTCAAACATAATATTGCTTTTTATGTCCAATTTTATTTACAACTTTAAAGTGAAATAAATAACTGTTATGGTGTTAAATGGTAATAAAACGAAAGGAACACAGGACTTTTATAAACAAATATGTATTCACATATATTACAGGCAAGGCGGGTTGAGCTATGCCATTCCTCAACTGTTGGGCGTTTGCACGAGACCTCCTTGGCCGCGTACCAATCTCTGACTGCTGGGCACCGGTACTCGTTACCGGAAGTGACGTCACCAGAGGAAGTGATGTCATGAGATAGTCCATTAATCCCATGGAGGGGCGTCTCCAACACCCCCTCCAAAGCTTTTTGTTGGTAAAAGCCGTCAGTACCTCTTCCTTTTAGGGTTTACCATTAATGGCTCGGTAAACTTTCTCTTACGGAAAGACCGCAGTAGTTCAGGTGTTGGTTGAGGAGGTTCAAGATCAAAAGTTTTGAAGACAGTGTCTATCGGCTAATCTTCCAATGGTGAACCGTCACAGGTTTCAACTAATCAACATTTTCTTAGTTGGTTCTGGTGATGTTTGTGGGTATATGTTAGTTTTTGGACAATATATACCATGTCACCAACTCTCTTAGTATTTGTACCCACCTCCTAGAATGATGTGTTGTTTTTATAACTTTTGAAAAGCACTCTTTCACCTGACATGAAACATTTACTAAGTACACAAGTGGTCACTAGTGGCCTTGACTGTTTGGGTAAGAGCTTATCAAAATCGGATCTGACTTTCCGTGCAAACATCGTTTCTGCAGGTGAGACTGCTGTTGGTGTGTTCGGGTTGGGTGTAATCCTATACATGAGTAGAAATTGTTGAAGTGCTTCATCTGTTGGGGTCCCTTGAAACTTCTTCAATGCTCTTTTAAGAGTGTCCACAAAACGTTCTGCTTGCACATTCGACCCAGGATAGTATTGGGGAGTGATGATATGATTATTTTGGAACGTATCACAAAAACTTTGGAACTCAGCAGACGTAAACTGGGTTCCATTAGCACTTACGATGCAATTGACTACACCGAAACGTGCAAACAGTTCATGTAAGAAATTTATAGTCGTTCCAGTTGTCGGTCTTCTGCAACTCAATACCTCAGGCCACTTGGTGAAACTATCAGCCACGATTAAGTAATTGTAGTAATACACACGGACGAAAAAACGCTTTGGATAATCACAGATTTCAAGGTAGTTCTACTAAAATAGCCATATTTTTTAAACCAAAGCACTTCAAGTCTTCAAATTACTACTGTTTTGTTCGGAAATGAATATACTTTCAAATGAATTAATGAATATGAATGTACATTATATATTTTAAGAGTTTTAAGCAAATAAAGTGATAAAAATGTGAACGTCATAAAATGGCGTTTTCGGTAAGGTTTTGTAATGACCCCCCCCCCCTGTTTTCTAAAGGTCCGTACCGTGATTGTATGAAGAATTTCGTCATGAAATTTGGGAACTAATTAGAAGAGGTGTTAATTTTAATACTGTCAAGTGTCCAAAATATTTTTGACCATTTCTTTTTTTGTCGTGTTAAAAATAAGACTTTAATATGACGAGTATTGAACATTTTGAAAAAAAAATTCTTCGGACACCCAGTAGTAAGTAAATCAATCTTTTTACTATCTTTATCAATTAAAAGTATTATCTTATGTTGAGTAGGACCGTAGTAATTGATAATTTAAAAGGACCTACCCGAAAAAAAAAATTGTTTCTATTTCTCGAATTTGGTCAAATGAAGTTAGTATTACTAGAAGCAGCAGCAGCAGCAGCTCCAGCCTGTAGAATCAGCCATAGCACAGCACAGTGTAAACAACACGCGTTCTTTAATTTTTATTCAAGAACGAATTAAGAAAAACATGAAAATATGAATATAAATGTTCTTATATGTTTAATGAGAGCTATTTTGTTATCAGAATAACATTAGTTTAGAACTATTTGGTTTTCAGAATGTATAATAACAACAATCCCAACCAATTCGGCATTATGAATCTGTTGCAATTTCTCACATTGCTCGTCAAATTTAAAAACATGGTTAAAAAAACAAAAACTTTTGTAGATATATAGCTTGCATGCACTTTTATTCTTTAAATTAGTTTTGAACAACGAATTAAAACAATGTTTTACTGCGAACAGCCACAAATGTTTTTTTTTTTCAAAATCAAAATAAGTATCAAAATCTCGTTTATACATAGATTCGAAAAAGTTGTCAAAAAACAAATATATAACAAATAAATGTTATCAAAGGCAAGATAAGTTACTTTTCTACCAAACTGGATATATTTTTTGTGTTTTTATTCAATGTAACATGTTTATTCAGCTCGAAAAACATACAGTGTTTACCGATGTATTGGAAAATTAAAAATGGCGCCCGGCCCGACTCTCTTTGACACGGTAAGTTTGAAAAAAGGAGTTAAAAATAAAAAACTATACAAAATACTGTTAAAAACTCCCCGAATATATGTCAGCCTAGGTCACGGTAACATATATTGAGCGAGTTTCTAGCAGTATTTTGTCTACTTTTTTATTTTTAACTCTTTTCCCCAAACTTACCGTTTCAAGAGAGTCGGGCGGCCGGGCGCCATTTTAAATTTTCCAAAACATCAGTAAACACTGTTTTCAATCTGAATAAACATGTTACATTAAATAAAAACACTAAAAAATTATCCAGTTAGGTAGAAAAGTAACTTGCTTTTGATAACATTTATTTGTTATATATTTGTTTTTTTGACAACTTTTTCGAATCTATGTGTATAGTAATACAAACCCTCAAAATCTATATCAATATTCTTGAAATTTTAAAAGCAGTTAGAAAACACATCAAACTACAATTAGGAAGCTTTTTATTTCGTTATTTTTTTTTCTACTTATTAAGCGAAAGATATTTTTACAACCTGCTCCAGCGTAGTATAAACGGCCTATGGAATTAACACCTTCAACCTCGAAAATAGAAATCAACAAATTTTTGAACGCTCTCTTTGAAAAAAAGCTCTCTTAACTTCACCTCTAATACAAATTATGTGTGGCAAGTCTCCTCCTAAAACACTCTTTAACCCTAACAATAACACAATAAGTTCGAGTGGCAAGCCCCCCCCCCCAACAGAATACCTCTGTAAGCCACATACAAGCATCTAAAACAAACAAACAAAAAATAGATCCTTCCTTAAAGAAAAATACACATAAAAATAAATTGGTTAACTGTCCTAAAATGCTAGAATGGCCAAGAAATGATGAATTATTTTACATTAAATTTTTGTGAAACTAACCGCTCCCCCCTCTAATATTGTTTTTGTTAGCTTTGTCTCTGTCAAGTTTTTAGTATGTTCACACATAATTTTCCTTAGCCCTACAATTAATTCAAAGTCCGAATGGCAACCCTCCCCATATTCTCATTGCATAGAAACCCTCTTAAAACTACACATAATCATCTTAAAAAAAAAAAAAAAAAAAAAAAAAAAGCATGCATATTTTCCCATAGAAAAAAAAACAGTTAACTGCCCTAAAATGCTAGAATGACCTGTAATAGGAAATTATTTTACATTCAATTCTAAAATAATTTGTTTATCTTTCATTAAAGTTTTTCATGGCATTTTATACATAATTTCCTAAAAAGGTAGAATCACATTTTGGAGGGGTGGTCAGAAGGAGTTGAGTGGGGTTAAACAGAAGGTGTTAATCTACAATAATACCAAAGAAATATTGCAATATATTCATTTTTAAATGGTCTTATGTTTAGATTTAAGTTTTTTGTACATAAAGCACATTACAATTCAACTTTGAGTTCTCCAACTTCTTTTCTGTTTATGGATACATGGCATTTTTAAGGAATTGCTGCATATTTATGCACATTTACTGCAGATTATTTGGAAACCATAAACTTTGGGAGATTTTCAGTTGCATATTCTGATTCCTTGTACAAAAATACACTTATATGGTAAATTTCATTTCTTAGTCTTGTGTTTTAACAAAGATATGACATTTTTACTGAAAAAGTAGTGTAAAAAATGTGACGAAATGCATATGGTCTTAAAGAGGGAAAAATATCCAAACGTGTGAGGCACAAAAATAGCCATAACTTCCTTAATTTTAATCAGATTTTAAAAATTTAAAAAGATTCTTTCTTAGCTCATCAAGCTCTTTCTATGCATTCCAATATTGAAATATTTCAAGCTATTTCAATTTTTTCATGTGTATTGCTAGTAATTGTCCTCGAGCGAACCCGCAAAATCGATGTGCACCTTAGACAATGGCTGGTCAGTCTTCGGCCAAGGCTTAAATGTAATCAGTGGTGATTGAGCCACAAGGGCACGAGTTCATCCTCTCATTGATGTCCTTGTCCATTTTAGGCCAGTACACTGTAAATTCCAATTCCGGACTATCATGAAGAGGAGGGCGAGTGCAGTTACCAAAGGCTGGGATGACGAAACGGCGGACAATCTGTTGCTGCGCATGGTGAAGGAGACCATCACAAGAGTCAAACAGGAGGACCCCGCTAAAGGAGATTGGTGCATCGAGGGAGACAGGCTAAATGTGTGGGTGGATGTGAGCTCCCTCAAGATTGGGGCGCTATTGGAGATGAACGGGTCTGTGATTGAGGATGCCTGCTGGTTCTGACCAATGGATGATGCTGCTCACATCAACCTGGCAGAGTTGGATGCGGCACTCCAGTGGAAAGTCAAAGAATTATGCATATGCACAGATTCGCTGTGCGTACACCACTGGATAGTTGACACACTAACAGGCAAAACGAGAGTGCGCACCAAGGTGGCTACCGAAATGCTAATCAGACGAAGGTTGCAGACAATAAGGAAGTTGGTGGAAGAGTACGACCTATCGGTGAATGCGGTACTTGTCACTTCAACCTGCAATCTTACTGATAGACTTACCCGTGTGCCCCAGAGATGATTCGACGCAATGAAGAAAGAAGCCGAACCAGGGTCTTTATGTGCTGCCTCTGTTGAGGAGACTGATAAAATCAAGAAGGTACACCATGACAGTGGACACCCCGGAGTGAGACGGACATATTATTTCGTACATTTAACCAACCCGTCAGTGTCCAAAAGCAAAGTAGAAGCAGTGGTCAAGGAATGCCAAATATGCCAGTCAATCGACCCTGCTCCCACCAAATGGCAGAAAGGTCGGCTGGAAGTCGACGAGAATTGGAGCCGACTAGGCATGGACATAATCCATTATTTGCGATCTGGCGACTACTAACAAGACAGGACTCGGCTAGTGTCATCCGTCAATTAGAGTCCATATTTTACGAGCGGGGGCCACCTGAAGAGATTCTCACTGACAACGACACAGCCTTTTGTAGCGGAGAATTCAGGCTTTTCGTAGATGAGTGGGGGATCCGGCTTAGACACAGGTGTGCGTATGTACCGAGTGGCAATGGTATAGCGGAGCGGTGCCAGCGAAGTGTGAGAAAGTGCACCTGCTAATGCGATACATTGCTATCGAGTGCGTTTAAGGGCATTGACGCCTGCCTGCCTAATCAAGAGAGGACGCACGGTGGGTACAAGTTAGGGGACACCGTTTGGGTAAGGCCTCCCAATAACCGATGTACGACCAGTTTCAGAAGAGGACGGATCACCGGCATAATTAGTGAGCAGGCTGTGCTGGTTGATGGTACTCCAGGGCATGTGAGGGATGTCCGGCCCGCCCTTGATACAAACCAAATGGCGAACAGCGAAAGTGATGAACCATCCAATGATGAAATGTGGATCCGACCTATGCCCCATTGCTGTGATGACATGGCTGAGAACCTCAGCACAGATGGCGATAGTTCCAGCGCCTCTTCTGGGAGCTCCAATGATGATGGAGCCCAGCTTGATGGAAGGACTGCTGGCAACGTTAATGGCGACAGGTCTGTTACCCCTTCTGAGAGCTCGGATGAAGATGGAGCGCAGCCAGATAGTAGGACTGTGGACACTAACCCAAGTAGCCCTAATGAAGATGAAGTCCAGCTAATCCCCCTCCGTAGGAGTGCTCGTAACAAACGACCGCGGCCGCAATGCCGCATGTGTGATCTTGAGACCATGGGGGGGGGGGTGTAAAGTCGAACAGAATGAAGGAAAAAAGCGACCACGTGTCTGCGCGTGTTGTCTTACCTGCTGGGAGGATCACAGGGAGGGCAGAAATTAAAAATGGCGGCTGTGGTTTTTGTAAGATTATTGAGCGATGACGTCACCCCTCACGTGACTGTTTTTGTGGCCGCCGATTCGCTGATGATTAACGCTTGGACAATAAAAGGAGTATGTTCAGAAGATCGAGGACAGTGTGTATCAACTGCATCAGTGTGATTAGAAGTTCGACGTGTGTGTTAATCAACTGCCATAGTTGTGAAACGACTTCAAGCTTTAGAAGTTCGACGTGTGTGCTAATCGACTGCCATAGTTGCGAAACGAATTTGAATAGCTTCTCAAACTCTGCATATGATTTTTCCCAGTGTGAAAATCCCATAGAATTCGTTTTTAGAGACATTTGGAAATCACCACTCTTTCGCCATATAGTAAAACCTCATCGCAAAGCGAAAATACTTCCGGAACATCGCCCTTTATGGCGATTTTGTTTTTTATGTCACAGATGAAGTTATCCTTGTCTGCTTCCCTTTTAATCTCCGGTAGAGACACCGGGAGTTCTCTGTGTTGCTCATCATCATTTTTATTTCCTCGTCCGTCCAAAGAGTGGCAATGATGGAATCTTCAAACGGATCCCTTTTCAATGGTATCAGCCTAGATAGGCTATCCACATGGCTAATTTGTTTCAAAGACAAGTACTCCAGGGTGAAATCATAATTCAGTAATAATGTACCCCATCTCAACAGTCTATTAGCTGTATATGTCAGTAAGCCTTTTTGCAACCAAAAATTGTGAGCAATGGTTATGATCCATCTGCAATGTAAATTTTCTGCAGTGTAAAACCTATGAAACTTTGTACTGTCTTTCGGCCATTAGTAGCGTTCTAGATGCATGTGCAATTGATTTCCTGGTACCATCAGGCATTATATGAAGTATGCAAGCTCTCACACCAAATGAGCTTGCGTCACACGCTACTATTATTCTCAACCTTGGATCATAGTGTGTCAAAAAAGATCTGAAGTTAACGTCTCTTCGATCTTCTCAAACGCCTTCTGACATTCTGCTGTCCAGTCCCAAAACTTCTTTCTTCAGCAATTCATTTAGTGGGGCGCGTAAATCATGCATATTCTTGATGAAGACTTGGTAGAAATTAGCCAAGCCCAGAATGCTTTGTAGTACTTGCACGTTATTAGGAGCAGGCATGTTCTTTATGGCTCTCGTCCTCTCAGGATCAGGGTGTCTACCATCTTCATCAATAATGTGACATAAGTAACGTATTTCCTTCATCAGGAAGTCACACTTTGCTTCTTTAACTTTCAAACCGAAACTTTGAATTCTTTCAAAAACTTCATGTATGTGTTTTCGGTGCTCATCTATGGATTTACTGGCTATGACAATATCATCCAAGTAGGCGTAAGTGAAATCGAGACCACCCAGCATGGTGTCCATGACCTGCTGGAAAATCGCAGGTGTGACCTTGACTCCGAAAGCTAACCTTTCAAACTTGTAGAGCTTCCTGTGTGTATTTATACAGAGGAGTTTTGAACATTCCTCCTCGATGGGGATCTTCAAATATGTGTCGCTCAAATCCACCTTAGAAAATACTTTACCACCGTTTAATTTGTTGAATATCTCCTCTGGTGTGGGGAGTGGATAGTGGTAATCTTTAAGGGCTGCATTCAGACCTGTGGAGAAATCCGCACATACACGAATCTGGTTTGTTTTCTTGGTCACATATACAGTAAGGGCTGCCCAATCACTGCTGCTTACTTTCAATAGTATTCCGGCCTCTTCTAGCTGATCCAATTCCTTGTCAATTTTCTGTTGCTGCAAATGGGATGTTTCATTTCTTCTTGAAAACGAGCAGAGTGTTTTCTTTTAGTTCAAATCTTTGTACATTTCCTAGTCCTGGTGAGAATACTTCTGAAAATTCCTCTTTTAACTCGTCCTTCAGTTGTTGCACTTCCATAGATGAGTCTTCTACCCTATGACAGAATTTATTCATTCATAGGTTGGTCCCACAATTCGAATCACTCCATCCAATCAGTACCGAAGAGATTTTCAGATGTCCTATGTACATACACTTTCACATTTTTAGTAACACCATTTAAGGTCACCGAAGAAAGATAAGTGTGAGCTCTCCCTCAAATTCCACTTTATCGCCTGTCACAGCTAGAGCCGATTTATTCGTCTCCCGCATGGTTGGTTTCCTTAGCCTTTTCCATGTCTTAAGATTAATGATGGACAGGTCTGATCCAGATTCCAATTGTAGATGCACAGTTTTATTTGAGATGTTAACTGTGACATATTTGCGCTGGTTCTTATCCAAACCCAAGTCAGATCTAGTCTGTCAGACTGTTCTTGTCCTTGTTGTTTCTGCACTAAATCGCTTTGTGGCCCTTCCTACCACATTCGTTGCAGTACTTATCTTTTTAAAAACACTGATTCGACCAATGTTTCCCACTACAGCGAGAGCACGGGCTTATAGGGGATCCGGGTCTTGTGACTGGGTAGTACTTATTAGGTGTAGCCCGAGTTTTCTTACTTCTAGTTTTGCTTTTTCGGGGTATTTTTCTGGTCTGAAGGTCGTCCTTGTAATGAATGTTGCGCCTGACTCCTCAACATGTCTCGAGTTGTTCCTTATGCAGACTACCCATTGACAATCCTCGGCGAACTTCTGGATGGTGAGGCCCTGTTCGCTCTCAAGTCTAGAGAGAACACCTCGTCTATCTCAGCGTTTTTAGATGAGACTAGACCCTGTGCAAAATTTAAACACTTAAAGTCATCTGCCGATAAGTCAGACAGACGGAAATCATTGCAGTGTTTATTTACCACGGACGCGAATGTCAGGTAATCGTTGTCATTACTTTTTTGCAGGTTAAAGCACTTCATCTTTTATGAAAGAACATAGTATTTGGGCTGAACTGTTAAGATAAAAGTTTGACCACTTCAGAGAATTCCAATTCACTCTTCTCTCTGGGGAGAATATAATCAAGACCGTCTTAAAAGACAAGAGGGCCGGTGGGCAAAAATAATTTAATCTGCTGACGTCATCACGGATAGTCCCTTAACAGTTGGTTGCTTGACACCGGTATTCACCGGTAGATATCGTAACGTATTGTAATATTTCTTTTTTTATTAAAATGCCTTCACGGTGCATCGTTCCAAATTGCAGAGGAAATTATCGTAAAGGACCGAAAGTTACAGTATTTTCATTTCCGAAAGATAAAGAATTATCTTGTCTATGGATTAATGCAGTAAAAAGAAAAGATTTTACACCATCTCCATTCAGCAAAGTAATTTTTAACGTGCGCCCCCCCCCTGTATTTAACACGATGTAACTATAATTTAATTCAAGATTATCATCCTAAGTTTTTTACCATTCAAAAGAAGAAGCTTCAAATAAATTTCTAATATTAAAAAAAAATTTTTTACAGCATACAAAACTAATGAAAATGCGAGATATTTGCATTTTTTTTTTTTTTTTTTTTTTTTTTACACAGTGATCACCACTTATCAAGGCCCGGAAGCCACTCAGGGATAAGGGTTATTGCAAGTACATTACGTTAGTGAGGAGATTTGCTGAAATGTTTACTTAAGGGGGCGGTTCATTAGGAATTTGTTAACATTGGACTTGAAGACAACCAAGTTGTAGTCCGGAGGGAAGCAGGCAGACGGAACAGAGTTCCACAGGCGTGCAGTTCTAAGAAAGAAGCTTTGTTCATGGAATCTGCGTTTTGATTTAGGCACAGATATAGAGTGGGGGAAATTTTTCACAGTCGATTCAGCTAGACGGCATTTACATTATCGACTCTTTAAAACACGTTCTTTTGAAGAGACGATTTTTTTAAGCTGTTGACACACGTTTTAAAAATCTAGCAAAAATTAATTTTCCTGAAATTTTTCAATATTTAAAAATAAATTATGCCGGCTGATAAAATTAAAACTTTTTTTAAAGCTAGAAAGATAAAATTTAAAAATACTTATTTTTATATATATATATATATATATATATATGAAACTAAACTAAAAAAAAAAAAAAATGCGTGTTCACTCGTGGTGTTATAGTTCATATTATTAAAGTATTTTAACAAATTGAAAATATGGATATAAAAAAATGATTTTGCATGTTATTTTTGTTATGTGGTGAAATAATCTTAAATAAGAAACATGATTTTTTTCTTTAGGTTAATTATCTTTTTACTGAGCAATACTTCATGAATTTATTAATGTTTTAAAAAAATGGTTAAATATGAAGAATAACTCCACCTTCGAGAATTCCTTTAAAATTACCACTTTTATAAGTTTTCGGGTGCGCTAAAAACGAAAATAACATTTAAAATTAAGGCAAACGAGTATTTTCTAAGATATCTTAAAAAAAAACTACTTGTGTCCTGGAATTTTAAAGGATTTTCCGAGGGTAAATAGTGGCCACAAAGTGGATGGTCAGTTTACGTTAAATTATTATAGAAAAGTGATCCCCCACTTTTTTAACTAACATTTCTTGGAAACTACTCGTTTGCCTTAATTTTAAATGTTATTTTCGTTTACAGCGACCTCAAAAATCTATAAAATTAGGAATTATAAAGGAATTTTCCAAGGTGAAGTAATTCTTCATATTTACCAAAAACTGTTTATGACTATTTTAGTCAACAACAACAAAAAAGTTCATTAATAATTATTTTTCTATCTTATCGTTTTTTTTTCATGTAATTTTGGGTTTGTATTACTGTACACATAGATTCGAAAAAGTTGTCAAAAAACAAATATATAACAAATAAATGTTATCAAAGGCAAGATAAGTTACTTTTCTGCCAAACTGGATATATTTTTGTGTTTTTATTCAATGTAACATGTTTATTCAGCTCGAAAAACATACAGTGTTTACCGATGTATTGGAAAATTCAAGATGGCGTCTGATTCTCTCTTTAACACGGTAAGTTTGGGAAAAGGTGTTATAAATAAAAACCCAGATAAAATACTGTTAAAAACTCGCTCAATATATGTTACCGTGACATAGGTTGACATATATTTGGCGGGTTTTTAATAGTATTTTGTATAGTTTTTTATTTATAACATCTTTTCCCAAACTTACCGTGTTAAAGAGAGAATCAGACGCCATCTTGAATTTTCCAATACATCGGTAAACACTGTATGCTTTTCGAGCTGAATAAATATGTTACATTGAATAAAAACACAAAAAATATATCCAGTTTGGTAGAAAAGTAATTTATCTTGCCTTTGATAACATTTATTTGTTATATATTTGTTTTTTTGACAACTTTTTCGAATCTATGTGTACAATAATACAAACCCGTAATTTTTGTAAAAGTCAAACATATGGTACGGTTTTCTTTTAAATTATTTCTTTAGGTATGTGAACTTCATTTTCGACCTGAAGACATACGGCGAGAGACTACAGCATTTGATGAAAAAACCGGAAAGTCAATCACTGCTAAATTAAAAAATCCATGTCTTAGAGATGGTGCTATTCCTAGAATACTACCAAACTGTCCCTCCTATTTATCATCATCAACCACTTTTAGAGAGTCCCCTAACACAAAGAAAATACGTTTAGAAAACTGCCCTTAAGCGTGCCTTATGTGAAAGTGTTGCTGACAAGTTAGAGTTACAAAAATGTAACACTTTCCATAGCATTGATGATTTGGAAACAAAATTGAACTTCCTAAATAAAAATTATTGGACTTTTATTAGGCAGGAAAATACTATTATGATATATCATATATACAGATGCCCATGCCCAAAGATAAAAATGTCCCTTGTAATTGAATCGGACTTGGCCGTTGCAGTATTCTGCAATGATGTTAAAATGAGTTCTATAGGAGAGTATAATGTTCCTAAATATGTAACCGATAAAAATACTCTACAGATTTTGATGGAAAACATGAAAAAAATGGATATCGAAGAACAGCAAACCAAAATGTCAAATACAATTTCTTTATTAAAATTAATCTTGTCATTTTTGTTATTAGTACAAGATGAGTCATTCAAATATGTCAATTCAATTAAATTCATATATGAACAAATAAATATGACAATGAATAAGGTTGATTATTCAAGTGAAATGATGATATTCTCTTCTTTATTATATAACTGCTCCCCTAGAGGGTACAGACTGTTAAGAGACACTAAAAATGTGATTTTACCATGTTATTCAACTATCAGGAGATTAACCTTATCAATGTCTATGAATCCTGTAATTGAACAACATGATAACAATTTCCTCATGTATATTAAAAATAAATCAAGTTACTAATGCCGAAAGACACCACAGTATCTTTATTTATTGATGAAATACATCTCAAACCTTATCTTGATTATAAAAAGGTGGTAATATTGTTGGTTTAGCTAACAACAGCAATGAACCTGCCACAAGTGCATTTGCTTTTATGCTTAGCAGTGTATTCTCACAATATAAGGATGTTGTGCATGTTATGCCAACCAAATGTCTTCGAGCTGAGAACTTATTTGACATAATCAAACGTTTAATAATTGGCTTAGAGGAGATAGGCTTTAGAGTATTATGTGTTATAACAGATAATAATGCAATAAATAAAAAAGCCATGGCTTTCTTTTGTAGCCCAGCAAAGCTTTCAATTGTCTATCCACATCCATTTATAACGTCTAGACCTCTTTTTTTCTTATTCGACTCAGTACATATACTAAAATGCATTAGAAACAATTGGCTTGGCCAAAAAGATGAAAGTAAATGCATGATGTTCCCAAAGTTTTGTTATAATGGAAATCATGAATTGGATAACATCTAAAATGCTCCATTTTCTAGTTTGCATAAACTTTATGCGATAGAATCTCAATCGCTTTTAAAATATTGTTATAAGTTGACTGCAAAGGCCCTTTCTCCCACTACTTTTGAAAGGCAAAATATTAATTTGGTTTTGCAAATTTTCAACGAATATACTATTCAAGGTTTGCTAACCTTAGGCAAACAGGAATGCTTGCCAAATTATGCAGAAATCGCAGAATACATACAAATATTTTATATTTGGTGGACAATACTGAATGTGAAAACACCAAATAAAGGTTTTCAGCTTCGTAATAAATATGCAAATCCACTTACATCAAATGGTGATACTTACAGATTTCTCTCTATGTTCTGTGACTGGTGAGAAACTTGGAATAGCATACCTGGAAGAACTGGTAAGTTAACAAAGGAAACATATACTGCTTTGCACCATACAACTTACGCAATTTTAGAATTAACTAAATATTGCATTAGAGAACTGAACATGGTGTATATATTACCAGGAAAGTTTCAGACAGATAACCTTGAGGCAAGGTTTGGCCAGTATTGGCAACTTAGTGGGGATCAGTATAATATATCGATACGTCAAGTGTATGAATGTGAAAAAAAACTTAGAATGTTGTCAGTTTTAAAATTGAATAACCAAACTATTGATTTGAAGAATTTACAAGAAACTAACTGGGATGAAATGACAACAGAACAACAGTTAGATGTTTATAAATTTAACATAGATGTAACAGAAGATGATATTAATCGGTGCAAAGCAGTACTTCCTGTTATATTATACTTAGCAGGTTATTGCTGTCATGCAGTCTTTAAAAAAAATTGAAATGCAATAGTTGCAAAAACTTAATATCTGGGAGAGATACTATTGAAGAAATAGCTGAAATAAACAGCTACTTTCAGGGTATTAACAGAGGTTCTCTGTTATACCCAAATGATACAACTAATAATTTTGTGTTATATAATTATATAGTTATAAATAAACTTACCAAATGCGATTCTTTCTTTCATTCTATTCATCAAAGAAAATTAGCCATGTATATAACCTTAAATATTTTGGCTGATCAACATCTTTTATTTAATGTTGACTCTTGTGATGAGGGTCACCCTATACAACAAATTGAAAAAATGCTCATATGGAGTTCTTCGAATTCCCTCATAAATAATTTTTGTCGCAAGGAGAATGACAACATTAATAAAAAAAAAAATTTCAGAAAAATTCAAACTTTTAATTAAATTCCACAACGGATTTTTATAATGTCTGATGTATTTAATATTTGAAATATTTCTGCATTAGTAACTTTGTTTATACTAACATTATTTGTTTGATTTTAATTTTAACTTATCGTTTGTTCTTCAGTTAAAACTAATTTATTGTTCGTTTTTCAGTTAAAACTAATTTATTGTTCATTTTTCAGTTAAAACTAATTTATCGTTCGTCTTTCAGTTAAAACTAATTCATCGTTCGTCTTTCAGTTTTGATTTTAAAAAAATACTGTTCATATGATTTAAAAAAAAAAAAATTCATTTCGATTTTTAAAAATATTGTTTTTTTGATTGTGGTTCATTTTGATTAAAAAAATGTTCATTTTGATTTAAAAACAATATTGTTCATTTTGATTTAAAAACAATATTGTTCATTTTGATTTAAAAACAATATTGTTCATTTTGATTTAAAAACAATATTGTTCATTTTGATTTTAAAACAATATTGTTCATTTTGATTTAAAAACAATATTGTTCATTTTGATTTAAAAACAATATTGTTCATTTTGATTTAAAAACAATATTGTTCATTTTGATTAAAAACAATATTGTTCATTTTGATTAAAAACAATATTGTTCATTTTGATTTAAAAACAATATTGTTCATTTTGATTTAAAAACAATATTGTTCATTTTGATTTAAAAACAATATTGTTCATTTTGATTTAAAAACAATATTGTTCATTTTGATTAAAAACAATATTGTTCATTTTGATTAAAAACAATATTGTTCATTTTGATTTAAAAAAAATGTTCATTTTGATTAAAAACAATGTTCATTTTGATTAAAAAAAATGTTCATTTTGATTAAAAAAAATGTTCATTTTGATTAAAAAAAATGTTCATTTTGATTAAAAAAAATGTTCATTTTGATTAAAAAAAATGTTCATTTTGATTAAAAAAAATGTTCATTTTGATTAAAAAAAATGTTCATTTTGATTAAAAAAAATGTTCATTTTGATTAAAAAAATGTTCATTTTGATTAAAAAAAATATTCATTTTGATTAAAAAAAAATATTCATTTTGATTAAAAAAAATATTCATTTTGATTAAAAAAATATTCATTTTGATTAAAAAAAATATTCATTTTGATTAAAAAAAATATTCATTTTGATTAAAAAAAATATTCATTTTGATTAAAAAAAATATTCATTTTGATTAAAAAAAATATTCATTTTGATTAAAAAAAATATTCATTTTGATTAAAAAAAAATATTCATTTTGATTAAAAAAAATATTCATTTTGATTAAAAAAAATATTCATTTTGATTAAAAAAAATATTCATTTTGATTAAAAAAAATATTCATTTTGATTAAAAAAAATATTCATTTTGATTAAAAGAATAGTTTAATTTTAATATTTGTTTATTGTCTTAACTCATATCAAATGTTTTGCATGTAAGATTATGAATATTTGAAGCAGGAGCTTCAAATATTCATAATCTTACATGCATAATTTTCATTTAATTATATTAAATAAACTTCAAGTTTACTACAAATCGAATCGTGTTCTTTCACTTTTTTAAAATGTAATTTATAAGTAATTAAAGAACGCATTCTAATCTTTAAAATCTATAATACAACGAAATATTCAATTGCTTATAATACTTAAACAACTTGTGTTTTTTTAAATTATTTTTTATTATTAATATTATATGAGTTTCAGCATAAATCATTGTGTTCTTTATTTCTTTATTTTAATCCAATTTTGAAGTTTTGTAACGCTGTCTGTAAAAATTACTGTTCATTATTGACAGTCTAAAAGTTCCACATATCTTGCTTGTTGGGACCTCGGCGATGACATCTTTTCAGCTGGCCGGCCATTTTTATAACGAAGGCCACGATATAATCCACAAACTTGCTACGTTCTGTGGTCCCTAATTTCGTCAAAACTAGGCAAAATATTTTAGCGTTGCTCCACTCTTGACAATCCATGGTGACTAGGTCCTCATATCTCCGATAGAAAGCATCAAACGTCCCATCCAACTCAGGTTGGGAGTTGAATGTTTCTATAGCGTTCCATATCATACTTTGGGAAAAAGCAAAGCTGTGGTCCCTGTGTTCCATTCTATCGAACATTTTTAACAATAGTTCTTTTTGTCTCTGTGTTGGAGTAGCATTCTCTTCTCCAACGCTTATTGCCTCTCTTGAAATTGTAAGTGTAGCTGTTTATCACGTTCTTTTAAATTTTCCTCAGCCTTCTACTGCTGGTCCATCTGGGCCTTGATTAGCTGTATTAATACTGCTTTAACCTCCTCCATCTTATAATGGCTTTTCCAAGCGCACGAAAAAAAAAAAAAAAAAAATTATTTCCGTTTTTGACTGGAGAAGAAAGATAAAATAAAAAAAGAAAATGTCCTTTCCTTGAGTGTGTGCACATGAGTAAGGAGTAATTCATACCTTGCTTCATGCGAAAAACCTTAGAGATAACTTAAAAAAATTTACTTGCAATACAAAAACAAAAAAAAGATATACAAAAGAAATACAGTTGCAAAAGAATAAAAATAATTTGTGTAATTATCTGGAAGTTAACCAAAATGGCTAGTTTTGGGTTTTTTTTATGTGTGCGTGTGTGTATGTGTGTGTTGGAGGGGGGTTGTCCCCACAAGGAAGAAAATAAATTTTTTTCACTCGTTACGGACCGGTATGAAGCTGATTCGGGGTGGATGTCCCCTGGTAAGAATCTTATGACTCTAGGTCAGCGCTTCACCCTACGTTGTCCGTAACACAATATAAAAATAAAAATAAAATAATAATGACAAGTAAAGTGTCGTCCATGATTTGTGACCTATTTGACACGTTGTCTGAGGTTCTCATTAGCACGTTTTGTTCCGAACGATTCAAGCTCAAAGCAAGAATGACACAACGCTAAAATCTTAAAACACAAATTTTATTCAGCATCCTTAAATTTAATAACACACCGCAATAGGTTGGGGTGAGGTCGGATGATAAAAAAAGGAAACATCATAAAAGAAGGTGACAAACAAAAAAAATAATAAAGAATAAAAAAGAGAAAATGTATATACCCTTTCCATTATGGTATGACAGTTTTTTTTTCTTATTCTCTCTTTTTTTTTTTTTTTAATCCGATTCGTGCTTTTGTTTATTTATTTATTTATTTATTTCTTAATCATGTTTTCTCGATAGGGCATCTGCTACCACATTGTTCTTGCCGCTAATGTTGATATCTAAATTTAATTCCTGCAGCATAAGGCTCCAAGACATTAATCTTCTATTCTTGTTCTTCATCCTATTCACGTAGACCAACGGATTATGGTCAGTAAATACTGAGATTGGAGTAGGCGCTGAGGTCACGTACATCTCAAAGTGAAGAAGGCTTGATATTAGCGCTAATGCTTCTTTCTCTATCGTTGAATAGGAGTTCTGGAATTCATTAAACTTTTTTGAATAGAAACTAACTGGATGAAGCTGTTCGTCTTCCCCCGGTTACAATAGCACTGCTCCGATGCCTTTGTCACTGGCATCTACGGCTAAGCTAAAGGGTTGACTGAATGAAGGAGCTTTCAGTATTGGTTCTCTACTCAACGCTCGTTTTATGGTTTCAAATGCTTCCTGGCATTCCACTGAGCATCTGAATTTACTGTGCTTTTTCAATAGTTCTGTCAGAGGCGCTGCGATGCTCGCAAAATCCCTACAAAACTTCCTATAGTATCCGGCCATACCTAAGAATCGCCTTAGGCTCCAAACATTTTTCGGTGCTGGGTATGTTTCGATCTCTTGGGTTTTGGCCTTTAGTGGGGTAATCCCCCCGTGTCCTACCACGTGTCCTAGGTATTTTACTTCGGCCTGACAGAATTCGCTTTTCGCTAGATTTTTGGTTAGCCTGGCTGATCGCAGCCTTTGGAATGCTTTCCTTATTGTTTCGACATGCTCTGCCCACATGTCGTTATAGATCACTATGTCGTCTATGTAGGCATCTACATTTGCTATCCCAGCGAGACACGCATTCATTAATCTTACAAACGTGGCCTGCGAGTTCCTCATGCCAAAGGGCATCACTCGGTAATGATATGTTCCCTCAGGGGTACCAATGCCGATATTTGTTTGGCTTGTTCTGTTAGGGGCACCGCCCAATACCCCTTCAAGAGATCGCATTTGGTGATATATTTTGCTCGCCCTATTTTATCTATACAGTCGTCCATTCTGGGAATAGGATATGAGTCGGCCTTGGTGAGCGCGTTTACTTTTCAATAATCAGTGCAAAATCACACTGTCCCATCGAGCTTGTCTACTAGCACGCATGGTGACGCCCACTCACTCTGACTGGGTTCTATTATCCCATGATCTAACATATAGTCTATCTCTTCCTTTAGAACTGCTAGTTTTCTCGGACTTAGGCGATATGGGTGTTGTCTAATCGGTTTATCCTCTTTTAGTTCTACATCGTGCACTGCTGCATTCGTGCACCTGGGTGCATCTGAGAATAAGTCTCTGTACTCTGAGAGTATTGTTTTTAAACTCTGCCCTTCCTTCAAAGGCAGGTGGGCAAATTTGGCATCTAAATTTCACAAGACCGCTGACTTGTTTAACTTCCTAGGCGGGTCCTTGGCTACAACGGCTTCCCCCTCAGCGCTGGTCAGTTCCAGTTCTCCCTGGATACATGGTGCTATCAGCACTGCTTTCTCTTTCGTCCTTCTAAAATACTTTCACATCATATTAACATGACATATTTGCGTCTTCTTTCTACGTTCTGGGGGTATCTATTAGGTAGTTAAGGGAGCTAATCTTTTTGGCTACTGTATAGGGTTCCTGGTATCTGGCCTTAAATGGCTGACCGTTTAGGGGTAACAGTAGTAGGACTTCCTCCCCTTCTTTGAATTCTCTTTCTATCGTTTTCTTGTCATATGCGGCTTTCATGGTTTTCGGACTATTCTCTAGGTGATCTCTGGCTAACTCTCGCGCTTCTGACAGGGTTTTTCGAATTTTAGCCACATATTCCAACATACTGTTCGGCATGGGCTCATCATTTACCCATCGTTCTTTTATTAGTTTTAGTGGACCCCGTACTGGGTGGCCAAAAACTAGCTTGAATGGGCTGAACCCTAGTGATTCCTGTACTGCTTCACGCGCCGCAAACAACACGAAGGGAATACCTCTGTCTCACTTGTCATCATGTTCCACACAATATGCTTTTAGCATAGTTTTGAGTGTGGCGTGAAAGCATTCCAGTGCTCCCTGGGACTGCGGGTGATATGCGCTGGATCTGACATGCGTGACTCCCAATTGTGCCGTCATCTGCCTGAAGATCTTTGACATGAAATTAGACCCTTGGTCGGTCTGGATTGTTTTTGGTAATCCCATCTTTGTAAAGAAAGTTATCAGGGTGTCTACTATCTTTTTCGCCGATATATTCCGCAATGGGATCGCTTCAGGGAATCTGGTGGACACACACATTATAGTCATTATATATTTATGGCCGGCTTTAGTTTTAGGCAATGGTCCCACACAGTCGACAATCACTCGACCGAAAGGTTCCTCCACTGCTGGTATCGGTTGGAGTGGCGCCAGAGTAATCTTCTGGTTGGGTTTTCCTGTCACTTGGCATAGTTCGCATGTTCAACAGAATATTTTCACGTCCCCCATGATTCCTGGCCAAATAGAAGAGTCTCGTGAGCTTTTTGTGCGTCTTAGTGACACTCAGGTGACCCGCCAATGGTATCTCGTGTGCAACTTTTAGCACTCCCTCCCGGTACGCTTTTGGCACCATTACTTGCTTGCACACGCTCCGGTCTATCCCCCTGTCACACTGGGAGGATTCCACCTTCTCATTAATACTAGGGGTAGGCTATAGAAACAAAATTTTTCAAATAAATGCCAAAAGTGGCTTATTACCTTCATTTATATGTAAATAGATGGGAACAAGTGATTTTGTTCAAAACGGGTCAAAATTGGAGGGTCGCTGGCCCCAAACGTGATTTGACCGCGTCGACGCGTGAAAATGGCCCAAATTTCGCCCCCGAACACACTTAATCACTTATTGAAAGCCACAGGGTGCATTTTTTGACTATAAATGCATTTGTATCATTAAATCTAACATTCCCATTGGCTATCCCACAAGTATAGGGCTTTTTAGGGTATCTCAGAGTCCAAAATGGGTCAAAATTACCCCAAAATTAGCCAAAAATGGTCGGAAATCACGGATTTTCCAAAATGCACCTCCCATGGGCCCAAAGACACCTCTACATGGCAGAAACTGTTGGGAAATGCTTGAAGCAGGCACTCTCCTAACTTTTGCACTGTTAATGAGGGGTATAAGGACCTTTAAAAGGGGCTAAATATGGCCGATTTAGCCAAAGAGAGTCAAAAAGTCCCTAAGAATCAACATAGGTTGTCAAAAAGGGGCTTAATTTCAGTTATAGATGGAAAATTACCAAATAAGGAAATGTTTTCTTTCTGTAACAATGCAATGGCATCTTTAAATAGACACGATAACATTGCATTGCATTAATTGTGAATTTGATTGAACTTTGCTTTCTTTTTCAGTTAGTAAAATGCAATGAACATGGCTGGTACAGCAGGGCAGATTGACGAAGATTATAATTACGACGATTGGACTTATCTTCTGCTTGATTCTCTTCCAACTGAGGCTGAATGTGTTCAAGCTGTGCAACATCATGCTGCCAAATATGGTACCACGACACAGAAAAATCATATTCACCAGTTCTCCTTGCAATTACTACAATTGTGGCAGAAAGCCTTTGGAAGTGATGTTCGTTATATTACAATACCTGGGATAAAACAAACTTGATCGATCGCTAAAAATTTACGACAAAGATGTCTACAAAGCAAAGGGTTCCAGACGTGTGAATATGATTAAATGGAAACGAGAGCACCATGTCCTTCTCAATATACTTTCAAAAGATGTGAATCCTGATGAATTTGATGTACATGAACGAAGATTCTTTGTCGATCAAAAGTCTCTCTCTCGCAAATGGCTCATTGACACTTTCCACGTCGATATGGAACATGAACGGTTTCTGGCAGAGCAAGAACTGCACAATCGTTTGGATTTGGACGATGATCAATTTGAAGTGGAGGATATAAGTGACCAATTGCCAGAGCATGATACCTCAAACAATTTGAACTACTCATTAAACAGATCGGGTACAATCCGTAGCACATGTCCCATGTACCGAGATCGCCACCCAAACACATGTCACTTACAATCTGCGAACTTCCCAACGACAATAGAAAGAAAACATGGCAATATCCTTCCCGAATTGAAGAGCAGAAGACATTGAAAATTCAATTTTTGTCGTGCAATGTCATTGGTGCATGGAACTTGACAAGACGAAAACCAGTATTTGTGCTAGAGAATAATGATGTGATTGACGAGCTCTTTAATGCATTATATTGATATTTTACTGTTGAATGATTTTAAAGTAATGTGAAGTGAAGCTGTGTCTTGAAATAACAAAATAATTCCTTTGCTAATTACTCATACCTTTTATCAAGTTATTCAATATATTGGTTACAAATTGAGAAATAACGAATCGAGGGCCATTTTCATCAATTTTGGGGTAACTATGAGAACAATATGAATTCAGACTCTTCTTGGACAGCATTTTATTGATATTCAATGTTCAATTTACAATTAATTACTTTCTGAGAAGTTGATGTAGTAAAGTTACAATGTTTCTAAAAAGTATCATTGATGAATGAACTAATGATTCATATGTTATGTACCGTAAAGCGTAATTTTGTCATTTTTGGATTGTTTTGACCCTTTTTACATCCCCCAAAGATCTCTAAATACCCTAAATACAAATGGATAAGATAACAGGGTGGTTATTTCAGTCTTCCAACTGTAAAAAGCCATACAGGAGTGTTTATAGGAGCCCGATGAGATATAATACCTGCATTTTGGGGATTATACGTGATTTTCGTTCATTTTTGGCTAATTTTTGGGTAAATTTGACCCATTTTGGACCCTTAAGATACCTTGAAAAGCCCTATATAGGTGGGATAGCCAGTGAGAATGTTAGATTTAATGATATAGAGCCATTTATGGTCAAAAATTGCACCCTGTGTGGCTTGGGAGGTGCATTTTGGAAAATCCGTGATTTCCGACCATTTTTGGCTAATTTTGGCCCATTTTGGACTCTGAGATACCCTAAAAAGCCCTATACTTGATAATATATACATATGCATTTATGATACAAATGCATTTATAGTCAAAAAATGCACCCTGTGGCTTTCAATAAGTGATTAAGTGTGTTCGGGGGCGAAATTTGGGCCATTTTCACGCGTCGACGCGGTCAAATCCCGTTTGGGGGCCAGCGACCCTCCAATTTTGACCCGTTTTGAACAAAATCACTTGTTCCCATCTATTTACATATAAATGAAGGTAATAAGCCACTTTTGGCATTTATTTGAAAAATTTTGTTTCTATAGCCTACCCCTATTAATACGCCGGTATTGAGGAAGTATTGTCATGCCCTGCTGTCGGATTCTTCATTTCCGATCCGCCCAAACAGGGGTTTCAAATCGACATCGTTTTGTTGTTCCCTAATTAGTTCCTGTCGCGGTATTAACAGATTGGATCGCAGCCCTATCTCTTCTTTTGCTTGGCCCTTCCTTTCTGGTGACCTAGTAGTAGACTTCTCCCTCTCTACTTCCCTCCTCGTCGTTACAATTGCCGATGCCTTATCTTCTGATGCCTTGAGTTCCCCCATGGATTCAGACTTTATTTGGCTCGAGGGTTTGATTCGGCTTTTGACAATGTCGTTACCTACTATCATCGCCACGCCGATCATAGGTAAGCTACTAATGACTCCCACGATGATCTCGCCTGATACCCAATCTGATTCTAGGTAAATTTTAACAAGGAATTTTCATAGGCTTATCTTCTATGCCTCTAATAGTGACTGTCCTGTTGGAGGTTGTTTTTATTCCCATGGGCACGTGGTTTCTTAGCACTAAGGATTGGGATGCACCCGTGTCTCTTAGGATATTGATGGGCCTTCTCTTGCTCTTTTTCTTTCGGGAAATGTATCCTCTCGACGTGAAGGGTTTACACGCCGCTTCTACATTTGCGTGTACCATCAACTGTGGTTTAGCTGGGGGATTTCGAATTTGTTCCGGGCCTCGCCTTTCCCAACAGTTTGCAGCTATGTGACCCTACTTCTTACAGTTGAAGCATGTGATAGGTCTGGCTTCCTGTTTGAATGGCGGTTGTTTGGCTGAGAATGCCGGACACCCCCTAAGCGCTTGCGGACCGCTTCGTTTTTCATGGAGTGGATAGGCCTTTCTACTACGTGGATGTGTAGGCTTATGCGATCCCGGTCTACCCTTGTGGGTGATGACATACTCATCTACTAACTTAGCCATGTCGAATACCGTCACTACCTCTTTCTCGGCCAGGTGTAGCCTCATGTCTTCCGGGGACGCAGTTTAGAAATTCTTCTATTAATAGAAGCCGTTTCAATTTTTCAAAATCTCCCTCCACACCTTTAGAGCTACACCAACGGTTGATGCTTTCCCATACAGCGTTGTTTGTAGTAGCATGGTTCAACATTCCTTCGGCCAGCCCATATTAAGAGCTGTCCTTTCAAAGTGGGCAAAGTACTTGTCCACTTCAGTTTCGACGAATTTAGGTATCAGGCTTACATGTTTCATCACAAAGCTATTCAGTCTATTCTCGTTTGTTTGGTGCCTTATGGTTAGCTCACTCATCCTCGTTTCTTGTTCAATCCTGGCTTTCTCTATCTCCATCCTAGCTAATATTTTTGCCTTCTCTAATTCTACTTCGGCTGGAGTCATAGTTGCCATTTCTGCTGGCAATTCCTCCAGCGTTTCCTGCTCAAACACCCCATTATCTACCATATGTTCCGTGATAATTCTAACAAGTGTAGTTTTTCTCATCACTCCCTTTACTTCTAAATCTAACCTTTTCCCTACTTTTATTAACTCGTCTTTCTTGAGTTTACCAAGGCTATCCGGGGATGGGTCTTTTAGAAAACTTTCTATGCTCGCCATCTTGCCTTGTGAATTGTTCAGGGATTTTTTTTTTTTTTTTTATGAGCTAATGAAAAATCCAACGGTGAGCCCCAAATTTATGTTACGGACCGGTATGAAGCTGAGTCGAGGTGGATGTCCCCTGGTAAGAATCTTATGACTCTAGGTCAGCGCTTCACCCTACGTTGTCCATAACACAATATAAAAATAAAAATAAAATAATAATGACAAGTAAAATGTCGTCCATGATTTGTGACCTATTTGACACGTTGTCTGAGGTTCTCATTAGCACATTTTGTTCTGAACGATTCAAACTCAAAGCAAGAATGACAACGCTAAAATCTTAAAACAAATTTTATTCAGCATCCTTAAATTTAATAACACACCACAATAGGTTGGGGTGAGGTCGGATGATAAAAAAAGGAAACATCATAAAAGAAGGTGACAAACAAAAAAAATAATAAAGAATAAAAAAGAGAAAATGTATATGCCCTTTCCATTATGGTATGACAGTTCGGCCAAGGACAAGGAGCGGGGATATCGGGATGGGGAAAATCATAATAGTCACTCAACTTTATCCAATTGGACTTTCGTGTTTCATAATGTCTCTGCAAAGTTCATCATTCGCAAGATTTTTCCTGTTTGGTTACTTCTTGGATGGGGACGTCCGTCAACATGACGATATTTTTGTTCGTTGCAACTCTCTTATTCATTTTTAATATCTTCGCCGGGAACTTTTCATGATGTCTATTCTCAGCCGAAGGAATTCAACCCTTGTTTATTTTAGGGAAATCTGTTTACGTTGCGCTTTGGGCATTCCTAAGCATCACCAGCTCATAGCGAATTTTTGTTATTTTTTTTTTTTTTATTCATTATTCGCTCATACGTAAACAAAACAACCGGTCCATTTGACAACATTCACTGCTCTCCACATTCTCTTTTATGTTTTATTTTTCTTGCCTCTTAATATTTTTATACCAACGCTATGTTTTGCACCGTTAAAAAAACGCTCAGTTCAAAAACTGCTTTCTCTACTCGTCCGCGTCGACTTTCACTTTTTCTTTCTCTCCCTTTCATCAGCTTTGCTGATAGTAGGCTCTCTCGCGCATTGCATTTTCAGAGGGAGGGAGGGGTGTGTTTGTACGCTTCGAACACTAGTGCATTCATTTGTTTGTTATTATTTATTTTTTAATTTATTTTTTTTTTGTTTGAATTTAAATTCATCGTAGGCAAGAGGGGGGTGCATGCTTTCATATTTATTTGAATTTAAATTCACCGTTTGCCGTAAGCGTTCCCTACGAGATAAAAAAAAAAAACTATTTCTTATTCCGTTGTGATTATTTCCTAATTTATCAACCGGCCTCTCTACCAATATAACACACTTTAGAACAGACAATTAAATTGAGTTTGTTTCTTTTTTTGTTTTTAGAATTTTGTTTTTAGAAAGTAATTGCCAGCCGAATTCTTAGCTTGTAAATCCAAAGTTCTTTTGAAGTCAAATTCATTTCATTTTTTTCATTTTTTGTGGAGTTAACCTGTGTGAAAGTCGAATCCGTACGTCGCCAGTTGTTATGGTGTTAAATAGTAATAAAACGAAAGGAACACAGGACTTTTAGAAACAAACATGTATTCACATATATTACAGGCAAGGCGGGTTCAGCAACACCATTCCTCAACTGTTGGTCGTTTGCACACAACCTCCTTGGCTGCATATCAATCTCTGACTGTCGGGCACTGCACAGTGGGCTAAACGACCGATTTTGGGGAAATTCGCTTTTGATTAATTAAATACAAATATAAATTGGCTAGGAACAGTTGTTATAGTAAAATTTGACAAGGAATCCATTTTTGAAGTCTATTTTATAGAACAACAGAAATCAAAATATAGCTGTTTTCATGACCCCCACATCTAAGATTGACATGCTGATAATTTTCAGTTTTTTTCTGAAGAATGTACACAATTACATAATTTCATGGTAGCAGCACCACTTGATTGACCACTTAATGACCAGCCAGCACACCCCATTGTGCAGCCGTTTTGCAATCCGATTGTGTGTTCTTTACTCAGTAATTTACTAGTACTTTTTTTCCCGCCACTACAGAAACTGATAAACATTCCACATTTGTTTCTGTGTTTGGGATTTGCAAGCAGTGTGCTTGCTTGTTTTGTATTTAGTGTGTTTTTGAGGTAAAAAACCTGCATGTGGTTGGAAAGGTTTTTTGGTCATAATGCTTTAGTTTTAGCATTACCAATTTGAGTCACTAGAATTAGGAGAGTGGGCCGGCCCGGGTGAGAGGCGATTTGATTATCGTTTATGCACTCTCAGCATTTCTAGTTTTTCGGGCTAAGATTGTCATTATCTTTTGAGTTCCATAAGGTGCTTAAAGATGTAATTTCATGGTGATGGTGATATGCCATCTCTATGGAAATCCCACTGCACATTTATCTGGATAAGCTCTCAATTAGGATATTTACATTGACATATAAATAGAAAGTTTGGTGGCACTCGGGAGAAAGCAAATTTATAATCCAGATGAAGTGTGTGTATTTCATCAAGTTCACTTGTGCAACATATTGTGTCATTTTTCATTTCAGCGTAGAAATTATGAAATAATTGTCTGTGTCTATTACTGAATTGGATGCATTCAAGATATTTATAGAGGAAGACCAAAAATCTAAAGCCAAGACTGATCTAAAGAGACTCGTTGAACTCTTCCAGCTATCATACAATGTTGAGTTGACTGCTGCTCAACAAGATTTACTGAAACCATGTTTAAAGAACTACCATACAAGGAAGAAACATCAATTCCACGATAAACACATTAAGATAGATTGGAAAGAACTTGCTGGTTTTGCAAAAGAGACTGTATTGTCAATTCCATCATAGGAGCATCAGGGGAAGAGCAATAAAAGGAAGTCATAAGATGAGCTTGGAAGCAGGAAACAGCTGAAAACTCGAACTGATGATCTGTGGAAGCAAGTGCAGACATTAGCAAAAGAGGAAGATGTCACTGAATCTAGAGTTTTGGAGTTGCTGCTGACTAGATGTACTGATAAAAAGGACGTTAGGGATTTGGGTAAGGATTTGTGGGACAATGATACAATAAAAAACTCTCTATAGAAACAGCTCTTGCAGTTTACACAGATTGTCGCCTTGAAGCCTGGAGGTTTGAACATTCTCCCAGCATGGAAACATCAGCGTCAAGTCCAGTATGAAATCACTCCTGCTATAACCAATCTCCCACAACGTCATGTTGGTGTGCACTTCAAACTTCTACCTGCTTTGAGCCTCACTGCAAATCGCATCTTGAAAAATTTGACAAAAGTTGATCTTAACGGCATTGATACACTCAACATGAAGTACAAGTTTGGGTTTGATGGTAGTGGAGGTCATGCAATTTTCAAACAGAAGATGAATGAACAGACTAACAACCTGATTCTTTCAATGTTTTGTCTGTTAGAGCTCAAGCGCGACAATGGAATTGCAGTTTGGACACAAAGTATGTCAAATACACCCAAGACACAACGTGCTTTGATGATTCAGACTGGTAAGGAAACTTCACCGTCCTTGTAATCTCAAGCGATATTCAATAAAGATATTGGAACAGCAAAGGATGATGGATTTGTTTTCAATGTGAAGTCAAAACGGATCAAAGTCAAGGCAGCATGTGCATCCTACATGATGGATCGCAAGGCATCCAATTTATACCTAGGGCTTGGTGGTGTATACTGCGACCTGTGTGAGTTCACAAAAACTAACCTCTTTGACCAACTGCTCATTCAGTCAGGGATTGAAATTACGAGAAGTGTTGAAAATCTTCACAATATTTTCAATGAATTAAAGTCTGATGATGGCACAATTCGTAAGCAGAGGAATGACTACCAAATTCGCACTGGAATTACAACTAGCCCAATTGCTGCAAATGAAGCTCACTCAATACAGGTATTGCATGCTTTGCTCAGGTGCACTGATATGTTCATGCAATGCATAGTTCATATTCATGCTGGTGTATTTGAATGGACTGAGGCTAAGGCAAACAGGGAGGAATTTGATAGGACTTTGCTGATTCAACTGGGCAGAGTGGCAAGACAACTACGACAATACAGCAGAAGATTATTCATTGTAGCACTACTCGTTCCAGTATGATATCAACTTTGCCTGATCGCTACCAACATCAGATGTCGGAGTTTGGCGTGAAATTGTCAGTAATTTTGCGGATCATGAGCTCAAAGAAAAAGATCAACAATGAGGCATACAAGCAGTTTTGTACTGATCTGAATATTTTTCTCTTTCCAAGAGAGATTAATAGCAATTTACCTGGTCCTTGGATTAGCATCACACCATCACTTCATAAAGTTTTGGCACATTCCTGGGAGTTGATGATGTTGAATGAGGGCTTTAGTTTGGGATCCCTGGACGAATTTGGTTTAGAGGGAAATAAGATTCTCTGTGGTATTTGTACCAAACTCTCAAGGAAAATCAGTCAGCAGAGTAACCTTGAGGATACCCTCAACAGATTATGGCAGATCCAATTATTAATTTTGAGAGAGCAAAAGGAAAGGCCTACTGCAAAGAGTGTCAAGTGAGATGGCACTCAACACACTATTGTCCAGAGCGCCATATTAAAGAAGGACCTCTTGCTCTAGAAGAAGCACTTTTTTAGTCTCTACCTAAACAAAAATATGGATTTATAAGACCTTGTTCAGTTTTTTTACTTGTAATAAAACTGTGCACCGATGTTTGTTTTTTTATCATCCTATCTTAATGTCTGGATGTATTTCAAATCTTCAAACATGTTTCTCTAGTTATGTGAATAGAGGGCAATACTCTGCATAGAGATTTATTGTATTTGTGTTTTAGGCCAATGTTTCAGTTAGGGAACTTGTTAAATTTGCGTAAAACCTTATATACAGTTAACCAGTGTATTGCTAAGGCAATCATCAGGGATTAGATGTTTATCCATAATTTTTACAGCTGTAACTTTATTTTTTTAATTTATTTTTACCTAAAATCCAACAAAAGCCGTAACTTTTTAGCATTTCTGAAGTCATTTATAGCTGATTTTGAAAAGAAAAAGGTCCTAAGGGGACCCTAACTGCTAGTTTACCATTTGCAAAACAAAAGAAATGAAAACAAGTGATCAAGCATAACATTGAGCTTCGTCGATATGGATGAATATTTTCGAAAAATGATGAAATTGGCGAACAAATCACTAAAATTTGAAAATACTCAGGTTTTTAATCTCAATATATTTTCTAAACCGGCACAAAAGCATTTCAAACTGATCATATAGTGATTTAAAAGAGTTTTCTGGATCCTATATGGTTTTTGGCCTTTTTTTCTTGGAAGATGAAATTTGACATTAAAAATACTAAAAAAAATTAGATTTTGTACATTTTTTTGGTGTGAATTTATTAAAAATAAGTACTTTTTTTCGAAAAAAACACTCAAAAACTGCAGGATGAAAGTGATATCGACACCAACTATAATTGTTTAGTGGTCCATATGCAAAATCTTGTAACACATTTGGGACTTCATTGTTCCAATTTTCAAAATATGGTGATCTAACAAAAAATTTTAAGATAAAAATTAAAATCCAAAATTTTTTGTCGAGTCTGCCAAATTAAAAATGCCATAACTTGAGAAATACTTAAGGTAAAGATCTCATTTTTATGGCATTTGATCACAAATCTAGTCTCTAAAGATAAACTGATCCAAAGGCTGTTTGAAGACTTTGGATTTTGGCCTATTTCTACCCTTTAGCCCACTGTGCCACAGTACTCGTTAGAGGAAGTAACATCATAAAATAGTCCATTAATCCTATGGAGGGGTGTCTCCAACAATAACAGGATTTTATAAATATATAAAAGTAACTATTTTTTAATTATCTGATCTTTTCAGCTTTAAAAAATGTTGAAATTTTTTATCGACCTAGATTTATTTTTAGTTTTCATAACATATGAGAGGGGTAGAACACCTAAAAGAAAAAAAAATGGTACATGTTTACTTTAACTACAACAGAACAACCAATAAAATCTGGTTCTTTCTAGGTTTTCGGGGTCACTGACAAATCTGATATTTAAATCTGTCGCAAATTTACCGTTTGCATGGTAATTAACCCCTGAACCCTCGCACTATTTCATGCCATCTCACCGCCTTCGTTTATGTTAGTTTTACATGATGCGTGCACGTGCGTAGTAAAGTGACTTGTCACATCGCGGAAGAATTTTTTAGCAAACATTTGAAATAAGAAAGTTTTCAAAAACAAAGAAATTTGGTCCATTCTTCGGCGTTACGTTAGGTGTATCAGAACTTGGGGGGAATTTTTGACACCCCTAACACAAAACTGCGAATAAAATATAAAAAAAACTTGTAATTTCTCCTTTAAAAGTGGGTTGTTTATTTTCTTTATGGAACATACTTCCAAAATAAACTATTAAAATTGTTTAAAAAAATAATAGTAATATTATTTTTTTAAAAACAGTGTTTACAAAGTGCCGGCACGCCTTCATGCAGCCATTTTTCTTATGTAATGAAATCAATTGAATTTTACAAGTTAATTTTTTTTTCACTTTTTACACTTTAAAAATCTATCAACATTTTTCTATTGGTTAAATTTTTACGATATTTTCAGGGTCAATGTGAAATTTTATGCTCTTTCCAATACACCAAATATAATATTTTAGACAAACGTTTTTTTTTTTTAATTCACCCGCCTATTTTGAAATGTCTATTCAAACTTTAATAATTATTTATGTACCAAAGTTTTATACATCACAAATTGAAGATAAAAGATCAATAAATGATATATTCAAATTTAAAACAAAAAAAAAAGTGTTCTTTAGAAATTTACCTGTAAAGTGCAAAGTTTAAAACCTTTTTTTAAAAAACACGTTTTTTTTTTTTTTTTTTTTTAAATGAAACCTAATAATCTTATATTGTACAGAAAGTTTTGTTTTATTTTAGAAAAAAAAAAAAAAATTATATTTATTGAACTGTTTTTTTTTAAGGCAAAAAAAAAAATTATTTCTATTTTATTCAATAGTTTTTTTTTGTTTTTTTTTAGATATTAAAAAAAAAAAAAAAAAAAAAATCACTCCATAAAGCGAAAATTAAATATATTAAATCAAAAACTCGTGTATTTTTTTAGAAAAGAAAAAAAATATATATTTACTGAACTGTTTTTTTTTTTAAGGCAAAATATTATAAATAAAATAGTTTTCAGGTATGGAGGCACAAATTTCTTTACACGCAAAGGTAGACGGCTAACGCAAAGATGTGGTTTTTACTTCCTTCTGTCCACCCATAATTCAAAACAATAAAAAACTTCCGGTTTTAAATAAAAACGTAAAATGTTTGCATCATAGCGGGTTTTTCAAATAGGCGTTTAAAAAATTCTTTTCTTTAAAAAATAAATGTATTTTAAAATATAAATATGGATAAATTCTTAACAATGAAGAATGCAACTACACATTGATTAGCAATTTTTATAGGCAAGTGTTTTTTTTTTAATTTATATCGATTTTTTTTTTAATTGACCTAAGTTAAATTTCGTTTATTTTCTTCAAATCTTTTAAAGAAAACCGATTAAAAAAAAAAAACAAATATTGCATAATTTGCTATTAAACCTGTTATTTTTAAAATTTGGTCTTTGCTCCTTTAATTGAAAAAGGATTAGGGTTTGAATTACATTTTTCGAGTAGTTATAAGCTGGGAAAGACAGGGGGTCGATTTATTCAATATTTTTTCACGCATTCGTAAGGTCAGTTTCTGACACACCTAGTGTTACATAGTTTTTGATGCTTTTTAATTGATCTAAAAAAAAAAAAATAAATAAATAAATAAAAATAAATAAAATAAAATAAAAAAATAAAATAAAAAAATAAGTTTTCAAGAGCGGTATACAAAAACAATTTTATTTTTTGTTCTTTTTTAGGGGGGGTATTCAATTATAGAACTTGTACAAAATTTAACAGGTGCTTCTGCAGTTTAATTTACTGTTTTTCCATAAGTAACGCGCAGACATACACCGAGCAGAACTGTTTAAATTTTCACAAAAATTCTGTTTACATCGATTTACCAATGTAAACAGAATTTTTGTGAAAATTTAAAGTTCTGCTTGGTGTATGTCGGCGCTTTACTTACGGAAAAACGATAAATTTAACTACAGAAGCATCTGTTAAAATCCATACAAATTCTATAATTGAATACCCCCCCCCTTAAAAAAAAAACAAAAAAAACGAAAAACAAATGTTTTTGTAAACCGCTCGTGAAAACTTACTGACATTTTTACTAGAAATGAGATGAAAACTAGTTTTTAAATTTTATTTAAAGTATTTCAATGAGATGAAAACTATTTTTTTTTTTTTATAAAAAAAAATATTTCCTATCATTTAAAATATCCGCCATGTATCCATGTGCCTTGTGAAAAATCACATGACTACATTTCAATAAGAAATGCTCACACGTAGCGTTAACGAATACGGTGAGATGGCGCAAAATAGTGCGAGGGTTCAGGGGTTAATACCATGCAAACGGTAAATTTGCGAATATCAGATTCGTTGTCAGCGACCTGGAAAACCTATAGAGAACCAAATTTATTGGTCGGTGTTCTGTTGTAGTTAAAGTAAACATTTACCAAAAATATTCCCTCTAATATCTTCAACGAAACTTACTTTAATTATGTAAATTTATTTGAAAATGAATAAATATCGTAAATTTCAGGAAAATATGACTTATTTGATTTTTGCTAGATTTTCAAAACATGGCTATGTTTACGGCTTCAAAAACATCACTACATAGGAACGTTGTTTTAAAGCGTCAATAATATAAACATGATTTTTGTCTCGCATTTTCATTATTTTTGTATGCTGTGAATTTTTTTTTTTAAATATTAGTTTATTTGAAACTTCGGGTTTGTATTACTGTACACAGATTCGAAAAAGTTGTCAAAAAAACAAAAAAAAACAAATATATAACAAAGAAATATTATCAAAAGGCAAGATAAGTTACTTTTCTACCAAACTGGATATATTTTTTGTGTTTTTATTCAATGTAACATGTTTATTCAGCTCGAAAAACATGCAGTTTTACTGATGTATTGGAAAATTCAAGATGGCGCCCGACTCTCTCTTTAACATGGTAAGTTTGGGAAAAGGTGTTATAAATAATAAACTAGATAAATTACTATTAAAAAATCACCGAATATATGTCAACTTATGTCACGGTAACATATATTGAGCGAATTTCTAATAGTATTTTGTCTAGTTTACTATTTATAACACCTTTTCCTGAACTTACTGTGTTAAAGAGAGAGTCGGGCGCCATTTTGAATTTTCCAATACATCGGTAAACACTGTATGCTTTTCGAGCTGAATAAACATGTTACATTGAATAAAAACACAAAAAATATATCCAGTTAGATAGAAAAGTAACTTATCTTGCCTTTGATAACATTTATTTGTTATATATTTGTTTTTTGTTTTTTTTTTTGACAACTATTTTGAATCTATGTGTACAGTAATACAAATCCGAAACTTCTTTTAAAATGGTAAAAAGTTAGGATGATAATATTAAATTACAATTACATCGTGTTACAGCGGGGTTTTAAACTGTGGCGCGCGTTGGGGTAACACCTTTTCCGTTTTTCTGCTGTTCGAAGTAACAACTCGACACTTTATTCAAAGGGGCTAGGTTCTCCCTCGAAACCGGTGACAGAATATCACGTATACCCTATTTTGTTTTAATTTTACGTCAGTCAGGGCTCCAAAATCAAATATTTAGGTGTCAAATCGTGGCCATTTTTCTGGTTCCCACGTAACGCTAGACGCCATTTGTTTTTCGAGCCGAATAAACGTTTTAAAGTGAAGAAGAAAAAAACAAAAAAACTTTCAGATAGCCTTTGATAGAATTTATTTGGACGGACGACCGGACCTCGGACCTGTACGAGTGCCCACTCCCTAAAACTGAATGCTTACCTTTTTCTTTTTTTTTAGTTTTTTCTTCTGATGATTATCATGGATAAATATGACTTGAGTATCATATGAACAGAAATTGTTTTTGCAAAAACAATTTAATGAATTAAGTTCAAACGTTCTAATCACGTGACACAGACACATCGATAAAGAAATGGACAATAAGTCAGATAGCAATGAGGTAGAACGTTATAACGAGAAAGTGAACCTCCTAACAGTTATTAATTTTGGTACTTGTACCGTTTAATCAAGACATTAAAAAAAAATGAAAATATCGAAAAAAAAAAAAAAAGGCGGAGGTTTAACAATAATGCAACTTTTTACAAATCGCTAAAAAATATGGCGGACGGGGACGACCTACGCATGACACTGAAAGTAATTAACGCTCCCTCTGACACGTGACCGGAAGTTAGGGGGGGATATGTGTATTTGTTTTGACTTTACATACGTGTTGGTTGTTGGTGTGGTGAGGAAAGAAAAACCAAAACATTTTTATTTTATTTATCTACTTACGTTAATAAGAAACGTTGGTCCTTAAATATGACAAATAAATTAGAACAAAAACATAACGGTTTGGTACTTGTGTAGTTTTGAGTGTACGAGACGAACCATTATTTCAGTGAAAGTATGGTTCGTCGTACTCGTACAGTCGTACACTCAAAACTACAAAAAAAATATTTTTCATTAAATTGTTAGGTGAAAGAATCTTTCACCTAACAATTTAATGAAATAAGTTTAATGTAACTTTCTCGCGTTGGCGAAACTGCACTAGTACCAAATGTCGGATAACCTTTACGGAGATGGTCCCAACGTCCGCCTCGTTCTGAGCTCGGGGAGAGGCCGTCTGACGTAGGCGGTGTCGAGGCAGAAAATTACCCCTTCAATAAAGTGCCCAGTTGTTAACTTAAGGAGAAAAAAACCCGTTCCAATAATTAGAATTTTTATTTATTTTTTTTATTTTAAACAGTTCAAATAATTAGAATTTTACAAAATAAACACTTCAAATTTTTGATAATTCAACAGTTCAAATAATTGGAATTTTACAAAATAAACAGTTCAAATAATTAGAATTTAAAAACAAAAAACAGTCCACATGATTTAAATAGTTCCACGTAGTTAGTTAACCCTGTAAAATTCTGTGATTTTGTTTCACAATATTTGTAAAAGCATCTGTCTGTTACATATCGCAAATTTTAGGGTTAGGGTAATTTTCTGCCTCGACACCGCCTACGTCAGACGGCCTCTCCCCGAACTCAGAACGAGGCGGACGTCGGGACCATCTCCGTAAAGGATAACCCAAATGTCTTTTTGGTTAAGAATAAAAGTATGGTGAAAAAATGTAAACAAATAAATTCCAGTCACGTGTCAGAGGGAACGTTAATTACTGTCAGTGTCATGCGGACGACCTACGCACGCATGACTCATGCGTAGGTCGTCCGCCATGTTTTTTAGCGATTTTTGAAAAGTGCCAGCGCCGAAAAAAGTTTATATTGTACATATCCGTTATAGAATGAAGTTCTAAAAATCACTTAATTTCGTAAGTAGTTTTTATTTTACAGCGAAAAAACAATTTATGATACCGAGCAAAAGGTTCGATTTTTAGGAAGAAAATCTTTAAGATAGGGAGAGAATGTCGGCGCTTTAAACAGAGTTATCTCCCCGTGGCGTGTTCTAAAAACCCCCCAAAAAATTTTCAATTCAAAGATGTCTACCTTAAACGTGCTGTCATAAAAACGTGTTTTTCCGCTGTGTTAAAAACAAAAAAAAAAAAAAAACTACTCGATCAAATTTAGTGAATTTTTTTATGCAGTTCAAAACGGATACGTACAATATAACCATTTTTCGATATTTTCATTTTTTTAATGTCTTGATTGAACTGTACAAGTACCTTAATTTTTTTCTCAAATTTTTTCTGCTAGTATGATTATTAAGTCTGTAATTCATGATAATCATCAAAAAAGGAGTAAAACACGCATTTTTAAGGGGTAGGCACTCTCGTACAGGCCCGCCTTTATTTGTTAGAGAGTTTCATTTTTTTCATCACTTTTTCGTATCCATGTGTATTGTAAAACAAACCCGAACCTCATTCATTTCAGTGAAATGCCGGCTGTGCATAAAGTGTCTCAAAACATTAATTTATCAAAGTTTATTTCAACAATTATCCCTAAAACTTCCGTCACATCAAGTTCCCCGCCCCCACAATACACACACACACAAATTGAATGCTAAAAGATGTAAAAAAATTCAAATAATATGGCAATATGGATATAAGGAAATGGTGTTCCGTTAATTCTAAGGAAATGTCAGGTCTTCTTGAGATAAAAATAGTTTTATTAAATAGAATGCGTGACGAAAACATTGCAAAATGGGTGTGTTTGAAATAAAGGTAAATTTTTACTTTTCACCTTTAAAATGATGGCGTGTATAATGGCCACCACTTATAACGAATTATATTGCTTAATATCTGGAAAACTATGTTTTCAGAAAATTTAAATGCGATATTCTTTTTCACCTTACCTGAAAACCTAACATGTTAAAGGTGAAAAATAAAAATTTACAGACATAAATATGAAATATAGCTATAATATAAATATAACATGTTGCAAAAAAAGTGGAATCCTAATATCTATTTAAATAAGAACTCTTATTAAAACAAGGGTACTTATGTACTTACCGTGCTAAAATAAGATTTAAAAAGACATTCTTAACATGGGGAGGGGATGGTGTTTTGTAATTATTCTGTACTTTCACCTAACAATTTAATAAGATATTGTAAAACGTGAATTTAAATTGAAAATACTATTTAAAAATAAATAGGGTAAACTTGAACACGTTTTCCCCCTGCTGTAAAATTCCTTTTATTTTTTCTGCAGATTATCATCGATAACAGGCTTAACTTTCATAATAGCAGGGGGAAAAAAAGTTTTAAAAGTTTAATGACTTTTAAGGTGTGTGGGGGAGGGAGAGGATAACTTTAAAATTATACCGTTATATTAAATTGACACCCCACTTTTCAGTCAATCAGCAAAACTCATTATTATATTAAGCTATTTTTGTGGTGTAAACGAATTAGCGGACGTGCTTCCAACATAACAGATGTAATGAGACTAAAGCCGCTTTCAGGACTGCCAGCAACTACTGTAAAAAAACTAATAAAGAACGCAAGTATGCTCAGTCCATTAAGTCTAAAGTAGCTGAGCAGTGGCTTGATTTCTACCAGTTTTGGCAAATAGCAAACAGAATCCTGTGCTCTATCCTAACTATCATCAATGGACCTGCGGTAATCTCGTCAACATCAGACAAAGCCAAACTCTTTGACAAGAACTTTGCAGCTAATTCTACTCTTTGCGACCAAGGCCGCCAACCCTCAATATTTCCTCCTGTCTCAGAAAACACGCTATGTGATATACAAATATCTGTACGTGATGTTGCCAAGCTAATCAAAAACCTTGATTCCAGTAGAGCAAGCGGCCTGACGGTATTTCATTGAAATACCGTCAGGCCGCTTGCTTTACTGGAATCAAGTACTCAAAAAACTTCAACCAGAACTAGCGCCCATACTTACAAAACTGTTTAAACGCTGTCTTAAGGAGAATTGCTTCCCATCACCCTGGAAAATTTCATCAGTATGCCCTGTATTTAAGAATTCAGGTGATCGCTTATCTCCCTCTCAGTACAGGCCAATAAGTCTCCTGTGCGTCATGAGTAAGTTGCTGGAATCTGTTAAATAGAGAAGTAATCAACCATCTCGGCAAAAATAACCTTAGTGAAACGCAATATGGTTTCCATTCTGCTAGATCTACATCAGATGTGTTTACAGTTCTATCTCATAGGATTAGCAAATTTCTTGACAGAGGTTACCTTTCTCGGGCAATTGCCCTTGACACATCAAAGGCCTTTGATAGAGCATGGCATAAAAGTTTACTTCACAAAAATGCTGGAAATGTCTTCTCAATTTTTAAATCATTTGTCTGATAGATTCATAAGAGTAGTGGTTGATGGGCAGAAATAAGAAGCTCACAGACAGGGGTCCATCCTGGGTCCAACTCTCTTCCTGATTTACATTAATGATCTTCCAAATCACATCCTTACATCATTCGTAGACATTTATGCTGATGACACTACTATCTGGTAGCACATCCAAGACCGTAAACGACCAAGTTCTTTCCGATTCTCTCTCATTTGATCTTGAGCAAGTGGTACAATGGGGAAAGAGATGGCTTGTTACTTTTAATGTATCTAAAACCAAGCTTTTACCTTTACATCATCAACGTTCTGATCCCCATCTAGCCTCAATTGGCTCTCATCTTGGGGAGGCCTTATGTTTTGATAAGCTTGACATTTACTCCTGATCTGAAATGGAACACATACATTAAATCCGTTGCCAAATTCGCTGGAAAAATGGTGGGATCCTTCTATCGATCCAGTAGATATCTCACTGCTGATGCAATTCTCTATCTATATGAGCCAGGTATGTCCAAGTATGGAGTACTGTTGCCACATCTGGGCAGGAGCTGCTAGAAAGGACTTGTCCTGCCTTGATAAAGTTCCAAATAAACTTTGTAGCCTCGTAGGGAATGTCCTTTTCCCTTCCCTGCAACCTTTCTTACAGAAGAGATGTTGCGAGTTTGCTTTATCATTATTTTCATGGCAAGTGCTCAACTGAGCTCCAATCTATGGTCCTCCCTAGCCAAACCTTCACAAGAAACACTAGTCTAGCAGAAAACACCATCAATAATTTCCCCCACCTTCTATCTGTGCCTAAACCTAAACATAGATTCCATGAACAAAGCTTCTTTCTTAGAACTGCACGCCTATGGAATTGTCTTTCGTTTTCCTGCTTTCCAGCTGACTACAATATGGTTGTCTTCAAGTCTAACGTAAACAAGTTTTTGATGAGCCGTTCCATGTAAGTTAACAAATTTACCAAATTTCCATTACTAACAATTACTTTGTCCAATTGTCTACTGTACACTCTTTAACCCTTATCCTCGAGTAACCTTTTGGCCTTGATAAGTGGTGGTGTCTTTGTAAAATAAAAAAAAAAATAAAAAATTTTTTTCACATTAATCCTATTGTTTACAAACTTAAATTTCAGAATAAAAAAAATTTGAAAGATATTTTTTATGTTCGGGGATCAGATTTCAATTATAACGTTCTACTAAACTGAACACATACTTTGTGACCATCACCAAGAAAAATATTGCGTTGCGAACCTGTCTCTGCTTTATCGTTATTTTCATGGCAAGTGTTCATCTGAGATCCAATCTATGCCCCCCCCCTCGCCACCAAACTTTCATGAGAAACACTGGCCTAGCTGAAAGCACTATCAATAATTTCCCCCACTCTTTATCTGTGCCTAACCCTAATCGTAGATTCCATGAACAAAGTTTCTTTCTTGGAACTGCATACCTGTAGAACTCTTCCTTTTGTCTGCTTTCCAGCTGACTATAATATGGTCGTCTTCTAAGTGTGTCAGAATTTTGGGAGAATTTTCTATACCCTTAACACAAAGCTGCGAATAAAATATACAAAACTCATAATTTCTCTTTTTAAAGTGGTTTGTTAAATTTCTTTATGGAATATACTTCTAAAATAAACTATTAAAGTTTTTTGAAAAATAATAGAAATATTATTTTTATTTTTTAAAAAACAGTGCAGCCATTTTTTCTACGTAATGAAATGAATTGAATTTTACGAGTTAAAAGTTTTTTCAATTTTTTCAATTTAAAAATCTATCAAAATTTTTCTATTGGTTCAATTTTTAAGATATTTTCAGGTTTAATTTGAAATTTTATGCTCTTTCCAATAAAGTGAATATAATATTCTAGACAAATGTTTTTTTTTTTTAATTCACCCCTCCATTTTGAAATGTCTATTAAAATGAAAATAATTAATTTTCTTAACTCAGATTTATATATCACAAATGTAAGATAAAAGATCAATAAATAAAATAATCTAATTTAAAAAAAAAAGAATAGTTTTGTGCAAATTTAACTGTAAAGTCCAAAGTTTAAAACTTTTTTTTTTTAAAACCACGTTGATTTTTTTTTAAGTGGAACCTCATATTTTGAAAATGTTGTCTAGTAAATATTAAGCACTTACAATTTTTCCTATTTCATTCAATGTTGTTTTATTTTAGATATTTAAAAAAAAACAAAAAAACAAAGAAAAATTCATCCCGTAAAAGAAATAAAATATTTTAAATCAAAAACTCGTGTATTTCTTTAAGGGAATAAAAAAAAAAAAAAAAAAAAAATGGAAAATTTGTTGAGGGGTTTGTTTAAACTTACTTATGAGTGAATGTGATCATTTTTTAAGTAGAGTAACCTATATGGACTAACTTGTTGACAGCACACACATGTCAGAAATAGAAAGGGGGATTAATTATGGCGCTTTTAGGCCACCCTAGTTCTCAAGTGGAAGAAAGGGAGAGAAACCTGCTCTGTGACCATCTGATATGACAATTTAAAATCGCGGCATTTTTAAATCCTTGCTTAAAAAATTATTTTATTTAAGTACATGGAAGATAAAATATAAATATGGATACATTCTTAACAATGAAGAATGGAAGTACCCATTGATTAGTATTTTTTATAGGTAAGTGATTTTTTGGAATTTATATATTTATTACATTCGAAGTAAAAATTTGTTGATTTTCTTGAAATCTTTAAGAAAACCGATTTAAAAAAAAAACAAATATTGCATATTTTGCTATTAAATCTGTTATTTTAAAATTTGGTCTTTGCTCCTTTTATTAAAAAAAAAAAAAAAATTAGGGTTTAAATTACATTTTTCAAGTAGTTATAAGCTTCGAAAGATAGTAAGTTTAATTATTCAAGTTTTTATCATGCATTTTTAATGGGGACTTCTGACACTGCTAGTCGTCTTCAAGTCCAATGTAAACAAGTTCTTGATGAACCGTTCCCCTTAAGTAATCCAATTTACCAAATTTCCACTACTAACAATTATTATGACATTATCCCACTGTACGCTTATTAACCCTTATTCTCGAATGGCCTCCGAGCCTCGATAAGTGGTAACTCCTTTGTAAAAAAAAAAAAAAAAAAAAAAAGAAAGACTCACGCGATTGGTGATGATTCCCGTCAAAAAAAGGAAGGGAACTTTCTTAACCACCCTTCACCATCTAATCTATTTCAGCTGCGTCGTCTCGCTTGAAAGAATCTCAACTCTAAGAAAATGCCACTCCAAGAATGGATCTTTTGCAGTTAGACCTGTTGAATTGTTTTACTCATAATAAAAAGAAAAAGTTTTTTTATACAATTAAACTTTTCAATTTTGTTAGAATTTAATATTTTTGGATTTCTGACACAAAAATATCCATTTACTCGAAAACCTGTGAAAGTTGTCATTGAGCTGGAAAAAAAGTAAAAATTTACCCTAAACCCACTTTTTAAATGTAAATAATCCATAATCACCTGTCACCTGAGAGAGTCACAATATTTTTCGATGATGGTAACAAAGTATGCGTTTAATTTAGTAGAGCGTTATAATTGAAGAAACTTTGACGATAAAAGTCAAATATATTTTTCAATTTTTTTTATTTTTAAATCTGAAAGTTCAGTTTATAATCGAGGAGATTAATGTGAAAAAAGTGTAAATTGTGGAATTTCGAGGTGAGAGTCAATTTCCTAAATGTTCGCCAAAAAATTTAATAGAATATTAATGAGCTCTCCCCTCCCCTAGCAAAATAAGCATCGGCTCCGATGTTGTACTCAGTGCGTTCGAGGGAGCATTCATTATTCTGAATAGGAAAGAATTTTGGCGTTTTTTTTTAAATTGTTTTTTTTATTATTATTTTGACTTGAACTTTGTGCATTTCGGATTATTTTGTTTTAGATGGATAAAAAAAATTCCCAATAAGCTCTGGGAAAAACATATTTTGAATAATTGAAATTTTTATTTTTTTATTTTTGAATAAAAAAATAATTATTAAAACAAAAACAGTAGTGATCTCGTTGAGTAGGTTTTTCTTTATTATTATTCATGAAAATAAAAGGTACTCATGATCCGTGCTCAAATAATGTTATTTTAGATAGCTATTCTTAACATGTTTGTTACAATATTTTGGAGATATAATGAGGTATGATCCCACACAGTCGGGCGATTCTATTTATAAATGATGCTGCTAGGAACTGACGAATCAAATTAATTCACGTTCTGCTACCAACCAATCAGAAACCAGAATTGCTCCATAAATATTAAACCTTTTCTGTAACAATTTTGCATGTTTTTTTCCGTCTCGACACGGTAAGAATCTTTTGCTCTGTGGAACTGTCTACCGCAAACCAGTCACCTCTCAAGACTTGTGTGGAACAACGAACCATCGGAAACTGTTCTGAAACTAAACATGGCTTACACTTCTAGAGGTTATGCATCCAGTGTGCGTCTTTATTTTGATGGATCTGAATCAAAAGTCAGAATTGTGGCAAGTTAAATTTCTAGGATATCTACGAATCCAAAAGCTACACAAAGTACTTCAAACAACTTGAAAACAGAAACGACCCCGACTTCATTGAAAAGGACGCAACTGTCTTTGCGGAATTAATACAGTGTTTAGATGACCAAAGTCTATCATTAGTAATAAGAGAAGCCCTGGACGATGGCTGCAAAGCATTGAACATAAGAGCATTATTTATCGAAAGGAAAACCCAAAATTATTTCTTTATATACTGAACTGACCTCTCTAAAACGAATGGAAACCAACACTCTTACTGATTATATTATAAGAGCTGAAATGACTGCAAATTCTTTAAAAATGTCTGGTGGAGTTATAAGTGAGTCTGTTAATTTCCATGGTCCTTAAGGGATTACCGAGTGATTTCAAGCCATTTATTACCATCATAAACCAGAAAGAAAAACCCATGACTTTTAGCCAATTCAAGGTAGCACTCAGAAGTTACGAGGAAATTGAAAAAATGATCACAGGAAAAAACGAATCTACAAATATCATGAAATTTAAAAATACACACATAAAAACACCAAATTTAAATTATACCCATGCCAGGAATAAAAACCGCAACTTTGCCAAAAACAATTTTTCTCCTAAGAAAAGTACAAAAATTATTTGCTATAATTGTGGACGACCTAGTCACAAGAGTTTCCAATGTAGATAAAGGACTCAAAATGGCGACTCCATTAAAAATGTGGAGAGCTCTGTTAGCGAACATACATTTTTATTTTCGTGTACGTTTTAATGCTTCAACAAACAATAATAATTTTCTTGTCGATTGTGGGGCCACGGCACATGTGATTACAAAGGAATCTGATTTTATCAATTTTGACGCCAACTTTAAGCCACAAAATCATTTTGTAGAACTAGCTGACGGGAGTCGAGTAAATGATATCATTTTGAAAAGAGGCGATGCTAAAATCTCGCTAAGTTGAACTATGTTTCTGTATTCTAGAAAACGCTCTTCTAATCCCAAAATTTAAACAAAATATATTTTCTGTAAAAGCTGCCACTAAACAAGGTGCAAATATAAACTTTAGCCCCAATAAATCAAAACTGGTATACCCGAATGGAACTGTATTCGACATTAAAGAAAATGGAAGACTATATTATTTAAATAGCGTAGTCCCATCGAAAACCGCCTGCCATGATCTACAGACATGGCATAAAATTCTTGGACACTCCAATATTCCTGATATCAAAAAGTTGCCGACTGTAGTTGATGGAATGAAAATACAAACATCAAAAAACTTCAACTGCGACGTTTGTATGCAATGGAAAATGACAAACTATCAAAGCAAGATACCAGACAAGAAGGCCAAAAAAATCCTATCAATGTTGCATTGTGACTTGAACGGTCCCGTGGAACCAATGGCCAGAAAACATTATAGATATGTGTTGAATTTCGTAGATGACCATTCAGGTTTAATAATAGTTTACTTTTTAACAAATCTGATACCCTGCTAGAAACTAAAAAATATTTAGTCAACATGACTCCCTATGGTGAAGTAAAGTGTATTCGCTCTGACAATGGTATGGAATTCACCAATAATGACTTTGAACTTTTACTAATTAACCATCATATCAAGCATGAAAAATCCTAGATCGCCACACCAAAACGGGACTGCTGAAAGAGCATGGCAGAACCTTTTTGAAATGGCAAGATGTCTGCTCATTGAATCAAAACTCCCCAAAAACCTCTGGATATATGCACTTATGGTGGCAGCCTATATATGCAAAGGTATTTTAAAAAAACACTATCTAAAACTCCATATGAATCTTTCTGTGGTAAAAATAACAAATTTAAGCAGAATGCATATATTTGGTTCAACTTGCTTCACATATATAGATAAAAAGAGTAAATTGAACATTAAAGTCGACAGAGGTATATTTCTTGGATACAATAAAAACAGTACAGCCAGAGAAAAATAAAATAAAAAGAATCCGATGTGTAAAATTCACAGACACGTTTAATTTTAAAGACGAAAACCAGTCATATGAAGAAGATGAAATTATATTTCCTCAAATTATTAAAACAAACGAAGACAATAAAAATGACGTAGACAAGAGTATCCATGATGATTTTTTTTTTTTTTTTTTTTTTTTTTTTTACACAGTGATCACCACTTATCAAGGCCCGGAAGCCACTCAGGGATAAGGGTTATTGCAAGTACATTACGTTAGTGTGGAGATTTGCTGAGGTGTTTACTTAAGGGGGCGGTTCATTAGGAATTTGTTAACATTGGACTTGAAGACATCCAAGTTGTAGTCCGGAGGGAAGCAGGCAGACGGAACAGAGTTCCACAGGCGTGCAGTTCTAAGAAAGAAGCTTTGTTCATGGAATCCGCGTTTTGATTTAGGCACAGATATAGAGTGGGGGAAATTTTTCACAGTGGATTCAGCTAGACGGGTGATGATGAAGTCGAAAAATATCCCAAAAGAAATAGAAGGTGACCTGATTTTTTTGTGGTCGACAATATAAAAGATTATCAAATTGACTATTGCTATGCAATGGAAAATGCGGCAAAAAGCTTTAACGAAGCAATTAATTCAGAACATTGTGATGAATGGAAAATTGCCATGAAAATAGAAATAGATGCCTTAACCGAAAATGATACCTATACAGTAGCGCCTCTCCCAAAAGATAAACATGTTATTTCTACAAGATGGGTCTTTACAAAAAAGACTACCGCATCAGGCGTAGAACAGTACAAAGCTAGATTTGTAGCTAAATGGTACTCTCAGATTTACGGTATAGAATATTTTTCTACATTTTCACAGACCACAAACCTAACGACAATCAGAATTTTACTGCAAATCGCATCACAACATGGACATAAAAAATGCTTATTTGAATACCCCAATAGACTGAAATTTATATTACCCCTCCAGATGATGAAAAATAAAAATAGCGTGTGGCAACTTAACAAGTCATTATATGGTCTAAAGCAGAGTGCTCAGTGTTGGAATACAACATTTCATGATTATATTATTAAACAACAATTTAGACAATGCGCTGTAGACCCCTGTTTATATACCCAACACAAAGACGATAAACGACTGATTTTGGTTTTGTGGGTCAATGATATTCTAATCGCATCAAATTGTGACATGTTAACCGATGTTAAGAACAAATTAAGTAAAAGATTCAAAATGACCGATCTTGGCAAAATATCCTGGTTTTTGGGGATAGCATTTACAAGCAATACACATGAAAAAATTTAAATGGCTTAAAATATTTCAATATTGGTATATATAGAAAGAGCTTGATAAGCTAAGAAAGAATCTTTTTAAATTTTTTAAAGCCAATTAAAATCAAGGAAGTTATGACTATTTTTATGCCCTGCGTGTTATTTTTTCCTCTTTAAGACCATATGCGTTTTGTCACATTTTTTGCACTACTTTTTCAGTAAAATGCTATATCTTTGTTAAAACACAAGACTAAGCAATGAAATTTGCCATAAAGTGTATTTTTGTGCAAGGAATCTGAATATGCTATTGAAAATCTCCAGAAATGAATGCTTTCCAAATAATCTGCAATAAATGCACATAAATATACTGCGATTGCTTAAAAATGCCATGTATTCGCTTAAAAAAAAAAAAAAAAAAAAAAAAAGTTAGAGAACTCAAAGTTTAGTTGTAATGCATTTTATGTGCCAAAAACTGAAATCGAAATCTAGGATTGGTTAAAAATGAATATATTGCAATATTTCATTGGTATTATTGTAGATTAATACCTTTTGTTACCCCTCCCCATCTGACCACCTCTCCAAAATATGTGATTCTACCTTTATAGACAATTGCATGTGAACAACTTGGAAAACTTTAATAAAAGATAAACAAAAATTATTTTAGAATTTAATGTAAAATGATTTCCCATTTTGAATCATTTGAGCGCTTTAGGGCAGTTACCCCCCCCCCTCCTTTTTCCTATGATAGATAAATCCTGGGTGTTTTTGTTTGTTTGTTTGTTTTCTAAAAGGTGATTATGCGTGGTTTAAAGAGGGTCTTTGTGCAATTATGAGAAGGTAGGGAGGTTGCCACTCTGACTTTGGGTTAATGATAGGGCTAAGGAAAATTATGTGTGAACATCCTGAAGACTTGATAGAAACAAAACAAAAACAATTTTAGAATTTAGAGTGGGGGTTGGTTTCACATAAATGTAAAATAATTCACCATTTCAAGACGATCCTAGCATTTTAGGACAGTTGACCAATTTATTTTTTTTGAGGGGAGGGGGATTAATCATGTGCACTTTTCTTTAAACATTTTTTATGCTTTTTTTTTTTTATGTTTATATGAGCTCACAGAGGAAGTTTGTTTAGTGGGGAGCTCTGCCACTTGTACTTAGCGTTATTTTTAAGGCTAAAGGTTTTAGGAGGAGGCTTGCCACTCATACCTAGGATTAGACATAGAATTAAGCGAGTTTTTTTTTTAAGAGGGTGTTTGATACCCATTGTGAAACTTTACAAGAATTATGACAAATAGACAAAAACGTTATTTAAAAAAGCGACGTCCCTCTAACAGAAAACATGATGCTTGGAAAAATATCAAGTATTTAAATTCTATTTAAATAGAAAAAAAGAAACAACTTTTTGCTAAAGCTGACAAATTGTTAAAAATTTTGAATTAATGTTTTGATTTTTAATTACATTTCATGTCTTTTCCTACCGTTGTTATTTTTTTAACTGAGCACCTCCTACAAATATTTAAATATTGATTATTATTTTTTTTATTTCATTTTTTTTTTTAATAATCGGGTAGATTAGTTTCCATTCGATAATAATTCACTGAAAACATTTTTTAAGGGACGAAAATTAGAAGTGTGTGTACCGTTCGTACACGTGAACCAAAACATCATATTTCACATTTTCGCTTTTAAAATTTACTACTACCCAATTTTTAAAAATATTTGAATGGTTGATAACAAAATAGCTCTAACTAAACATGTAAGAATTTTTTTTTTATAACCAGATTTTCAATTAAAAAAAATCGATTTGGAATAAAAATAAACAACAAAAACAAAAGTCTGTTTACGCCATGTTATCGCTGCTGCTGCTGAGTGCTACGGTCACTAATACTACAGAAGTCTTGATTCAAATTCATAACGATTTTTTCGGATATTATGTTTTTAAATTGCTACGTACCATTAGAGAAAACACTGTTCAATCATCTTTTTAATGAATAAACATAGTAAAAAGATTGTTTTATTTAATAGTGAGTGTCCGAAGAAATTTTTTTTCAAAACTTTCAATACTCATCATTTTGAAATCTTTTTTATCACAACAAAAAAACGAGTGGTCAAATGAATTTCGGACACTCGAAATTATTAAAAATGACATCTCTTTTGGCTAATTTCCAAATTTAATAAAAAAATTTTAACAGAAACACGGTACGAATGTCTACAAATACTGGGGGGGGGGGGTCGTTACAAAAATCTTACTGAAAATGCTGTTTTATGATGTTCACATTTTTAACACTTTATTTGCTTAAAACTCTAAAAATATATAATGTATGTTATTATTTACTAATTCATTTGAAAGTATATTCATTTCTGAACAAAACGGTATTTTGAAGACTTAAAGTTTTTAAAATATGACTATTTTAGCAGAAACCCCTTGAAATCTGTGATTATCCAAAGTGTTTTAACGGCAATCTGTATTGCTACATTTACTCAAAGCAAAGGACTTGTTACGATGAATCAATCGAGATACATCGACAAAATACTATTAAAATTTGGAATGGGAGAATGCAAGAAACGCTCTACACCGGTCGAAAATTATATTAATAAAAATATACACACAGAATCTGAAATAATAAATGATAAACTATACAGTGAAATTATAGGTAGTCTTGTATATTTAATGACTGCGACCAGATCTGACATATGCTATACAGTAACAAAACTGTCACAAAAATTATCACGACCAACAATAAAGGATTTAAACAGAGCTAAACAAGCTCTGCGTTATTTAAAAAGGAACTAAAGAACAGAAGTTAGTATTTAGAAAAGCAAAAAATCCCCTAAAATTAGAAGGATTTTCGGATTCAGATTCGGGAAACGACGAAGATCGAAAAAGTATATCTGGATATTGTTTCAGACTCTCAGAAAATGGGCCTATTATTTCATGGAAATCTAAAAAGCAACAGATTGTATCTCTCTCTACATGTGAAGCAGAATTTATCGTGATCACACACACGACCCAGGAAGCACTTTACCTTAAAAATATCCTAAAGACTATTTTAGAGCCAGAATTAACTAAAAGCCCCATAGTAATTAATTGTTATAATCAAGCCAGTATAGTCAGTATAGCCAGAACAGAATAATCAACTAAAGATCTAAGCATATAGATATTAAATACCATTTCATAGACAACGAGGTGAAAAAGGAATCCATTATTTTCATCAGAACAAAATATCGCTGATGTATTCACGAAACCCGCAACAAGATAAAGTAAAGCGTTTTTTCTCAAAACTTGTTGGGGGATTCGACTTAATAATTTTTTTTTTTTTTCACGGTCCTGTATGTATATAAATTTCTATATATATATAAAAAAAAAAAGTCCTGGACAAGACGTTAAACTGTATCCATTTTGTTTAATCTACTAATGCGTAACTAATACTTTTACTGAAAAAAAAATAAAAAATAAAAAAGTCACTTTTTTAAAACCTCTTCTTTGTAATTTTCCTTTTTGACAAATACTTTTTGCATGCTTATTTTAAGGCGCGCATAAATGACAATTGACTTATTTTTTGTGCACATTAGTTTTCTTTCTTATTTTTCAAAAATGTCATTTTTTTTTTGCATTGTTTTAATAAAAAAAAACCTCTTTAAACGGGTACATATTGCATGCATGTTTATTTTTATGTATATTTATTTATATGTATGCGTTTTTTCTTTCTCTTTTTTTTTTTTTTACAAAACTGCCTAAGCAAATTTAAGAAATGGCTTCTTTTTCACATACCCACCCCTTTTTAAGGTCAAAATACCTTCCATTTCTTTTATTTCTCTTCTTTGTACACAAGTTTTGACGTTTGAACACAATTAAAAATAGCGTCCTTTCACATGCTAAAATTTTAAGATCCAAATGATTTCTAATTTTTGTTATGTATAATTGAATATAAAAATATATATTTATTTTTGAGCAGAACGAACACAAGGGACTTCCCCATTATATAAAATAGGGGGGGATGTTACAATATTTTGGAGATGTAATGGGGTATGATCCCACACAGTCGAGCGATTCTATTTATAAACGATGCTGCTAGGAACTGATGAATCGAATTAATTCACGTTCTGCTACCAACCAGTCAGAAACCAGAATTGCTCCATAAATATTAAACCTTTTCTGTAACAATTTCGCATGTTTTTTCCGTCTTGACACGGTAAGAATCTTTTGCTCTGTGGAACTGTCTACTGCAAACCAGTCACCTCTCAAGACTTGTGTGGAACAACGAACCATCGGAAACTGTTCTGAAACTAAACATGGCTTACACTTCTAGATGTTCTAGGGATGTTGTTGTGTACCTTTTCTGTACTTTCACCTAACAATTTAATAAAAAGATATAAAACTTTAATTAAACTTGAAAATACTATTTAAAAAATAGCGCAGATCAATAAATACACTAGCAAGAAATAAAAGTTCAGTTTTTCGATACGAAAAAAACATTTTGTGACGATGTAAGAAATTTCTTTCTCACAACTCAATTTCCTCCCTGCAGAATAAAATGAATTCCACAAACAAAAGCCATACCTTTAAACTCAAAATTTATTCACAAATAACAGCAATGAAAGTTCTTTGGTTCTGGTATAGTCCTTTGCAAAACGGTGGCCTGATTTGCCCCCATAGGTATGGAGCCTTTAGTTCGAATTCCTATTGTTGGAATGTTAGTTCGTTGTTCCTTTGGAATGATCCATGAATGTTTCATGGTAAACTCGGCGGGAATGATGGCGCCTATAATCAGGCATATGTGAGCCCCACTTAAGACGAAATGAAATAAGATACAATATTTGGAAAATAAACATGCAGAACAGTTCTTGAAGGTCATCCTTGATTTGGATAGATTCAGCAATATAAGTTGTCTCTGCTTGAAGAAATGTGTCCTTCGTTCATCAACAGTTTGGTATTCATGAAGGAATTGTCTTGGCTCCCTCGAGAAAGAGGGTCACTGAGTTGAGTCTATCCCTTGCCAAATTTCTCTTAGACTGAAAAATAATAGCATGATACAAAAGGTGCGCCAAGTCAAATCACCTGACATATTCAAATTTAAACCAATCACAGACCGGCTACTAGAACAAAAAGATGGCAGTTGTATATGAAATTTCTCACACACTGCCAAGGAGGAGAGGAAAAAGTAATGGATAATCATTACTTTTTCCCCCAATACAAGTTAATTAATAAAACGATCGGATAAATGACAAATAGCAAGTTAATCCAATAAATATAAGTCTTAACTCAGAAAAATTTATAATTTCAATGTTTTAATTCAGTTAAATTTCTTAACTTTAATGTGGTTATTTGTTGACAATTCAAAATTGAGATTAAATAATTATAACTTTAATTCAGTTAAAGTTTTTTAATATTAATACATGTGTGCCACTGTCTGTTATCAATTTAAACTTCCAACTTTTCATGCATCCAGACATTAGCTAATTTCCACTATATAGACTGACCTGAGGAGCTTCATCCTTACAATTAGAACAAAGCCACTCCCCTAAGGTATCTTGCTGATTAACTCCCACGCAACTGAAATGGTAGCAGCCGTCACACGAATCGCAGCACACCATTGGTGATGTTCCATCATTAGGAACAGAACAGGTTGGACAGAAAAAGGGACCTCCTTCTATAAACTCAGTTGATGCAATATCATCATTACTCTTAATTTCCAAAGGCACAAGGTTTTTTAAGGAATGGACCTGTTCGTACCCATCCTTAAGAACAACCACGGAACGAACGTTATTGTCGCTTCCAGTAATTAATTTAATTATTTTACCAAGATTCCAAGATTGTCTGGTTTTGTTGAGAGTCTTAATAAGTACTATCTCTCCAACAAATAAGGTATTTTCAGAAGGACGTGTCTCCTGAGAGTACAAACATGATACAATTTTTTTATTAGTTTCGTTTAGACAAGGTAAGGGTGAGATTGGCCAATGAATGCCATCTCTATTGAACCATTCCGGGCCATACATCAAAAATTGAATAACTGGAAAATTTAGAAGTGTTGATACCTCTAGTTAGAATATCTGCCGGATTTTCAGACGAAGAAACATTTTTATCTCGGTAGAACGCCAAATTCAACATTAATATCTTCTGAAAATTTTTGGATCTCTGTAATCCTGTTTTCAATGAATATATTTTTCTTGGATCCTTTACCGTTCAGGACTCACGAGAGTGCAACCTGGTAATCAGACATCAGGAAAAAATTATCAATGTTAAGGGGTCCCAGAGCACCCAAAACCTGAGGGGCTACCTTAAGGGCTAAAAACATAGCCAATAGTTCCAAAGTGGGAAGTGATTTCCCCTTAATTGGGGTCACTCTGGTCTTTGCGAACAACAGAGAACAATTCACTCCCTGTTTCGCATACAGGGTGAATCCGTACGCGTTTTTCGACGCGTCACAGAAATAAATAAATTCGACAGACTGATTTTCTGACAATACACACCTGGGAAATTCAAACTTCCCCAAGTCGTTTAGATCCTTGGCATGGGTTTGCCACAGCTTATTGAGCTCTTCGGGAATCCGCTCATCCCACGACAACTTTTCCAGATCGAACTGACAATGATCTTCCCCTGTATCGTGATGAGAAGCATAGATAAAGGGTCATATACTCCTGATATTTGCGAAAGAATCCCCCGTTTGGTATTGACCTCAGGGTCCACTAGAGTGGTAGAAAGTTTGAACGTGTCCCGAATAGGATCATATAGGTATCCCAATACCTTCTCAAAGGCTGGGAAGTGAGAAGAAATAGTTTCATCCTCCAACATTTTATCTTGTATCTTAGAATAGTTAGAATTACAGGATTGTAAATCGAAGCCTGCCTTTAACAATCTGCTGCAAACATTGTTATAAATAGCAAGTAGGGACTCTCCGTCACAACGGGTGGTGACAAGATTATCCACATAAAATTGTTGGAAATAACATGCGATGCTGCATCTTTTGCATATTTTTCCGCATGGAATTTCAAAATGAAGTTCAGAATGAAGGAGCTAGCATTGAATCCAAATATAATTGTTTTGTACCTGTAAGTACATAATTTGTCACCCTTTTTAAGGAAAAAACAAAATCTGTTTTTATCCGCTTCCGATTTAAGGTGAATTTGTAAAAAGGCCTTCCTGATATCACCTAGAAGGACATATTCGTTTTTCCTGAATCCCAGCAATAAATCCAATAATTTAGTGGATACGTTCACACCCATGTAGGCAGCGTCATTAATTGATGTCCCTTATCAATGTTTCAGGGAACAGTTAAATACGGGACAAATTTTTGTCACTCCAGTTTCCTCCTTAATAACAGATCTATGTGGAACCCAAATATAATCTTCATACTCTGCTATCTTTTCCTTGTCCACGGCCGATAACTTAACCTCTTCATCGATTCCTAATGAGTCGAGAGTGAGCAACGTCTCTACCAGTCGTCCAACTGCGAATTCGGAGAAGAAAGGCTTCAATCCATCCTCATAAGATTTAGAACAGAATTGATTAAATAGCTGTTGTATTGAGGGAGGGATTTCACAACGCTATTAAAGGGAGGCGACTCTACTTTATTCAAATCTTTATTCAAAAAATGTTGGCTCTTGCCAAACGGAATTATGAAATTTCCATGTCGCCATGCGTTTCTAAGACACTCAACTAATAGATTATCTAATTTACTCAGAAGGTCCAAACCAATAATCCCCTTAATGGGAGTTCCGTTTAAATTATTATAACCGGGACAGAGCCGGAAACCTTCTTGATACAAGTTATTGACAACTTTATCGAAATTATCAACTTAGAGTCCAATTTTATTTACAACTTTAAGATAGGTGAAAAAAATAACGGGATTATATATATATATATATATAATATAATATATTACATATATAACATGAAATATTGTAGAACATCTAAAAAAGATTTGGCTTTTTTTTTTGTTTAGATTATTTTGGCTTAAACTTTGCGCTTTTCTGATTATTTTGATATGTTATTTTTTTTTTTTTGGAGAGGGGGAATACTTTTTTTTGGGGCCATGTTTTTTTTGGGGGGGGGGGGAAATGGATAAAAATTTCAATTTGGCTTAAACTTTGCGATTTTTGGATTTTTTTATTTTCTTTTTTAACCGGATTTAACGGTGCGAGGGTGGGAAGTGGGAGATGGGCACAAGTTCCAAACACTTCAAACATCGGGGTAAGCACTTAAACTATTAAAAAAATTTTTTTTTTAATCACGGTAACATAAGTGCATAGGCCAAATTGAAATCTTTATTTTTCACGTTTGAATAAAATAATTATTAAAATAAAAACAGTGGTGTTCTCATCGCGTAGGGTTTACTTTTTATTCAAGAAAATAAAAGGTACTCATAAAGGTTTTTGCTTATTGCCACAAGTGCTAATCTGAACTTGCACCAAATTTTCCTAAAACTAAAATCTCTGCCCCAAAAAAACACATAATAAAATAATCCGAAGGCGCAAAGTTCAAGCCGAAATAAAAAATAAAAAACAAGGCCACACACGCCAAACTTCTTTCCTTTTTGGAATAATGAACACTCCCTCGAACAAACTGTGTACAACATCGGAGTCTATGTGTATTTAATCGGCCATTAAAAATGCTCTATATGAACTTGAATAAATCAACTTACTATCTTTCGAAGCTTATAACTACTTGAAAAATGTAATTCAAACCCCAATTTTTTTTTTCAATTAAAGGATCAGAAACCAAATTTTAAAAAAATTAACACATTTAATAGCAAATTATACAATATTTGTTGTTTTTTTTTTTAAATCGGTTTTCTTTAAATCTTTTTTAGATTTAAAGAAAATCAACAAAATTTTACTTACTTCGATTATAAAAAAATATGTATAAATCCCAAAAAAATTTATTCAATGTGTACTTCCATTGTTCATTGTTAAGAATTTATTCATAATTTATACTTATATTCCATGTCTTTTTTAAATAAAATACTTTTTTAAACAAAGATTAATAAAAAAAAAAGAAAAAAAAAGTGAACTCAGATTTATTGACTGTTTAAATAAAGGGAGAGAAATCTGATTTTTTTTGCAATTATCTTACAGTGAATTATAAACGCCATAATTAATATCTCTTTTAATTGTGTGCTGTTAACCAAAATTAGTATTTTGGGGCCTCCGTAGTAAGAAAAAAGCACACATTCACTTATAAGTTTTTGCCGTTAAACAAAAAATCCAGTCGACCGATTTTTTTTTTTTTGTTTTTAATTCTCTTAATGAAATACACCAGTTTTTGATTATTACTTTATCGAGTGATTTTTTTTTTTTATATCTAAAAACAGAAAACATTGAATGAAATAGAAAAAATTGCCGTCAGCGTCCGGTATTTACTTGCCGATATAAGTATAACATGAGCTTTCATTAAAAAAAAAAAAAAAGGTTTTACACTTCGGACTTTACAGGTAAATTTCCAAAAAAACACTTGTTTTAAATTAGAATATTTTATTTATTGACTTTTTATCTTCAATTTGTGATATATAAAACTTTGGTGAGTAAATTATTTAAATTTTAATAGACATTTCCAAATGGGGGGTGGGGGGTGTAAAAAAAAAAAACAAAAAAACCGGTTGTCTAAAATATTATATTCGGTTTATTGGAAAGAGCATAAAATTTCACATTGACCCTGAATATATCGTAAAAATTGAACCAATAGAAAAATTGATAGATTTTTGAAGTTTAAAAATTGAAAAAAAATTAACTCATAAAATTCAATTGATTTCATACGTAACAAAAATGGCGCACCGACACTTTGTAAACACTGTTTTTTAAAAAATAAAAAATAATATTTCTATTATTTTTTTAAACAACTTTAATAGTTTAATTTATTCCATACAGAAAATAAACAACCCACTTTAAAAAGAGAAATTACGAGTTTTTTATATTTTATTCAGTTTTCTGTTAGGGGTGTCAAAAATTCCACCAAAATTATGATACACTTACTTCGTGCACGTCAGCCAAAACGTCACTACATAGGAACGTTGTTTTAAAGCATCGATAATGTAAACAGAATTTTTGTCTTCCATTTTCATTATTTTTGTATGCTGTAAAAATTGTTTAAAAATATTAGCAGTTTATTTGAAGCTTCTTTTAAATGGTAAAAAGTTAGGGTGATAATATTAAATTACAGTTACATCGTATTACATACAGGGGGGGGGTAAACTGTGGCGTGCGTTGGAGTTACTTATTGTTTATCGCCACAAGTGCTAATTTGGATTTGCACCAATTTTCCTGTTAATATCCTATAAACTCTGACTAAAAATAATATCCATAAAAAACATAAAATAATCCAAAAAGCACAAAGTTCAAGCCAAAATAGAAAACAAGGCCACACATGCCAAAATTCTTTCCTTTTCAGAACAATGAACGCTCCCTCGAACGCGCTGCGTACAAGATGCGTATTTCGCTATGAGGGCCTTACTCGTGTACGTCAGCCGAACGTGATAATTTAAAACTTACCTCTACCCCACGTTAAAAGTCATTAAATAAACTTTTCAAAAACTTTTCTTGCTAATATGAAATTAAGTCTGTTATCAACAACAATGATAGGCTCACAAGAGTTGATGAGCAAAAATCAGAAGCTCACAGTATTAATGCTGGAGTCCCTCAGGGGTCCATCCTGGGCCAAACTCTTTTCCTGATCTACATTAATGATCTTCCAAATCACATCCTTACATCATTTGTAGACATTTATGCTGATGACACTACCATTTATGGTAGCATATCTAAGACAGTAAACGACCAAGTTCTCTCCGATTCTCTCTCCTCTGATCTTGAGCAAGTGGTACAATGGGGAAAGGAGTGGCTGGTTACTTTTATCTAAAACCAAGCTTCTTAACTACATCATCAACGTTCTGATCCACATCTGGCATCAATTGAAATGAATGGCTCTCGTCTTGAGGAGGCCTCATGTTTTGACAAACTTCTGGGCTTAATCTTTACTTCTAATCTTAAATGGAACACGTACATCAAATCTGTTGGCAAGGCTGCTGGAAAAATGGTGGGATCCTTCTATTGATCCAGTAGATATCTCACTGCTGATGCAATTCTCTATCTATATAAGAGCCAGGTACATCCAAGGATGGAGTACTGTTGCTACATCTGGGCAGGAGCTGCTTGAAAGGACTTGTCCTGCCTTGATAGAGTTCAAAATAGACTTTGTAGCCTAGTAGGTGATGTCCTTTTCTCTTCCCTGCAACCTCTATCTCACAGAAGAGATGTTGCGAGTTTGTCTCTGCTTTATCGTTATTTTCATGGAAAGTGTTCGAATGAGCTTCAGTCTATGGCCCCCCCCTCGCCAAACTTTCACAAGAAACACTCGTCTAGCTGAAAACACTTAATTCCCCTCACTCTTTATCTGTGCCTAAACCTAAACGTAGATTTCATGAACAAAGCTTCTTTCTTAGAACTGCAGTAGTGCACTAGTGCAGTAGTACTACTGAGTACTGCACGAGTGCACGCCTGTGGAATTTTCTTCCGTTTTCCTGCTTTCCAGCTGACTACAATATAGTTGTCTTCAAGTCTAACGTAAACAAGTTCTTGATGAGCCGTTCGGCGTTCCACTTGTTAACAAGTTTACCGAATTTCCATTACTAACGATTACTATATTGCCTAATTTCTACTGTACACTCTTTAACGCTTATCCTCGAGTGGCCTCGTGGCCTTGATAAGTGGTGATACCTATGTAAAAAGAAAAATAATAATTTTACAGCGGGGGAGGGGGGTCCTTCAGGTTTGCCAAAAATAGCACGGTAACACCAGTGTATAAGCACCAAAATAAGGTTTTATGATCGAAAAATTAGTTTAAAAAAACAAAAAAAACTTCGGACATTATTGCAACGTAAGCAAAAGAATACGGACTAAATTCAGATAAAATATAGCCCAGTGGCACACTAGTGCCCTCAAAGTTACTGTTAACCTAAATTAGTTTTTCGTAAAAAAATAAATAAATAAAAATAAAAAATAGCGATAATTTAGCTCTGATAAAAAGTTTATTGCTGTCATTGTTGCGTAACAGTGGCTCCGATGGATTCGGATCTGTGTGACGAGGACAAACGTAGATTTTCTGAAAAATTAAAAAATTTGGCACTTACTGATCCGTGCTGAAATAACGTTATTTAGAAAGCCATTCTTAACAGGGGGGGTTGTACCTATTCTGTATTTTAACCTTACAATTAATAAAAACAGATCATAAAACTTTAATTAAACTTGAAAATACTATTTAAAAAAAATAGCTCGGGTTAATAAGTGCACTAGCATCAAAAAGGTAAATATGTGTCAGTCCTCTAGCTTGGAAATAAAAGTTGTCTCATTGAAAATGGGATTGAGACCATTATAATTATGGAATTTCAAATATTTCAGAGATTTAAAAATCTCTGAAATATTTGAAATTCCATAATTATAATGGTCTCAATCCCATTTTCCGATTCTGGTGTCGGTGCCCTTGCAGTGGGAAACAAACCTTTATACAAATTCAAATCTGCCTCGGGAAAATCGTAACGAGTGTCGACAACAGACGAAAGGCGAGTCACTAAATTATAAGAGTAAAAAAAATACAAATAAGCTTTATCAAAAAAAAAAAAAAAAAAAAAAAAAAAAAAAATGCAAACAAAATCCCCCCCCCCCCAAGCTTCCGTTTAAGAAACCCGGGTTTTATTTTGTGTGGTTGCTATTCGGCTGCTGTTGTCAATCGTTACGAATTTTATCGAACCAATATGGACAGATATCTGTTTATGTTAAAACAAAAGTACCTATTTACAATGCCTCCCCACGGGACAGAGTTAGACACCAGGCTCGTTTTTTTAACGTGGAGAAAAGGTACAAAAATAAAAATTGTCTCGGTCGTGAAGGATTTCTCCTCCACTGTAAGAGGACGAGAAATGGAAGTGCCGCATCTGAAGAACAGATACTACACTTTGACTTTGGCAAAAACAAAAGTAACAAGAACTGAATTACTGTATTTTTTTCAAAAAGCACATGGAAATTACTTTTAACTTATTTTCTTATCCTATTCATAAAAGGAATCAATTCATTTAAACATGTCGACACTCCACAAGAGGCGGGGCCCCAAAATGCCAAACTCTTGGAACGATGAAAACACCGGACATTTTTAGTAATACTTATAAATTTTTTTTATACTAATTCAATTTTTTATACTAATTCAATTAATACGCAGACCAATTAGTAAGAAAAAAATGAAAAATTATACATACACTTTATCGGTTATTTCCCTTAATTTCCACATAATGCCGAAGGTGGGACGTGTTTGTCGACCGTTTCGCTTTTTCAGAGAGGAAAGTAGTAGATTTGCCTTCAAAAATCAGGATATATATATATATATATATGTGTGTGTGTGTGTGTGTTGTTTTGTTTGATTTTTTAAATATTCAATGTCTTTTTAGAAGATCTGAAAATATGTGTAGTTATATATTTTTTGTTTGCGATATTGTGCATTTCTCTCCGTTCTTTCAAACAGCAGCAGCAGCGTCGCCGTCGCCGTATAGCAATGTCACATGACACGTAGCCAGTACAACTAACCTCGTTATTTCAACCTTCGTCCTCAGTCTTTTCAGCCAGATCTATTTTGAAAATAAAATCAAACTTTTCACATCTTGTAAATGTGAAAAAGGTATTTTGGGTTTGTATTACTGTACACATAGATTCGAAAAAGTTGTCAAAAAACAAATATATAACAAATAAATGTTATCAAAGGCAAGATAAGTTACTTTTCTACCAAACTGGATATATGTTTCGTGTTTTTATTCAATGTAACATGTTTATTCAGCTCGAAAACCATACAGTGTTTATCGATGTATTGGAACATTCAAGATGGCGTCTGATTCTCTCATAAACACGGTAAGTTTGGGAAAAGGTGTTATAAATAAAAAAACCGGTTAAAATACTGTTAAAAACTCGCTCAATATATGTTACCGTGAATAGGTTGACATATATTCGGCGGGATTTTAATAGTATTTTGTATAGTTTTTTATTTATAACACCTTTTCCCAAACTTACGGTGTTAAAGAGGGTGTGAGACGCCATCTTTAATTTTCCAATACATCGGTAAACACTATGTTTTTTGAGCTGAATTACATTGAATAAAAACACAAAAAATATATCCAGTTTGGTAGAAAAGTAACTTATCTTGCCTTTGATAACATTTATTTGTTATATATTTGTTTTTTGACAACTTTTTCGAATCTATGTGTACAGTAATACAAACCCAAAATGTCAATTGTTAACTTTTTGGGAAAATTTAACATTTAAAATTTAATTAAAAATAGTAGAAAAGGTTTTACATTATTCTGTTTTCTATATGATAAAATTCAGGGTTTTATCTTTCTGGAAAAAAAAAGTTACTCAGAAATAATGGATTTTAATAAATGTAATTTCGTTTTAAAAAACAACAACAACTTGAGTTTTCGGCCATTTTTTGGCGGTGCCTAAATCTTACATATAAAAATTATGTGAAACCTGTAATCTAAAAAAAAATAAAAATATAAAAATATTTTTTACTATTATAAATTTTGTGTGAAAATATATAAACAATGCTAAATTCACTGATAATATCGGTAGTTCGAGAATTTTTTTTGGGGGGGGGGATTATCGAATTCATTAATACGGACTTTAGGGCTTTTTTTCGTAATGTTCGTAAAAACTTAAATTACTTTTTTTTTTAATTTTTACAATTTACGATGCTTTATTTTCATTAAAAAAAAAATCATTCATTATTTTTTTACTACTGAAAAAATAACTTTAGTAAAGGTATTTTTTGTTTCAATAAAATAATACATTTCCACTAAGATTCAAATAAAAATAATGGGTTTATTATATTTTGTGATCATTATTTGATAAATACTGAAAATTTCATTAAAATTGGTTAATTTCCTGATTTTTGGTGAATTTTTAAGTAAAGGGAGGGGTCACAATGTTTATACATTTTGAGCGTCGGCTTTCATTTTGCACGTACCTAAGACGATTAAGATCACCAGTTAGCAAATGTTAACTAAAAACATAATCAGAGTTTTGTAAATGAAAAATCGAGGAAAACATGATTAAATAACAAAACATTTATTTTACATTTTACAAAAACATAAAAGTCATGTTTATTTAGTCTGCACAAGTCATGTTTTTTGGTACGTAAATGTTCAATGAATATCAGACACAAGGGTTGGGCTTTGTATGTTTATATATTAGTTAGTGTGAATATGTGTGTGTGAGTATTTGGTAGTGTGGCATTGTGTGTATGTATGTTGGTTTACCTTGCTCTGTTAGTGTGTGAGTTGTATGTGAGTTTTAGAATGTTCTCTACTTAGCGTGAAAGGAGAGGAATTAGGATGAGCAGGTTTGTATTACTGTACACATAGATTCGAAAAAGTTGTCAAAAAACAAATATATAACAAATAAATGTTATCAAAGGCAAGATAAATGGTAAAACTATACAAACACCGTGACAGCGAATTAACCCTACCCCTAACCCTAACCCTAACCCTAACCCCTAACCCTAACCCTAACCCTAAACCTAACCCTAACCCTAACCCTAACCCTAAACCCTAACCCTAACCCTAACCCTAATCCTAACCCTAACCCTAACGCTGTCACGGTGTTTGTATAATAATACCAGATAAATTACTTTTCTACCAAACTAGATATAATTTTCGTGTTTTTATTCAATTTAACATGTTTATTCAGCTCAAAAAGCATACAGTGTTTACCGATGTATTGGAAAATTCAAAATGGCGGCCGACTCTCTCTTTAACACGGTAAGTTCGGGAAAAGGTGTTATAAATAATAAACTAGACAAAATACTATTAAAAAACCACCGAATATATGTCAAGTTATGTCACGGTAACATATATTGAGCAAATTTCTAACAGTATTTTGTCTAGTTTATTATTTATTACACCTTTTTCCGAACTTACCGTGTTAAAGAGAGAGTTGGCCGCCATTTTAAATTTTCCAATACATCGGTAAACACTGTATGCTTTTCGAGTTGAATAAACATGTTAAATTGAATAAAAACACGAAAATCATATCCAGTTTAGTAGAAAAGTAATTTATCTTGCCTTTGATAACATTTATTTGTTATATATTTGTTTTTTGACAACTTTTACTAAGAGCGACTTTTTTTGATGCGAAATGCTGCAATTGTGTGTTTTCTTTACTTGAGTGGCAAAAATACTGGTGTTCTGAAACTCACCTCTACAAAAGTATATCTCAATGAAGTGGAGAAAAAAAAGAAAGTAGTATATCCTAATGAAGTGAAAAAAAGTTTGTTTTTTTGCATTCATTGAAATAACTCGATCTCACAACAGTTTCTAAAATATATTTAGATTTAAAAAATTTTAAATTTAATTTAATAAGAAAAAATATATCTATCACCATTCAAAAGAAACAGCAATTCAATAAACATTTGATTTTGGCAAGTTTGTAATGATATGGGTATTGAGTAATTAGTAATTACTGTTAGTTTTCAGTTTGAAATGTTAAATATTTGTTAGAAGTGGCAACAGCGACAAATTTTGGTATTGCATATCAGCTTTTGATTGTACAAGAGCTCAAATCAGCAGTGTTTTTAATTAATAAGAAATATTCACTCCGAATTCCAGCAAACATTATGAAAACCCAAACATAGCATGTTGCTCTTTTTCCAATATTTTTCTTCAACAGACAATGCATATGGGTACATCCTTAAAAGTTAACAAGTCAAACAGGCTCAACAGATAACATTTGACTTCATGGAGTGCTACACACCACATTAACACATGCAAACTGTTAGCTAAACTTTTTCATACACAAGTTAGGACATATATTTTCTCACTTACAACACAGGCACACTAATACACACTCGTGGACACATCTTCATATGCCTACCTCATGTACACTCAAGGTGAGAGCTGAAAAAATATCTGCTCAATTTCTCCTTACAAACGTTCTTAAACCTTGGATTCCTTTACCTAACAGTTTCTTTGGTGCTGCAAAAGTATTAGCCAAAGTCAAATGCAACAAGAAATTTGTGCAAACTACTGAATGCACAGCGGCAGCATATACACACTGCTTACTGAACTCACTTATACGCATATTCATGCATGTACTGTCACAGACTAAAAGGCAAGCCTACATAAACTGTCTGCTAGTCGACTGAATTTACTGTCACACCCAAACACATCAGCAGCAGAATAAACATGTCTACTCATTTCTGACACAGACTAAATTCTACTTTGGAACATTTTATGAAACCCTGAACCCTCATTCACCTCTAACTCTTTATTTCTCGTTGTTCTGGCAAGTTGTCAATAAAAGTTCAGATATTTTTGTCAACTTTGTCATTCTTTTTTTTTTTTTTAATAAATTGCCTTTTCCTCCAGGAGGAGTTCTATTCATTTTGTTTCAGACTGGTCTTAACAATAGTTCCTTCCAAGGAATTTAGAACAAGGAAAATCTCTTGTAATTGTAAACATAATACCCAATATATGTACCCTTGATATGAACTTCCTACCTTTGCATTGGGGCAACTACACCAGACAGATGTTAACTCTAATAGCAACATAAATAAAGGCGCTTACATGCATCATAAGTTAATATAGTGTCTTGTTGTCATTCCCACATGTCATATCTTAATTATACATGGTGTTCAGAAGTGGGATTAAAAATAATAAAAGAAAAATAAAAGAAATCAGGAATACCACAGCCGATTCCGAGTTAAGAGCAGAGAAACTTTATGCAGCGAAGCCAACAGACGCACATTAATGCATACAGCATACATTAATGCCTCATACATTCGACACAATTTGACTTCTTATCTACAATAATCACTGAAAACACCCATCAAAACAGTCTAAAATCGACCCAGTAAACATTTATGATGCAGATGCAGTAACAAGTTTCCCATGCAAGAATAAATGACACACCTTATGGCACATTTATTACCTCACAATATTTTTACGCTACACATGCATTAAACCCAAGCACCTAATTATAGAGTCAGGCTTGTAAGATAATAAATGGATTGAAGATAACTTCAAAGGCGCATGACTCCATTACAAAGAGATGACACGGCTCACCAACCCCACAAAGACTTCAAATGAGCTATGGTCTACATGCAGTTAGTCTGTTAACGAAATGCTGTTCAATTTCATTGGCCCAGATCCCCTAAATAATGCCACAGAGGAACAGCTGCTAGGATACATCAAATCTGTTGCAGTGAAGTCCGTCCACCCTGAGGTGTACCGGCAACAAGTCTTCATCATGAAGCAAGGTGATGGGAAAACTACCATGGCTTTCATATCCCAATTGAAGTCGCAAGCGATGCTTTGCACTTTCAAAAGGCAATGTAGTTGCAACAACCAATACTGTACAGCCTCATTCGCTAAGGATATGCTTATGGAACATCTCCCATCAAAGTAAAATTTTGACAGAAATTAGTTCCCTGCCAAAACTAAGCGACTTAACTGAACATCTGCTGACTCTAGAGTCTACTATCAAAGCATCAAACCACTTTTGACCAGCAGAGATCCAACACATTGCTCCAATAAAATCTGCATCATCACTCGTAGACACTTAAAGTTGCAGACCATGAAAGGAGAACCATTCACCATTACATACTTGCACAACTACAAACCCAAAGCCGTTCACAAGCCAATCCCGAGAGAAGATGTCAAATCCTAGCTAGACACTGATGTTACACTTAGCATAATTGAATCAGTGCCAGTGTGTGGGCAATTCTATTTTATGGGATGATGATATAGCACTATGTTTTTGACACACTATTAGATACATCATGCTTTGTGCTGAAAATGGGATCGTATTCAACTCAGCTGAATTCCATTTTGTGAAAGGCATCAGCCTAACAAGGTATAAACCATCTCCAAAATTAATTGAGGAATCAGAAACTTTTCATCGCTAACAAATATGATGGGAGTTAAATCTAATTAACTAGTTTTCATATGCATTTGTGGGCAAGACACTGAGAAAATTGCTTATGATAGTGGACCCCCATACAACTGTAATGAATGGAAGATATTTCTAGAAACATGGGGATGTATCCCTGTGAGTATCATCAGCTTATTATCCGCAAAGCAATAGCTGAGCTGAAACAGCTGTCAAGCACATGAAGTGCTCACTACAAACATTAGCCCCAGTGGTTCACTGGATACAGATGAAGTGGTAAAAGCACTTCTGCTACACCGAAACACACCACTACCCGACATGTGAGTCACCAGCAACAATTTGGTTTGCTTGTCCCTTGAATAACCATTTACCAAACTCTACAAAATTCCACACGAACTTGCCGACATATCTGAGAGAGCCATCAATCAGTGGTTCATTAACACCAAACACACTGAGAATAGACAACAGCTTGACTCATTAAGTGTTGGGGAACTTATGTCTATTCAGAATCAACACAGACACAAACCTCTGCAGTGTGGGGGAGGGTCTCAACAACTGTGCCTCTCCCACAGACAGATATATTAGTTGATAGCAGCAGAAGAACCACACTCTGAAATTACCGTTACCTCTGCAGGATAAACACAGATACCCACAACCTGGCCCATGACAACACCTTACCAAATATCTTACCGAGTAACAAGATGGACAACCATACCTCGCAATTGCCTGTTCTACCCAAGCCAATACATTTGGAATAACGCCAACACCACTTACTATAGCAAGAATGCCAACAGAGAAAAAACATCTAAGATAGTAAAAATCAAAGAATTAAAGACTAGGTCTAGATCAGTCCATAACAAATGATTGCCCTCTAGATTTAAGGACTTCCAACTATGATGATATTTCATTAAAAAAAAAATTAATTAAAAATTAAAAAAGATACATGTTAACATAATACCCGATGTATGTGCCCTTGATATGAACTCCCTACCCTTGCATTGGGGCAACTCTTCCAGATAGAGGTTAACTGTCATATTGACATAAATAAAGGCACTTACACATGCTGTTGTCATTCCCGCATATGTAATATTTCATATCTTAATTATACAGTAATGTATGTTGTTGATAATAATGTTCGTACCATAACAACTTACCAATGGAGACTTGTTCAAATATTTGTCCAGTTACTGAGTCCATTTAAAGAAATCACCAAAGAAGCAAGTAACAGAACTTTAACCATATCAATGATAATACATACAATTTTAGCTCTGGGATTATTTCTTTCAAAAGATATCCAATCTAATGCTTATATTTCTCATTTTAGTGGAATCCTTACCATTATTGAATCCTTAACATTCAATGAATCAATAAGAACAAGATTTTCATCATATCTAAATGATGAAAACTTGTGTCTACTTTCCTATTATGATATTTCTATTATGATATTCCTATTATGATATTTCTATTATGATATTCCTATTATGATATTCCTATTATGATATTCCTTTTATGATATTCCTATTATGATATTTCTATTATGATATTCCTATTATGATATTCCTATTATGATATTTCTATTATGATATTCCTATTATGATATTTCTATTATGATATTTCTATTATGATATTCCTATTATGATACACTTATTATGATATTTCTATTATGATATTTCTATTATGATATTCCTTTATGATATTTCTATTATGATATTCCCTTATAATAGTCCTATTATGATATTCCTATTATGATATTTATATTATGATATTCCTATTATGATATTACTATTATGATATTTATATTATGATATTCCTATTATGATATTTCTATTATGATATTCCTATTATGATATTCCTATTATGATATTTTCCAGAAGAAGTACAGAATCACTATATTTTTAACTGTTTAAAACAGTAATTTGGATTTCAGTTAACTGTTTTGTTCTTTGAATCATATTAAAATATACTGTTGTTGGTTAAAAAAAATTATTGTCAGTTTTGTTCTCAAACCAACTAACTGCTTACACTTGGATGATAAATTTGACCAGAACATTTAATTTATCATAGTGTTTGAGTACCTCTGGTCCATAAACACATTAACCTTGTGGCTAATGTTAGCCATCTTGCTTGATTCAAGGGCCCAGTTTTCTAAGCTGCACATCTTAGGTTAACTTCTCGAGAAATGCCAACAGCATACTCAAAAAGTAACCTGTGGTCTTCACACTTAAATCATTTGTTTCTTCTGCTGTCAGATAATGATGATCGGGATGGGTACTAATTTTTTAGAATTCTACTCGAGGCAAATCTTGATAATTATTGATACAAAGTTTCCCGAAAGGACCAGTAAATGTTGTTAGGCTTTTTGTTGTTCCATCAATTAATTTAAAAATTGCTCTAAATGGCAGTTCTTTTAGAGGAACCTGAAAATTGCAAAATTTGCATGTTTAATAATAGAGCCAGAATACATAATAAATACCAATATAGTATTTTATTTTCTAAAAAAAAAAAAGTAAAATAATTGCAGATAAATCTATAGAATTAATTTTATCTCTTTGTTAGGACAAGTGCAAGTGCCTTGTTTGACAATTTTCTGTCTTGCACTTTACTGCAAAGTCATCACATCTCAAGACAGGAAGTTTATAGCTACAAGAAAATATATCAAACAGCCTGTTTAGCAGTTTCTTCATTCTTTTCACTTTGGTTGCTGCAAGAGATTTCCTGTCAATCTGTTTGGCCCTCTTATAGCAAAATATATTGACCTTTTGCCCTATATAACGTTCCCTTAACAAGGGCAATTGTGGATTAACTGCTTGCCAAATACTAATTAATTCCTTAGCAATTAACTTAGAAATCTCATTATTTTTTAAGTGGAGATAACTGCTTTCGAGGAAATAACTAAATTGGATGACTTGTCGTGAAGTTGGGGGTGCTGTTTCATCCCAACGACAAGGTGGACCAGTGTACGAGCCCTTTCTAGTCTCTCACAAAAACACGCGTTCACATCTCAAGCCACTTTTCTAGTCATATACATACGCGCGCACACACATATGCGTGCACGTACACACACGTAGATATATTCACGTTCGCGAACATACACTCACATCCACATGCATACACACACACGCTAACGTACACACATGTGCGCACACATATGCGCACACGTATGCCCACATGGGCAACGTTACTTCCCCTTTAAAGGAAATCCACACATGCACAAAAGACCACCGGAAACAAATATAAAAGCAAGAGACCTGACCTGATTTCCCTCCTTTCGATTCAACTTCCGAGCTGAGCGGTCGACGGACCATTCGCTCTCTTTCGGGGCACGTGTGCCCACGCGCGTCACGTCCCCTGCTACTATGTCTGCTGGCAAGAGTCAACAGACAGTACGTACACTTTACACGTTTTCTATCTCCATGGCCTGGATTGATTTTCTCTCTCTCTCTCTCTCTCTTTCTCTCTCTCTACAACAATAGACTTTCCCTCTCACCAGCTAACAGTGAGAGACGCACGCCAAACTGGATTACGTTTCTCACTCTCTCTCTCTCTCTCTACAACCAATGCCAAACTGGATTACCTTTCTAACTCTCTCTCTCTCTCCCTACAAAAATAGACTTTCCTTCTCACCAGTTAACAGCGAGAGACGCACGCCAAACTGGATTGCCTTTCTCACTCTCTCTGTCTCTCTACAACAATAGACTTTCCTTCTCACAATTTAACAGCGAGAGACGCACGCCAAACTGGATTGCCTTTCTCACTCTCTCTCTCTCTACAACAATAGACTTTCCTTCTCACCAGCTAACAGTGAGAGACGCACGCCAAACTGGATTGACTTTCTCACTCTCTCTCTCTCTCTCTCTCTCTACAATAATAGACTTTCCTTCTCACCAGTTAACAGCAAGAGACGCACGCCAAACTGGATTGCCTTTCTCACTCTCTCTTTCTCTCTACAACAATAGACTTTCCTTCTCACCAGTTAACAGCGAGAGACACACGCCAAACTGGATTACCTTTCTCACTCTCTCTCTGTCTCTCTACAACAATAGACTTTCCTTCTCACAATTTAACAGCGAGAGACGCACGCCAAACTGGATTGCCTTTCTCACTCTCTCTCTCTCTACAACAATAGACTTTCCTTCTCACCAGCTAACAGTGAGAGACGCACGCCAAACTGGATTGACTTTCTCACTCTCTCTCTCTCTCTCTCTCTCTCTAACATAATAGACTTTCCTTCTCACCAGTTAACAGCAAGACACGCACGCCAAACTGGATTGCCTTTCTCACTCTCTCTTTCTCTCTACAACAATAGACTTTCCTTCTCACACGTTAACAGCGAGAGACACACGCCAAACTGGATTACCTTTCTCACTCTCTCTCTGTCTCTCTACAACACTAGACTCTCCTTCTCACAAGTTAACAGCGAGAGACGCATGCCAAACTGGATTGCCTTTCTCACTCTCTCTTTCTCTACAACAATAGACTTTCCTTCTCACCAGTTAACAGCGAGAGAGCACGCCAAACTGGATTGACTTTCTCACTCTCTCTCTCTCTCTCTCTCTCTCTCTACAACAATAGACTTTCCTTCTCACGAGTTAACAGCGAGAGACGCACACCAAACTGGATTGCCTTTCTCACTCTCTCTTTCTCTCTACAACAATAGACTTTCCTTCTCTCCAGTTAACAGCGAGAGACGCATGCCAAACTGGATTACCTTTCTAACTCTCTCTCTCTCTCTCGCTACAAAAATAGACTTTCCTTCTCACCAGTTAACAGCGAGAGACGCACGCCAAACTGGATTGCCTTTCTCACTCTCTCTGTCTCTCTACAACAATAGACTTTCCTCCTCACAATTTAACAGACAGAGACGCACGCCAAACTGGATTGCCTTTCTCACTCTCTCTCTCTCTACAACACTAGACTTTCCTTCTCACCAGCTAACAGTGAGAGACGCACGCCAAACTGGATTGACTTTCTCACTCTCTCTCTCTCTCTCTCTCTCTCTCTCTCTACAATAATAGACTTTCCTTCTCACCAGTTAACAGCAAGAGACGCACGCCAAACTGGATTGCCTTTCTCACTCTCTCTTTCTCTCTACAACAATAGACTTTCCTTCTCACCAGTTAACAGCGAGAGACGCACGCCAAACTGGATTGCCTTTCTCACTCTCTCTGTCTCTCTACAACAATAGACTTTCCTCCTCACAATTTAACAGACAGAGACGCACGCCAAACTGGATTGCCTTTCTCACTCTCTCTCTCTCTACAACACTAGACTTTCCTTCTCACCAGCTAACAGTGAGAGACGCACGCCAAACTGGATTGACTTTCTCACTCTCTCTCTCTCTCTCTCTCTCTCTCTCTACAATAATAGACTTTCCTTCTCACCAGTTAACAGCAAGAGACGCACGCCAAACTGGATTGCCTTTCTCACTCTCTCTTTCTCTCTACAACAATAGACTTTCCTTCTCACCAGTTAACAGCGAGAGACACACGCCAAACTGGATTACCTTTCTCACTCTCTCTCTGTCTCTCTACAACAATAGACTTTCCTTCTCACAAGTTAACAGCGAGAGACGCACGCCAAACTGGATTGCCTTTCTCATTCTCTCTGTCTCTCTACAACACTAGACTTTCCTTCTCACCAGTTAACAGCCAGAGACGCACGCCAAACTTGATTGCCTTTCTCACTCTCTCTCTCTCTCTCTCGCTAAAACAATAGACTTTCCTTCTCACCAGCTAACAGTGAGAGACGCACGCCAAACTGGATTGACTTTCTCACTCTCTCTCTCTCTCTCTCTTTCTCTCTCTCTCTCTACAACAATAGACTTTCCTTCTCACCAGTTAACAGAGAGAGAGACGCACGCCAAACTGGATTGCCTTTCTACCTCTCTCTTTCTCTCTACAACAATAGACTTTCCTTCTCACCAGTTAACAGCGAGAGACGCATGAAAAAACTCGATTGCCTTTCTCACTCTCTCTCTCTCTACAACAATAGACTTTCCTTCTCACCAGTTAACAGCGAGAGACGCACGCCAAACTGGATTGCATTTCTCACTCTCTCTCTCTCTCTCTCTCTCTCTCTCTCTCTCTCTCTCTCTCTCTCTCTACAACAATAGACTTTCCTTCTCACCAGCTAAAAGTGAGAGACGCAGACCAAACTGGATTGACTTTCTCACTCTCTCTCTCTCTCTCTCTCTCTCTCTCTCTACAACAATAGACTTTCCTTCTCACCAGTTAACAGCAAGAGACGCACGCCAAACTGGATTGCCTTTCTCACTCTCTCTGTCTCTCTACAACAATAGACTTTCCTTCTCAGCAGTTAACAGCAAGAGACGCACGCCAAACTGGATTACCTTTCTCACTCTCTCTCTGTCTCTCTACAACAATAGACTTTCCTTCTAACCAGTTAACAGTGAGAGACGCACGCAAAACTGGATTGCCTTTCTCACTCTCTCTGTCTCTCTCTCTCGACAACAATAGACTTTCCTTCTCACCAGTTAACAGCAAGAGACGCACGCCAAACTGGATTGCCATTCTCACTCTCTGTCTCTCTACAACAATAGACTTTCCTTCTCACCAGCTCACAGTGAGAGACGCATGCCAAACTGGATTGCCTTTCTAACTCTCTCTCTCTCTCTCTACAACAATAGACTTTGCTTCTCACCAGTTTACAGCGAGAGACGCATGCCAAACTGGATTGCCTTTCTCACTCTCTCTCTCTCTCTCTCTCTCTCTACACCAACTAACTTTCCTTCTCCCCAGTAAACAGCGAGAGACGCATGCCAAACTGGATTGCCTTTCTCACTCCCTCTCTCTCTCTACAACGAGAGACTTTCCTTCTCACCAGCTAACAGTGAGAGACGCACGCCAAACTGGATTGACTTTCTCACTCTCTCTCTATCTCTCTACAACAATAGACTTTCCTTCTCACCAGCTAACAGTGAGAGACGCACGCGAAACTGGATTGCCTTTCTCACACTCTCTCTCTCTCTCTACAACAATAGACTTTCCTTCTCACCAGCTAACAGTGAGAGACGCACGCCAAACTGGATTGACTTTCTCACTCTCTCTCTCTCTCTCTCCACAACAATAGACTTTCCTTCTCACCAGCTAACAGTGAGAGACGCACGCCAAACTGGCATGACTTTCTCACTCTCTCTCTCTCTCTCTCTCTCTCTCTCTACAATAAAAAACTTTAATTCTCACCAGTTTACAGACATAAGACGCACGCCAAACTGGATTGCCTTTCTTATTCTCTCTGTCTCTCTACCACAATAGACTTTCCTTCTAACCAGCTAACAGTGAGAGACGCACGCCAAACTGGATTGACTTTCTCACTCTCTCTTTCTCTCTCTCTCTCTCTCTTTCTACAACAACAGACTTTCCTTCTCACCAGTTAACAGAGAGAGACGCACGCCAAACTGGATTGCCTTTCTAACTCTCTCTTTCTCTCTACAACAATAGACTTTCCTTCTCACCAGTTAACAGCGAGAGACGCACGCCAAACTGGATTGCATTTCTCACTCTCTCTCTCTCTCTCTCTCTCTCTCTACAACAATAGACTTTCCTTCTCACCAGCTAACAGTGAGAGACGCAGACAAAACTGGATTGACTTTATCACTCTCTCTCTCTCTCTCTCTCTCTCTCTCTCTCTCTACAACAATAGACTTTCCTTCTCACCAGCTAACAGTGAGAGACGAATGCCAAACTGGATTGCCTTTCTTACTATCTCTTTCTCTACAACAATAGACTTTCGTTCTCACCAGTTAACCGCGAGAGACGCACGCCAAACTGGATTGCATTTCTCACTCTCTCTCTCTCTCTACAACAATAGACTTTCCTTCTCACCAGTAAACAGCGTGCGTCTCTCACTGTTAACTAGTAAGAAGGAAAGTCTATTGGTGTAGAGAGACAGAGAGAGAGTGAGAAAGGTAATCCAGTTTGCCGTGCGTCTTTCACTGTTAACTGTTGAGAAGGAAAGTCTATTGTTGTAGAGAGAGAGAGAGAGGGTGAGAAAGGTAATACAGTTTGGCGTGCGTCTCTCACTGTTAGCTTGTGAGAAGAAAAGTCTAGTGTTGTAGAGAGAGAGAGAGAGAGAGAGAGTGAGAAAGGTAATCCAGTTTGGCGTGCGTCTCTCACTGTTTGCTGGTGAAGGGGAGAGTCTATTGTTGTAGAGAGAGAGAGAGTGAGAAAGGCAATACAGTTTGGCGTGCGTCCGTCGCTGTAAACTGGTGAGAAGGAAAGTCTATTGTTGTAGAGAGACACAGAGAGTGAGAAAGGCAATCCAGTTTGGCGTGCGTCTCTCACTGTAAGCTGGTGAGAGGGAGAGTCTATTGTTGTAGAGAGAGAGAGAGAGAGTGAGAAAGTACATCCAGTTTGGCGTGCGTCTCTCGCGGTAAACTGGTGAGAAGGAAAGTCTCTTGTTGTTGAGAGACAGAGAGAGTGAGAAAGGCAATCCAGTTCGGCGTGCGTCCCTCACTGTTAGCTGGTGAGAGGGAAAGTCTATTGTTGTAGAGAGAGAGAGAGAGAGTGAGAAAGGCAATCCAGTTTGGCGTGCGTCTCTCGCTGTTAACTGGTGAGAAGGAAAGTCTATTGTTGTAGAGAGACAGAGAGAGAGTGAGAAAGGTAATCCAGTTTGGCGTGTGTCTCTCGCTGTTAACTGGTTAGAAGGAAAGTCTATTGTTGTAGAGAGACAGAGAGTGAGAAAGGCAATCCAGTTTGGCGTGTGTCTCTCGCTATTAACTGGTTAGAAGGAAAGTCTATTGTTGTAGAGAGAGAGAGAGTGAGAAAGTCAATCCAGTTTGGCGTGCATCTCTCGCTGTTAACTGGTGAGAAGGAAAGTCTATTGTTGTAGAGAGAAAGAGAGAGTGAGAAAGGCAATCCAGTTTGGCGTGCGTCTCTCGCTGTTAACTGGTGAGAAGGAAAGTCTATTGTCGTAGAGAGAAAGAGAGAGTTTAATAGGCAATCCATTTTGGCACGCGTCTCTTGCTGTTAACAGTTGAGAAGGAAAGTCAATTTCTGTAGAGAAAGAGAGAGTGAGAAAGGCAATCCTGTTTGGCATGCGTCTCTCACTGTTAACTGATGAGAAGGAAGGTCTATTGTTGTAGAGAGAGAGAGAAAGAGAGAGAAAGAGAGAGAGTGAGAAAGTCAATCCAGTTTTGTCTGCGTTTCTTACTGTTAGCTGGTGAGAAGGAAAGTCTATTGTTGTAGACAAAGAGAGAGTGAGAAAGGCAATCCAGTTTGGCATGCGTCTCTCACTGCTAACTTGGTGAGAAGGAAAGTCTATTGTTGTAGAGAGAGAGAGAGAGAGAGAGTGAGAAAGGCAATCCAGTTTGAGGTGCGTCTCTCGCTGTAAACTGGTGAGAAGGAAAGTCTGTTGTTGTAGAGAGAGAGAGAGAGTGAGAAAGTCAATCCAGTTTGGCGTGCGTCGCTCACTGTTAGCTGGTGAGAAGGAAAGTCTTATCTTCTAGAGAGAGAGAGAGAGAGAGTGAGAAAAGCAATCAAGTTTGGCGTGCGTCTCTCGCTGTTAACTGGTGAAAAGGAACGTCTATTGTTGTAGAGAAAGAAAGAGTGAGAAAGGCAATAAAGTTTGGAATGCGTCTCTCGCTGTTAACTGGTGAGATGGAAAGTCTATTGTTGTAGAGAGAGAGAGAGAGAGAGAGAGAGAGAGAGAGAGAGAGAGAGAGAGAGTGAGAAAGTTAATCCAGTTTGGTCTGCGTCTCTCACTGTAAGCTGGGTAGAAGGAAAGTCTATTGTTGTAGAGAGAGAGAGAGAGAGAGAGTTAGAAATGCAATCCAGTTTGGCGTGCGTCTCTCGCTGTTAACTGGTGAGAAGGAAAGTGTATTGACTTCCTTCTCACCAGCTAACAGTGAAAGACGCATGCCAAACTGGATTGCTTTTCTCACCCTCTCTTTCTCTACAACAATATACTTTCGTTCTCACCACTTAACAGCGAGAGAATCACGCCAAACTGGATTGCCTTTCTCATTCTCTCTCTCTCTCTACAACAATAGACTTTCCTTCTCACCAGTTAACAGCGAGAGACGCACGCCAAACTGGATTGCATTTCTCACTCTCTCTCTCTCTCTCTACAAAAATAGACTTTCCTTCTCAGCAGCTAAAAGTGAGAGACGCAGACCAAACTGGATTGACTTTCTCACTCTCTCTCTCTCTCTCTCTCTCTCTACAACAATAGACTTTCCTTCTCACCAGGTAACAGCAAGAGACGCACGCCAAACTGGACTGCCTTTCTCACTCTCTCTCTCTCTCTCTCTACAAAAAAAGACTTTCCTTCTCACCAGCTAAAAGTAAGAGACGCAGGACAAACTGAATTGACTTTCTCACTCTCTCTCTCTCTCTCTCTCTCTCTCTCGACAAAAATAGACTTTCCTTCTCACAAGTTAACAGCAAGAGACGCACGCAAAACTGGATTGCCTTTCTCACTCTTTCTGTCTCTCTACAACAATAGACTTTCCTTCTCAGCAGTTAACAGCAAGAGACGCACGCCCAACTGGATTACCTTTCTCACTCTCTCTCTGTCTCTCTACAACAATAGACTTTCCTTCTCACCAGTTAACAGTGAGAGACGCACGCAAAACTGGATTGCGTTTCTCACTCTCTCTGTCTCTCTCTTTCTACAACAATAGACTTTCCTTCTCACCAGTTAACAGCAAGAGACGCACGCCAAACTGGATTGCCATTCTCACTCTCTCTGTCTCTCTACAACAATAGACTTTCCTTCTCACCAGCTAACAGTGAGAGACGCATGCCAAACTGGATTGACTTTCTAACTCTCTCTCTCTCTCTCTACAACAATAGACTTTCCTTCTCACCAGTTTACAGCGAGAGACGCATGCCAAACTGGATTGCCTTTCTCACTCTGTCTCTCTCTCTCTCTACAACAACAGACTTTCCTTCTCCCCAGTTAACAGCGAGAGACGCATGCCAAACTGGATTGCCTTTCTCACTCTCTTTCTCTCTCTACAACAACAGACTTTCCTTCTAAGTAGCTAACAGTGAGAGAAGCACGCTAAACTGGATTGACTTTCTCACTCTCTCTCTATCTCTCTACGACAACAGACTTTCCTTCTCACCAGCTAACAGTGAGAGACGCACGCGAAACTGGATTGCCTTTCTCACTCTCTCTCTCTCTCTCTCTCTCTCAAACAATAGACTTTCCTTCTCACCAGCTAACAGTGAGAGAAGCACGCCAAACTGGATTGACTTTCTCACTCTCTCTCTCTCTACAAGAATAGACTTTCCTTCTCACCAGCTAACAGTGAGAGACGCACGCCAAACTTGCTTGACTTTCTCACTCTCTCTCTCTCTCTCTCTCTCTCTCTCTCTCTCTCTACAATAATAGACTTTAATTCTCACCAGTTTACAGCGAGAGACGCACGCCAAACTGGATTGCCTTCCTCACTCTCTCTGTCTCTCTACAACACTAGACTTTCCTTCTCACCAGTTAACAGCGAGAGACGCACGCTAAACTTGATTACCTTTCTAACGCTCTCTCTCTCTCTCTCTCTCGCTACAACAAAAGACTTTCCTTCTCACAAGCTAACAGTGAGAGACGCACACCAAACTGGATTGACTTTCTCACTCTCTCTCTCTCTGTCTCTCTCTCTCTACAACAATAGACTTTCCTTCTCACCAGTTAACAGAGAGAGACGCACGCCAAACTGGATTGGCTTTCTCACTCTCTCTCTCTCTCTCTCTCTCTCTACAACAATAGACTTTCCTTCTCACCAGTTAACAGCGAGAGACGCACGCCAAACTGGATTGAATTTCTCACTCTCTCTCTCTCTCTCTCTCTCTCTCTCTACAACAATAGACTTTCCTTCTCACCAGCTAACAGTGAGAGACGCAGACCAAACTGGATTGACTTTCTCACTCTCTCTCTCTCTCTCTCTCTCTCTCTCTCTCTACAACAATAGACTTTCCTTCTCACCAGTTAACAGTGAGAGACGCACGCCAAACTGGATTGCATTTCTCACTCTGTCTCTCTCTCTCTTTCTACAACAATAGACTTTCCTTCTCACCAGCTAACAGTGAGAGACGCACGCCAAACTAGATTGACTTTCTCACTCTCTCTCTCTCTCTCTACAACAATAGACTTTCCTTCTCACCAGTTAACAGAGAGAGACGCACGCTAAACTGGATTGCCTTTCTCACTCTCTCTCTCTCTCTACAACAATAGACTTACCTTCTCACCAGTTAACAGCGAGAGACGCACGCCAAACTGGATTGCCTTTCTCACTCTCTCTCTCTCTCTCTCTCTCTACAACAATAGACTTTCCTTCTCACCAGCTAACAGTGAGGGACGCAGACCAAACTGGATTGACTTTCTCTCTCTCTCTCTCTCTACAACAATAGACTTTCCTTCTAACCAGCTAACAGTGGGAGACGCATGCCAAACTGGATTTCTTTTCTCACCCTCTCTTTCTCTACAACAATAGACTTTCGTTCTCACCAGTTAACAGCAAGAGACGCACGCCAAACTGGATTGCCTTTCTCACTCTCTCTCTCTCTCTCTCTCTCTCTACAAAAATAGACTTTCCTTCTCACCAGCTAACAGTGAGAGACGCGTGCAAAACTGGATTTCCTTTCTCACTCTCTCTCTCTCTCTAAAACAATAGACTTGCCTTCTCACCAGTTAACAGCGAGAGACGCACGCCAAACTGGATTGCATTTCTCACTCTCTCTCTCTCTCTACAAAAAAAGACTTTCCTTCTCACCAGCTAAAAGTAAGAGACGCAGGACAAACTGAATTGACTTTCTCACTCTCTCTCTCTCTCTCTCGACAAAAATAGACTTTCCTTCTCACAAGTTAACAGCAAGAGACGCACGCAAAACTGGATTGCCTTTCTCACTCTTTCTGTCTCTCTACAACAATAGACTTTCCTTCTCAGCAGTTAACAGCAAGAGACGCACGCCCAACTGGATTACCTTTCTCACTCACTCTCTCTCTCTCTCTCCACAACAATAGACTTTCCTTCTCACCAGCTAACAGTGAGAGACGCACGCAAAACTGGATTGCGTTTCTCACTCTCTCTGTCTCTCTCTTTCTACAACAATAGACTTTCCTTCTCACCAGTTAACAGCAAGAGACGCACGCCAAACTGGATTGCCATTCTCACTCTCTCTGTCTCTCTACAACAATAGACTTTCCTTCTCACCAGCTAACAGTGAGAGACGCATGCCAAACTGGATTGACTTTCTAACTCTCTCTCTCTCTCTCTACAACAATAGACTTTCCTTCTCACCAGTTTACAGCGAGAGACGCATGCCAAACTGGATTGCCTTTCTCACTCTGTCTCTCTCTCTTCTACAACAACAGACTTTCCTTCTCCCCAGTTAACAGCGAGAGACGCATGCCCAACTGGATTGCCTTTCTCACTCTCTTTCTCTCTCTACAACAACAGACTTTCCTTCTAACTAGCTAACAGTGAGAGAAGCACGCCAAACTGGATTGACTTTCTCACTCTCTCTCTATCTCTCTACGACAACAGACTTTCCTTCTCACCAGCTAACAGTGAGAGACGCACGCGAAACTGGATTGCCTTTCTCACTCTCTCTCTCTCTCTCTCTCTCAAACAATAGACTTTCCTTCTCACCAGCTAACAGTGAGAGAAGCACGCCAAACTGGATTGACTTTCTCACTCTCTCTCTCTCTCTCTCTACAAGAATAGACTTTCCTTCTCACCAGCTAACAGTGAGAGACGCACGCCAAACTTGCTTGACTTTCTCACTCTCTCTCTCTCTCTCTCTCTCTCTCTCTCTCTCTCTCTCTACAATAATAGACTTTAATTCTCACCAGTTTACAGCGAGAGACGCACGCCAAACTGGATTGCCTTCCTCACTCTCTCTGTCTCTCTACAACACTAGACTTTCCTTCTCACCATTTAACAGCGAGAGACGCACGCCAAACTTGATTGCCTTTCTAACGCTCTCTCTCTCTCTCTCTCTCGCTACAACAAAAGACTTTCCTTCTCACAAGCTAACAGTGAGAGACGCACACCAAACTGGATTGACTTTCTCACTCTCTCTCTCTCTGTCTCTCTCTCTCTACAACAATAGACTTTCCTTCTCACCAGTTAACAGAGAGAGACGCACGCCAAACTGGATTGGCTTTCTCACTCTCTCTCTCTCTCTCTCTCTACAACAATAGACTTTCCTTCTCACCAGTTAACAGCGAGAGACGCACGCCAAACTGGATTGAATTTCTCACTCTCTCTCTCTCTCTCTCTCTCTCTCTCTCTCTCTCTACAACAATAGACTTTCCTTCTCACCAGCTAACAGTGAGAGACGCAGACCAAACTGGATTGACTTTCTCACTCTCTCTCTCTCTCTCTCTCTCTCTCTCTCTCTCTCTACAACAATAGACTTTCCTTCTCACCAGTTAACAGTGAGAGACGCACGCCAAACTGGATTGCATTTCTCACTCTGTCTCCCTCTCTCTCTACAACAATAGACTTTCCTTCTCACCAGCTAACAGTGAGAGACGCACGCCAAACTGGATTGACTTTCTCACTCTCTCTCTCTCTCTACAACAATAGACTTTCCTTCTCACCAGTTAACAGAGAAAGACGCACGCTAAACTGGATTGCCTTTCTCACTCTCTCTCTCTCTCTACAACAATAGACTTACCTTCTCACCAGTTAACAGCGAGAGACGCACGCCAAACTGGATTGCCTTTCTCACTCTTTCTCTCTCTCTCTCTCTCTACAACAATAGACTTTCCTTCTCACCAGCTAACAGTGAGGGACGCAGACCAAACTGGATTGACTTTCTCACTCACTCTCTCTCTCTCTCTCTCTCTCTCTCTCTCTCTCTCTCTCTCTCTCTCTCTCTCTCTACAACAATAGACTTTCCTTCTCACCAGCTAACAGTGGGAGACGCATGCCAAACTGGATTTCTTTTCTCACCCTCTCTTTCTCTACAACAATAGACTTTCGTTCTCACCAGTTAACAGCAAGAGACGCACGCCAAACTGGATTGCCTTTCTCACTCTCTCTCTCTCTCTCTCTCTACAAAAATAGACTTTCCTTCTCACCAGCTAACAGTGAGAGACGCGTGCAAAACCGGATTTCCTTTCTCACTCTCTCTCTCTCTCTAAAACAATAGACTTGCCTTCTCACCAGTTAACAGCGAGAGACGCACGCCAAACTGGATTGCATTTCACACTCTCTCTCTCTCTCTCTACAAAAATAGACTTTCCTTCTCAGCAGCTAAAAGTGAGAGACGCAGACCAAACTGGATTGACTTTCTTACTCTCTCTCTCTCTCTCTCTCTCGACAAAAATAGACTTTCCTTCTCACCAGTTAACAGCAAGAGACGCACGCCAAACTGGATTGCCTTTCTCACTCTTTCTGTCTCTCTACAACAATAGACTTTCCTTCTCAGTAGTTAATAGCAAGAGACGCACGCCCAACTGGATTACCTTTCTCACTCTCTCTCTGTCTCTCTACAACAATAGACTTTCCTTCTTACCAGTTAACAATGAGAGACGCCCGCCAAACTGGATTGCCTTTCTCACTCTCTCTGTCTCTCTCTCTCTACAACAATAGACTTTCCTTCCCACCAGTTAACAGAGAGAGACGCACGCCAAACTGGATTGCCTTTCTCACTCTCTCTTTCTCTCTACAACAATAGACTTTCCTTCTCACCAGTTAACAGCGAGAGACGACCAAAGTGGATTGACTTTCTCACTCTCTCTCTCTCTCTCTCTCTCTCTACAACAATAGACTTTCCTTCTCACCAGCTAACAGTGAGAGACGCATGCCAAACTGGATTGCCTTTCTCACTCTCTCTTTCTCTACAACAATAGACTTTCGTTCTCACCAGTTAACCGCGAGAGACGCACGCCAAACTGGATTGCATTTCTCACTCTCTCTCTCTCTCTCTCTACAACAATAGACTTTCCTTCTCACCAGTTAACAGAGAGAGAGACGCACGCCCAACACGATTGCCTTTCTCACTCTCTCTCTCTCTCTACAACAATAGACTTTCCTTCTCACGAGCTAACAATGAGAGACGCATGCCAAACTGGATTGCTTTTCTCACCCTCTCTTTCTCTACAACAATAGACTTTCGTTCTCACCAGTTAACAGCGAGAGACGCACGCCAAACTGGATTGCCTTTCTCACTCTCTCTCTCTCTCTCTCTCTCTTTCTCTCTCTACAACAATAGACTTTCCTTTTCACCAGCTAACAGTGAGAGACGCGTGCCAAACTGGATTGCCTTTCTCACTCTCTCTTTCTCTCTACGACAATAGACTTTCCTTCTCACCAGTTAACAGCGAGAGACGCATGCCAAACTGGATTGCCTTTCTCACTCTCTGTCTCTCTCTACAACAACAGACTTTCCTTCTCACCAGCTAACAGTGAGAGACGCACGCCAAACTGGTTTGCCTTTCTCACTCTCTCTGTCTCTCTACAACACTAGACTTGCCTTCTCACCAGTAAACAGCGAGAGACGCACGCCAAACTTGATTGCCTTTCTACCTCTCTCTCTCTCTCTCGCTACAACAATAGACTTTCCTTCTCCCCAGCTAACAGTGAGAGACGCACGCCAAACAGGATTGAATTTCTCACTCTCTCTCTCTCTCTCTCTCTCTCTCCACAACAATAGACTTTCCTTCTCAGCAGCTTACAGTGAGAGACGCACGCCAAACTGGATTGCATTTCTCACTCTCTCTCTCTCTCTCCCTACAACAATAGACTTTCCTTCTACCCAGCTAACAGTGAGAGACGCAGACCAAACTGGATTGACTTTCTCACTCTCTCTCTCACTCTCTCTCTTTCTCTCTCTCTCTCTCCACAACAATAAACTTTCTTTCTCACCAGCTAACAGTGTGAGACGCATGCCAAACTGGATTGCCTTTCTCACTCTCTCTTTCTCTACAACAATAGACCTTCGTTCTAACCAGTTAACCGCGAGAGACGCACGCCAAACTGGATTGCATTTCTCACTCTCTCTCTCTCTCTCTCTACAACAACAGACTTTCCTTCTCACCAGCTAACAGTGAGAGACGCACGCCAAACTGGATTGACTTTCTCAATATCTCTCTCTCTCTCTCTACAACAATAGACTGTCCTTCTCACCAGTTAACAGAGAAAGACGCACGCAAAACTGGATTGCCTTTCTCACTCTCTCTCTCTACAACAATAGATTTCCTTCTCACCAGTTAACAGCGAGAGACGCATGCCAAACTGGATTACCTTTCTCTCTCTCTCTCTCTCTCTCTCTACAACAATAGACTTTCCTTCTGACCAGTAAACAGCGAGAGACGCACGCCGAACTGGATTGCATTTCTAACTCTCTCTGTCTGTCTCTGTCTCTACAACAATAGACTTTCCTTCTCACCAGCTAACAGTGAGAGACGCACGCCAAACTAGATTGTCTTTCTCACTCTCTCTCTCTCTCTCTCTCTCTCTCTCTCTCTACAACAATAGACTTTCCTTCTCCCCAGTTAACAGAGAGAGACGCACGCCCAACTGGATTGCCTTTCTCACTCTCTCTTTCTCTCTACAACAATAGACTTTCCTTCTCACCAGTTAACAGCGAGAGACGCATGCCAAACTGGATTGCCTTTCTCACTCTCTCTCTCTCTCTCTCTCTCCAACAAAAGACTTTCCTTCTCACCAGTTAACAACGAGAGACGCACGCCAAACTGGATTGCATTTCTCACTCTCTCTCTCTCTCTCTACAACAATAGACTTTCCCTCTCACCAGCTGACAGTGAGAGACGCAGACCAAACTGGATTGACTTTCTCACTCACTCTCTCTCTCTCTCTCTCTCTCTCTCTCTCTCTCTCTCTCTCTACAACAATAGACTATCCTTCTTACCAGCTAACAGTGAGTGACGCATGCAAAACTGGATTGCTTTTCTCACCCTCTCTTTCTCTACAACAATAGACTTTCGTTCTTACCAGTTAACAGCGAGAGACGCACGCCAAACTGGATTGCCTGTCTCACTCTCTCTCTCTATCTCTCTCTACAACAATAGACTTTCCTTCTCACCAGCTAACAGTGACTGACGCGTGCCAAACTGGATTGCCTTTCTCACTCTCTCTTTCTCTCTACGAAAATTGACTTTCCTTCTCACCAGTTAACAGCGAGAGACGCACGCCAAACTGGATTGCCTTTCTCACTCTCTCTCTCTCTCTCTCTCTACAACACTAGACTTTCCTTCTCACCAGCTAACAGTGAGAGACGCACGCCAAACTTGATTGACTTTCTCACTATCTCTCTCTCTCTCTCTACAACAATAGACTTTCCTTCTCACCAGTTAACAGAGAAAGACGCACGCAAAACTGGATTGCCTTTCTCACTCTCTCTCTCTCTCTACAACAATAGATTTCCTTCTCACCAGTTAACAGCGAGAGACGCATGCCAAACTGGATTACCTTTCTCTCTCTCTCTCTACAACAATAGACTTTCCTTCTGACCAGTTAACAGCGAGAAACGCACGCCGAACTGGATTGCATTTCTAACTCCTTCTCTCTCTCTCTGTCTCTACAACAATAGACTTTCCTTCTCACTAGCTAACAGTGAGATACACACGCCAAACTTGATTGACTTTCTCACTCTCTCTCTCTCTCTACAACAATAGACTTTCCTTCTCACCAGTTAACAGCAAGAGACGCACGCCAAACTGGATTACCTTTCTCACTCTCTCTCTGTCCCTCTACAAAATAACCTTTCCTTCTCACCAGTTAACAGCGAGAGACGCACGCCAAACTGGATTGACTTTCTCACTCTCTCTGTCTCTAGCACAATAGACTTTCCTTCTCACCAGTTAACACCGGGAGACGCACGCCAAACTGGATTACCTTTCTCCCTCTCTCTCTCTCTCTCTCTACAACAATAGACTTTCCTTCTCACCAGTTAACAGCGAGAGACGCACACCAAACTGGATTGCCTTTCTCACTCTCTCTCTCTCTACAATAGACTTTCCTTCTCACCAGTTAACAGCGAGAGACGCACGCCAAACTGGATTGCCTTTCTCACCCTCTCTCTCTCTTTCTACAACAATAGACTTTCCTTCTCACCAGTTTACAGCGAGAGACGCACACCAAACTGGATTGCCTTTCTCACTCTCTCTCTCTCTCTCTACAACAATAGACTTTCCTTCTCACCAGTTAACAGCGATAGACGCATGCCAAACTGGATTGCCTTTCTCACTCTCTCTCTCTCTCTACAACAATAGACGTTCCTTCTAACCAGTTAACAGCGAGAGACACACGCCAAACTGGATTACCTTTCTCACTATCTCTCTGTCTCTCTACAACAATAGACTTTCCTTATAACCAGTTTACAGCGAGAGACGCACGCTAAACTGGATTACATTTCTAACTCTCTCTCTGTCCTTCTACAACAATAGACTTTCCTTCTCACCAGTTAACAGCGAGAGACGCACGCCAAACTGGATTGACTTTCTCACTCTCTCTCTCTCTCTCTCTCTCTTAAATAATAGACTTTCCTTCTCACCAGTTAACAGCGAGAGACGCACGCCAAACTTAATTGCCTTTCTCACTCTCTCTCTCTCTCTACAACAATAGACTTTCCTTCTCACCAGTTAACAGCGAGAGACGCACGCCAAATTGGATTGCTTTTCTCACTCTCTCTCTCCATATCTACCATAATAGTTTTTCCTTCTCACCAGCTTACAGTGAGAGACGCACGCCAAACTTGATTGCCTTTCTCACTCTCTCTCTCTCTCTACAACAATAGACTTTCCTTCTCACCAGTTAACAGCGAGAGACGCACGCCAAACTGGATTGACTTTCTCACTCTCTCTGTCTCTACAACAATAGACTTTCCTTCTCACCAGTTAACAGCGGGAGACGCACGCCAAACTTGATTACCTTTCTCCCTCTCTCTCTCTCTCTCTCTCTACAACAATAGACTTTCCTTCGCACCAGTTAACAGCGAGTGACGCACACCAAACTGGATTGCCTTTCTCACTCTCTCTCTCTCTACAATAGACTTTCCTTCTCACCAGTTAACAGCGAGAGACGCACGCCAAACTGGATTGCCTTTCTCACCCTCTCTCTCTCTCTCTACAACAATAGACTTTCCTTCTCACCAGTTTACAGCGAGAGACGCACACCAAACTGGATTGCCTTTCTCACTCTCTCTGTCTCTCTACAACAATAGACTTTCCTTCTCACCAGTTAACAGCAAGAGACGCACGCCAAACTGGATTGCCTTTCTCACTCTCTCTCTCTCTTTACAACAATAGACTTTCCTTCTCACCAGCTGACAGCGAGAGACGCACGCCAAACTGGATTGCCTTTCTCACTCTCTACAACAATAGACTTTCCTTCTCACCAGTTAATAGCGAGAGACGCACGCCAAACTGGATTGACTTTCTCACTTTCTCTCTCTCTACAACAATAGACTTTCCTTCTCACCAGTTAACAGCGAGAGACGCACGCAAAACTGGATTGCCTTTTTCACTCTCTCTCTCTCTACAACAATAGACTTTCCTTCTCACCAGTTAACAGCGAGAGACGCATGCAAAACTGGATTGCCTTTCTCACTCTCTCTCTCTCTACAACAACAGACTTTCCTTCTCACCAGTTAACAGCGAGAGAGGCATGCCAAAGTGGATTGCCTCTCTCACTCTCTCTCTCTCTCTACAACAATAGACTTTCCTTCTCACCAGTTAACAGCAAGAGACGCACGCCGAACTGGATTACCTTTCTCACTCTCTCTCTGTCCCTCTACAAAATAGCCTTTCCTTCTCACCAGTTAACAGCGAGAGACGCAAGCCAAACTGGATTGCCTTTCTCACTCTCTCTCTCTCTCTCTCTAAAACAATAGACTTTCCTTCTCACCAGTTAACAGCGAGAGATGCACGCCAAACTGGATTGCCTTTCTCACTCTCTCTCTCGCTACAACAATAGACTTTCCTTCTCACAAGTTATAATCGAGAGACGCACGCCAAACTGGATTACCTTTCTCACTCTCTACAACAATAGACTTTCCTTCTCACCAGTTAATAGCGAGAGACGCACGCCAAACTGGATTGCATTTCTCACTCTCTCTCTCTCTACAACAACAGACTTTCCTTCTCACCAGTTAACAGCGAGAGAGGCATGCCAAACTTGATTGCCTTTCTCACTCTCTCTCTCTCTATATACAACAATAGACTTTCCTTCTCACCAGTTAACAGCAAGAGATGCACGCCAAACTGGATTACCTTTCTCACTTTCTCTCTGTCCCTCTACGAAATAGCCTTTCCTTCTCACCAGTTAACAGCGAGAGACGCACGCCAAACTGGATTGACTTTCTCACTCTCTCTGTCACTACAACAATAGACTTTCCTTCTCACCAGTTAACAGCGGGAGACGCACGCCAAACTGGATTACCTTTCTCACTCTCTCTCTCTCTCTCTACAACTATAGACTTTCCTTCTCACCAGTTAACAGCGAGAGACGCACACCAAACAGGATTGCCTTTCTCACTCTCTCTCTCTCCAACAATAGACTTTCCTTCTCACCAGTTAACAGCGAGAGACGCACGCCAAACTAGATTGACTGTCTCACTTTCTCTCTCTCTACAACAATAGACTTTCCTTCTCACCAGTTAACAGCGAGAGACGCACGCCAAACTGGATTGCCTTTCTCACTCTCTCTCTCTCTACAACAATAGACTTTCCTTCTCACCAGTTAACAGCGAGAGACGCATGCCAAACTAGATTGCCTTTCTCACTCTCTCTCTCTACAACAACAGACTTTCCTTCTCACCAGTTAACAGCGAGAGAGGCATGCCAAACTGGATTGCCTTTCTCACTCTCTCTCTCTCTCTACAACAATAGACTTTCCTTCTAACCAGTTAACAGCAAGAGACGCACGCCAAACTGGATTACATTTCTCAGTCTCTCTCTGTCCCTCTACAAAATAGCCTTTCCTTCTCACCAGTTAACAGCGAGAGACGCATGCCAAACTGGATTGCCTTTCTCACTCTCTCTCTCTCTCTCTCTCGACAAAAATAGACTTTCCTTCTGACCAGTTAACAGCGAGAGATGCACGCTAAACTGGATTTCCTTTCTCACTCTCTCTCTCGCTACACAAATAGACTTTCCTTCTCACAAGTTATAAGCGAGAGACGCACGCCAAACTGGATTACCTTTCTCACTCTCAACAACAATAGATTTTCCTTCTCACCAGTTAATAGCGAGAGACGCACGCCAAACTGGATTGCATTTCTAACTCTCTCTCTCTCTACAACAACAGACTTTCCTTCTCACCAGTTAACAGCGAGAGAGGCATGCCAAACTTGATTGTCTGTCTAACTCTGTCTCTCTCTCTATAACAATAGACTTTCCTTCTCACCAGTTAACAGCAAGAGACGCACGCCAAACTGGATTACCTTTCTCACTCTCTCTCTGTCCCTCTACAAAATAGCCTTTCCTTCTCACCAGTTAACAGCGAGAGACGCACGCCAAACTGGATTAACTTCTCACTCTCTCTGTCTCTACAACAATAGACTTTCCTTCTCACCAGTTAACAGCGGGAGACGCACGCCAAACTGGATTACCTTTCTCACTCTCTCTCTCTGTCTACAACAATAGACTTTCCTTCTCACCAGTTAACAGCGAGAGACGCACACCAAACTGGATTGCCTTTCTCACTCTCTCTCTCTCTACAACAACAGACTTTCCTTCTCACCAGTTAACAGCGAGAGACGCATGCCAAACTGGATTGCCTTTCTCACTCTCTTTCTCTCTCTACAACAATAGACGTTCCTTCTCACCAGCTAACAGTGAGAGACGCACGCCAAACTGGATTGACTTTCTCACTCCCTCTCTTTCTCTCTCTCTCTACAACAATAGACTTTCCTTCGTACCAGCTAACAGGGAGAGACGCACGCAAAACTTGATTGACTTTCTCACTATCTCTCTCTCTCTACAAAAATAGACTTTCTCTCTCACCAGCTTACTGTGAGAGACGCACGCCAAACTGGATTGACTTTCTACCTCTCTCTCTCTCTCTCTCTCTCTCTCTCTCTCTCTACAACAATAGACTTTCCTTCTCACCAGCTAACAGTGAGAGACGCACGCGAAACTGGCTTGACTTTCTCACTCACTCTCTCTCTCTCTCTCTCTCTCTCTCTCTCCAATAAAAGACTTTCCTTCTAATCAGTTAACAGCGAATGCCGCACGCCAAACTGGATTGCCTTTCTCACTCTCTCTCTCTCTACAACAATAGACTTTCCTTCTCACCAGTTAACAGCGAGAGACGCACGCCAAACTGGATTACCTTTCTCACCCTCTCTCTCTCTACAAAAATAGACTTTCCTTATCACCAGTTAACAGCGAGAGACGCACGCCAAACTGGATTGCCTTTCTCACTCTCTCTCTCTCTACAACAATAGACTTTCCTTCTCACCAGTTAACAGCGAGAGACGCACGCCAAACTGGATTGCCTTTCTCACTCTCTCTCTCTACAACAATAGACTTTCCTTCTCACCAGCTAACAGTGAGAGACGCACGCGAAACTGGCTTGACTTTCTCACTCACTCTCTCTCTCTCTCTCTCTCTCTCTCTCCAATAAAAGACTTTCCTTCTAATCAGTTAACAGCGAATGCCGCACGCCAAACTGGATTACCTTTCTCACTCTCTCTCTGTCCCTCTACAAAATAGCCTTTCCTTCTCACCAGTTAACAGCGAGAGACGCACGCCAAACTGGATTAACTTCTCACCCTCTCTCTCTCTACAAAAATAGACTTTCCTTATCACCAGTTAACAGCGAGAGACGCACGCCAAACTGGATTGCCTTTCTCACTCTCTCTCTCTCTACAACAATAGACTTTCCTTCTCACCAGTTAACAGCGAGAGACGCACGCCAAACTGGATTGCCTTTCTCACTCTCTCTCTCTCTACAACAATAGACTTTCCTTCTCACCAGTTAACAGCGAGAGACGCACAGGAAAATGGATTGCCTTTCTCTCTCTCTCTCTCTACAACAATAGACTTTCCTTCTCACAAGTTAACAGCGAGAGACGCACGCCAAACTGGATTACCTTTCTCACCCTCTCCCTCTCTCTCTACAACAATAGACTTTCTTTCTCACCAGTTAACAGCGAGAGACGCACGCCAAACTGGATTTCCTTTCTCACTCTCTCTGTCTCTCTACAACAATAGACTGTCCTTCTCACCAGTTAACAGCGAGAGACGCACGCCAACCTGGATTGACTTTCTCACTCTCTCTCTCTCTACAACAATAGACTTTCCCTCTCACCAGCTAACAGTGAAAGACGCACGCCAAACTAGATTACCTTTCTCACTCACTCTCTCTCTCTCTACAACAATAGACTTTCCCTCTCACCAGCTAACAGTGAGAGACGCACGCCAATTGATTACCTTTCTCACCCTCTCTCTCTCTCTCTACAACAATAGACTTTCCTCCTCACCAATTTACAGCGAGAGACGCATGCCAAACAGGATTGCCTTTCTTACTCTCTCTCTCCCTCTACAACAACAGACTTTCCTTCTCACCAGTTAACAGCGAGAGACGCACGCCAAACTGGATTGACTTTCTCACTCTCTCTCTCTCTCTCTCTCTCTCTCTGTATATATATATATATATATATATATATATATATATATATATATATATATAACAATAGACTTTCCTTCTCACCAGTTAACAACGAGAGACGCATGCCAAACTGGATTGCCTTTCTCACTGTCTCTCTCTCTACAACAACAGACTTTCCTTCTCACCAGTTAACAGCGAGAGACGCATGCCAAACTGGATTGCCTTTCTCACTCTCTTTCTCTCTCTACAACAATAGACGTTCCTTCTCACCAGCTAACAGTGAGAGACGCACGCCAAACTGGATTGACTTTCTCACTCCCTCTCTTTCTCTCTCTCTCTACAACAATAGACTTTCCTTCGTACCAGCTAACAGGGAGAGACGCACGCAAAACTTGATTGACTTTCTCACTATCTCTCTCTCTCTACAAAAATAGACTTTCTCTCTCACCAGCTTACTGTGAGAGACGCACGCCAAACTGGATTGACTTTCTACCTCTCTCTCTCTCTCTCTCTCTCTCTCTCTACAACAATAGACTTTCCTTCTCACCAGCTAACAGTGAGAGACGCACGCGAAACTGGCTTGACTTTCTCACTCACTCTCTCTCTCTCTCTCTCTCTCTCTCTCTCTCTCTCTCTCTCTCCAATAAAAGACTTTCCTTCTAATCAGTTAACAGCGAATGCCGCACGCCAAACTGGATTGCCTTTCTCACTCTCTCTCTCTCTACAACAATAGACTTTCCTTCTCACCAGTTAACAGCGAGAGACGCACGCCAAACTGGATTACCTTTCTCACCCTCTCTCTCTCTACAAAAATAGACTTTCCTTATCACCAGTTAACAGCGAGAGACGCACGCCAAACTGGATTGCCTTTCTCACTCTCTCTCTCTCTACAACAATAGACTTTCCTTCTCACCAGTTAACAGCGAGAGACGCACGCCAAACTGGATTGCCTTTCTCACTCTCTCTCTCTCTACAACAATAGACTTTCCTTCTCACCAGTTAACAGCGAGAGACGCACAGGAAAATGGATTGCCTTTCTCTCTCTCTCTCTCTACAACAATAGACTTTCCTTCTCACAAGTTAACAGCGAGAGACGCACGCCAAACTGGATTACCTTTCTCACCCTCTCCCTCTCTCTCTACAACAATAGACTTTCTTTCTCACCAGTTAACAGCGAGAGACGCACGCCAAACTGGATTTCCTTTCTCACTCTCTCTGTCTCTCTACAACAATAGACTGTCCTTCTCACCAGTTAACAGCGAGAGACGCACGCCAACCTGGATTGACTTTCTCACTCTCTCTCTCTCTACAACAATAGACTTTCCCTCTCACCAGCTAACAGTGAAATACGCACGCCAAACTAGATTACCTTTCTCACTCACTCTCTCTCTCTCTACAACAATAGACTTTCCCTCTCACCAGCTAACAGTGAGAGACGCACGCCAATTGATTACCTTTCTCACCCTCTCTCTCTCTCTCTACAACAATAGACTTTCCTTCTCACCAGTTAACAGTGAGAGACGCACGCCAAACTGTATTACCTTTCTCACTCTCTGTGTGTCTCTCTACAAGAATAGACTTTCCTTCTCACCAGTTAACAGTGAGAGACGCACGCAAAACTGGATTGCCTTTCTCACTCTTTCTATCTCTCAACAACAATAGACTTTCCTTCTCACCAGTTAACAGCGAAAGACGCACGCCCAACTGGATTGCCTTTCTCACTCTCTCTGTCTCTCTACAACAATAGACTTTCCTTCTCACCAGTTAACAGCGAGAGACGCACGCCAATACTGGATTGCCTTTCTCCCTCTCTCTCTCCCTCTCTACAACAATAGACTTTCCTTCTCACCAGCTAACAGGGAGAGACGCACGCCAAACTGGATTTACTTTCTCACTCTCTACAACAATAGACTTTCCTTCTCACCAGTTAACAGCGAGAGACGCATGCCAAACTGGATTGCCTTTCTCACTCTCTCTCTCCCTCCCTCTCTACAACAATAGACTTTCCTTCTCACCAGTTAACAGCGTGAGACGCACGCCAAACTCCATTGTCTTTCTCACTCTCTCTCTCTACAACAATAGACTTTCCTCCTCACCAATTTACAGCGAGAGACGCATGCCAAACAGGATTGCCTTTCTTACTCTCTCTCTCCCTCTACAACAACAGACTTTCCTTCTCACCAGTTAACAGCGAGAGACGCACGCCAAACTGGATTGACTTTCTCACTCTCTCTCTCTCTCTCTCTCTCTCTCTCTCTCTCTCTCTCTCTCTGTATATATATATATATATATATATATATATATATATATATATATATATATATATATATATATATATATATATAACAATAGACTTTCCTTCTCACCAGTTAACAACGAGAGACGCATGCCAAACTGGATTGCCTTTCTCACTGTCTCTCTCTCTACAACAATAGACTTTCCTTCTCACCAGTTAACAGCGAAAGACGCACGCCAAACTGGATTGCCTTTCTCACTCGCTCTGTCTCTCTACAACAATAGACTTTCCTTCTCACCAGTTAACAGCGAGAGACGCACGCCAATACTGGATTGCCTTTCTCACTCTCTCTCTCCCTCTCTACAACAATAGACTTTCCTTCTCACCAACTAACAGTGAGAGACGCACGCCAAACTGGATTTACTTTCTCACTCTCTACAACAATAGACTTTCCTTCTCACCAGTTAACAGCGAGAGACGCACGCCAAACTGGATTGTCTTTCTCACTCTCTCTCTCTCTACAACAATAGACTTTCCTTCTCACCAGTTAACAGCGAGAGACGCACGCCAAACTGGATTGACTTTCTCACTCTCTCTCTCTCTCTCTACAACAATAGACTTTCCCTCTCACCAGCTAACAGTGAAAGACGCACGCCAAACTGGATTACCTTTCTCACTCTCTCTCTCTCTACAACAATAGACTTTCCTTCTCACCAGTTAACAGCGAGAGACGCACAGGAAAATGGATTGCCTTTCTCTCTCTCTCTCTCTACAACAATAGACTTTCCTTCTCACAAGTTAACAGCGAGAGACGCACGCCAAACTGGATTACCTTTCTCACCCTCTCCCTCTCTCTCTACAACAATAGACTTTCTTTCTCACCAGTTAACAGCGAGAGACGCACGCCAAACTGGATTTCCTTTCTCACTCTCTCTGTCTCTCTACAACAATAGACTGTCCTTCTCACCAGTTAACAGCGAGAGACGCACGCCAACCTGGATTGACTTTCTCACTCTCTCTCTTTCTCTACAACAATAGACTTTCCCTCTCACCAGCTAACAGTGAAAGACGCACGCCAAACTAGATTACCTTTCTCACTCACTCTCTCTCTCTCTCTACAACAATAGACTTTCCCTCTCACCAGCTAACAGTGAGAGACCCACGCCAATTGATTACCTTTCTCACCCTCTCTCTCTCTCTCTACAACAATAGACTTTCCTTCTCACCAGTTAACAGTGAGAGACGCACGCCAAACTGTATTACCTTTCTCACTCTCTGTGTGTCTCTCTACAAGAATAGACTTTCCTTCTCACCAGTTAACAGTGAGAGACGCACGCAAAACTGGATTGCCTTTCTCACTCTTTCTATCTCTCAACAACAATAGACTTTCCTTCTCACCAGTTAACAGCGAAAGACGCACGCCCAACTGGATTGCCTTTCTCACTCTCTCTGTCTCTCTACAACAATAGACTTTCCTTCTCACCAGTTAACAGCGAGAGACGCACGCCAATACTGGATTGCCTTTCTCACTCTCTCTCTCCCTCTCTACAACAATAGACTTTCCTTCTCACCAGCTAACAGGGAGAGAGTCACGCCAAACTGGATTTACTTTCTCACTCTCTACAACAATAGACTTTCCTTCTCACCAGTTAACAGCGAGAGACGCATGCCAAACTGGATTGCCTTTCTCACTCTCTCTCTCTCTCTCTCTCTCTACAACAATAGACTTTCCTTCTCACCAGTTAACAGCGTGAGACGCACGCCAAACTCCATTGTCTTTCTCACTCTCTCTCTCTACAACAATAGACTTTCCTCCTCACCAATTTACAGCGAGAGACGCATGCCAAACAGGATTGCCTTTCTTACTCTCTCTCTCCCTCTACAACAACAGACTTTCCTTCTCACCAGTTAACAGCGAGAGACGCACGCCAAACTGGATTGACTTTCTCACTCTCTCTCTCTCTCTCTCTCTCTCTCTCTCTCTCTCTGTATATATATATATATATATATATATATATATATATATATAACAATAGACTTTCCTTCTCACCAGTTAACAACGAGAGACGCATGCCAAACTGGATTGCCTTTCTCACTGTCTCTCTCTCTACAACAATAGACTTTCCTTCTCACCAGTTAACAGCGAAAGACGCACGCCAAACTGGATTGCCTTTCTTACTCGCTCTGTCTCTCTACAACAATAGACTTTCCTTCTCACCAGTTAACAGCGAGAGACGCACGCCAATACTGGATTGCCTTTCTCACTCTCTCTCTCACTCTCTACAACAATAGACTTTCCTTCTCACCAACTAACAGTGAGAGACGCACGCCAAACTGGATTTACTTTCTCACTCTCTACAACAATAGACTTTCCTTCTCACCAGTTAACAGCGAGAGACGCACGCCAAACTGGATTGTCTTTCTCACTCTCTCTCTCTCTACAACAATAGACTTTCCTTCTCACCAGTTAACAGCGAGAGACGCACGCCAAACTGGATTGACTTTCTCACTCTCTCTCTCTCTCTCTACAACAATAGACTTTCCCTCTCACCAGCTAACAGTGAAAGACGCACGCCAAACTGGATTACCTTTCTCACTCTCTCTCTCTCTCTCTACAACAATAGACTTTCCCTCTCACCAGCTAACAGTGAGAGACGCACGCCAACTGGATTACCTTTCTCACCCTCTCTCTCTTTCTACAACAATAGACTTTCCTTCTCACCATTTAACAGTGAGAGACGCACGCCAAACTGTATTACCTTTCTCACTCTCTCTGTGTCTCTCTACAATAATAGACTTTCCTTCTCACCAGTTAACAGTGAGAGACGCACGCAAAACTGGATTGCCTTTCTCACTCTCTCTATCTCTCAACAACAATAGACTTTCCTTCTCACCAGTTAACAGCGCAAGACGCACGCCCAACTGGATTGCCTTTCTCACTCTCTCTGTCTCTCTACAACAATAGACTTTCCTTCTCACCAGTTAACAGCGAGAGACACGCCAATACTGGATTGCCTTTCTCACTCTCTCTCTCTCTCTCTACAACAATAGACTTTCCTTCTAACCAGCTAACAGTGAGAGACGCACGCCAAACTGGATTTACTTTCTCACTCTCTACAACAATAGACTTTCCTTCTCACCAGTTAACAGCGAGAGACGCATGCCAAACTGGATTGCCTTTCTCACTCTCTCTCTCTCTCTACAACAATAGACTTTCCTTCTCACCAGTTAACAGCGAGAGAAGCACGCCAAACTCCATTGTCTTTCTCACTCTCTCTCTACAACAATAGACTTTCCTTCTCACCAGTTTACAGCGAGAGACGCATGCCAAACTGGATTGCCTTTCTTACTCTCTCTCTCCCTCTACAACAAGAGACTTTCCTTCTCACAAGTTAACAGCGAGAGACGCACGCCAAAGGGGATTGACTTTCTCACTCTCTCTCCCTCTCTCTCTCTCTCTCTCTCTCTCTATATATATATATATATATATATATATATATATATATAACAATAGACTTTCCTTCTCACCAGTTAACAACGAGAGACGCATGCCAAACTGGATTGCCTTTCTCACTCTCTCATTCTCTACAACAATAGACTTTCCTTCTCAGCAGTAAACAGCGAGAGACACACGCCAAACTGGATTGCCTTTCTCACTCGCTCTGTCTCTCTACAACAATAGACTTTCCTTCTCACCAGTTAACAGCGAGAGACGCACGCCAATACTGGATTGCCTTTCTCACTCTCTCTCTCCCTCTCTACAACAATAGACTTTCCTTCTCACCAGCTAACAGTGAGAGACGCAGTCCAAACTGGATTTACTTTCTCACTCTCTACAACAATAGACTTTCCTTCTCACCAGTTAACAGCGAGAGACAAATGCCAAACATGATTGCCTTTCTCATTCTCTCTCTCTCTCTCTAATACAATAGACTTTCCTTCTCACCAGCTTACAATGAGAGACGCACGCCAAACTGGATTTACTTTCTCACTCTCTACAACAATAGACTTTCCTTCTCACCAGTGAAAAGCGAGAGACGCATGCCAAACTGGATTGCCTTTCTTACTCTCTCTCTCTCTACAACAACAGACTTTCCTTCTCACCAGTTAACAGCGAGAGACGCACGCCAAACTGGATTGACTTTCTCACTCTCTCTCTCTCTCTCTCTCTCTCTCAATAACAACAGACTTTCCTTCTCACCAGCAAACAGTGAGAGACGCACGCCAAACTGGATTGACTTTCTCACTCTCCTTCTCTCTACAACAATATACTTTCCTTCTCACCAGCTTACAATGAGAGACGACCGCCAAACTGGATTGACTTTCTCACTCTCTCTCTCTCTCTCTCTCTCTCTCTCTCTCTCTCTATAACAATAGACTTTCCTTCTCACCAGCTAACAGTGAGAGACGCACGCCAAACTGGATTGACTTTCTCACTCTCTCTCTCTCTCTCTCTACAACAATAGACTTTCCTTCTCACCAGTTAACAATGAGAGACGCATGCCAAACTGGATTGCCTTTCTCACTCTCTCTCTCTCTACAACAATAGATTTTCCTTCTCACCAGTTAACAGCGAGAGACGCATGCCAAACTGGATTGCCTTTCTCACTCTCTCTCTCTCTCTACAACAATAGACTTTCCTTCTCACCAGCTAACAGTGAGAGACGCACGCCAAACGGGATTGACTTTCTCACTCTCTCTCTCTCTCTCTACAACAACAGACTTTCCTTCTTACCAGCTAACAGTGAGAGACGCAGACCAAACTGGATTGACTTTCTCACTCTCTCTCTCTCTCTCTCTCTCTCTCTCTCTCTCTCTCTCTCTCTCTCTCTACAACAATAGACTTTCCTTCTCACCAGTTAACAGTGAGAGACGCACGCCAAACTGGATTGCATTTCTCACTCTGTCTCTCTCTCTCTCTCTACAACAATAGACTTTCCTTCTCACCAGCTAACAGTGAGAGACGCACGCCAAACTGGATTGACTTTCTCACTCTCTCTCTCTCTCTCTACAACAATAGACTTTCCTTCTCACCAGTTAACAGAGAGAGACGCACGCTAAACTGGATTGCCTTTCTCACTCTCTCTCTCTCTACAACAATAGACTTACCTTCTCACCAGGTAACAGCGAGAGACGCACGCCAAACTGGATTGCCTTTCTCACTCTCTCTCTCTCTCTCTCTCTACAACAATAGACTTTCCTTCTCACCAGCTAACAGTGAGGGACGCAGACCAAACTGGATTGACTTTCTCACTCACTCTCTCTCTCTCTCTCTCTCTCTCTCTCTCTCTCTCTACAACAATAGACTTTCCTTCTCACCAGCTAACAGTGGGAGACGCATGCCAAACTGGATTTCTTTTCTCACCCTCTCTTTCTCTACAACAATAGACTTTCGTTCTCACCAGTTAACAGCAAGAGACGCACGCCAAACTGGATTGCCTTTCTCACTCTCCCTCTCTTTTCTCTCTACAGAAATAGACTTTCCTTCTCACCAGCTAACAGTGAGAGACGCGTGCAAAACTGGATTTCCTTTCTCACTCTCTCTCTCTCTCTAAAACAATAGACTTGCCTTCTCACCAGTTAACAGCGAGAGACGCACGCCAAACTGGATTGCATTTCTCACTCTCTCTCTCTCTCTACAAAAAAATACTTTCCTTCTCACCAGCTAAAAGTAAGAGACGCAGGACAAACTGAATTGACTTTCTCACTCTCTCTCTCTCTCTCTCTCTCGACAAAAATAGACTTTCCTTCTCACAAGTTAACAGCAAGAGACGCACGCAAAACTGGATTGCCTTTCTCACTCTTTCTGTCTCTCTACAACAATAGACTTTCCTTCTCAGCAGTTAACAGCAAGAGACGCACGCCCAACTGGATTACCTTTCTCACTCTCTCTCTGTCTCTCTACAACAATAGACTTTCCTTCTCACCAGTTAACAGTGAGAGACGCACGCAAAACTGGATTGCCTTTCTCACTCTCTCTGTCTCTCTCTTTCTACAACAATAGACTTTCCTTCTCACCAGTTAACAGCAAGAGACGCACGCCAAACTGGATTGCCATTCTCACTCTCTCTGTCTCTCTACAACAATAGACTTTCCTTCTCACCAGCTAACAGTGAGAGACGCATGCCAAACTGGATTGACTTTCTTACTCTCTCTCTCTCTCTCTCTCTACAACAATAGACTTTCCTTCTCACCAGTTTACAGCGAGAGACGCATGCCAAACTGGATTGCCTTTCTCACTCTGTCTCTCTCTCTCTCTACAACAACAGACTTTCCTTCTCCCCAGTTAACAGCGAGAGACGCATGCCAAACTGGATTGCCTTTCTCACTCTCTTTCTCTCTCTACAACAACAGACTTTCCTTCTAACTAGCTAACAGTGAGAGAAGCACGCCAAACTGGATTGACTTTCTCACTCTCTCTCTATCTCTCTACGACAACAGACTTTCCTTCTCACCAGCTAACAGTGAGAGACGCACGCGAAACTGGATTGCCTTTCTCACTCTCTCTCTCTCTCTCTCTCTCTCTCAAACAATAGACATTCCTTCTCACCAGCTAACAGTGAGAGAAGCACGCCAAACTGGATTGACTTTCTCACTCTCTCTCTCTCTCTCTCTCTCTCTCTCTCTCTCTCTCTCTCTCTCTCTCTCTCTACAATAATAGACTTTAATTCTCACCAGTTTACAGCGAGAGACGCACGCCAAACTGGATTGCCTTCCTCACTCTCTCTGTCTCTCTACAACATTAGACTTTCCTTCTCACCAGTTAACAGCGAGAGACGCACGCCAAACTTGATTGCCTTTCTAACGCTCTCTCTCTCTCTCTCTCTCTCTCTCGCTACAACAAAAGACTTTCCTTCTCACAAGCTAACAGTGAGAGACGCACACCAAACTGGATTGACTTTCTCACTCTCTCTCTCTCTGTCTCTCTCTCTCAACAACAATAGACTTTCCTTCTCACCAGTTAACAGAGAGAGACGCACGCCAAACTGGATTGGCTTTCTCACTCTCTCTCTCTCTCTCTCTCTCTACAACAATAGACTGTCCTTCTCACCAGTTAACAGCGAGAGACGCACGCCAAACTGGATTGAATTTCTCACTCTCTCTCTCTCTCTCTCTCTCTCTCTCTCTCTCTCTCTACAACAATAGACATTCCTTCTCACCAGTTAACAGCGAGAGACGCACGCCAAACTGGATTGACTTTCTCACTCTCTCTCTCTCTCTCTCTCTCTCTCTCTCTCTACAACAATAGACTTTCCTTCTCACCAGTTAACAGTGAGAGACGCACGCCAAACTGGATTGCATTTCTCACTCTGTCTCTCTCTCTCTCTCTACAACAATAGACTTTCCTTCTCACCAGCTAACAGTGAGAGACGCACGCCAAACTGGATTGACTTTCTCACTCTCTCTCTCTCTCTCTCTACAACAATAGACTTTCCTTCTCACCAGTTAACAGCGAGAGACGCACGCCAAACTGGATTGCCTTTCTCACTCTCTCTCTCTCTCTCTCTCTCTACAACAATAGACTTTCCTTCTCACCAGCTAACAGTGAGGGACGCAGACCAAACTGGATTGACTTTCTCACTCACTCTCTCTCTCTCTCTCTCTCTCTCTCTCTCTCTCTCTCTCTCTCTCTCTCTCTCTCTCTACAACAATAGACTTTGCTTCTCACCAGCTAACAGTGGGAGACGCATGCAAAACTGGATTTCTTTTCTCACCCTCTCTTTCTCTACAACAATAGACTTTCGGTCTCACCGGTTAACAGCAAGAGACGCACGCCAAACTGGATTGCCTTTCTCACTCTCTCTCTCTCTCTCTCTCTACAAAAATAGACTTTCCTTCTCACCAGCTAACAGTGAGAGACGCGTGCAAAACTGGATTTCCTTTCTCACTCTCTCTCTCTCTAAAACAATAGACTTGCCTTCTCACCAGTTAACAGCGAGAGACGCACGCCAAACTGGATTGCATTTCCCACTCTCTCTCTCTCTCTACAAAAAAAGACTTTCCTTCTCACCAGCTAAAAGTAAGAGACGCAGGACAAACTGAATTAACTTTCTCACTCTCTCTCTCTCTCTCTCGACAAAAATAGACTTTCCTTCTCACAAGTTAACAGCAAGAGACGCACGCAAAACTGGATTGCCTTTCTCACTCTTTCTGTCTCTCTACAACAATAGACTTTCCTTCTCAGCAGTTAACAGCAAGAGACGCACGCCCAACTGGATTACCTTTCTCACTCTCTCTCTGTCTCTCTACAACAATAGACTTTCCTTCTCACCAGTTAACAGTGAGAGACGCACGCAAAACTGGATTGCGTTTCTCACTCTCTCTGTCTCTCTCTTTCTACAACAATAGACTTTCCTTCTCACCAGTTAACAGCAAGAGACGCACGCCAAACTGGATTGCCATTCTCACTCTCTCTGTCTCTCTACAACAATAGACTTTCCTTCTCACCAGCTAACAGTGAGAGACGCATGCCAAACTGGATTGACTTTCTAACTCTCTCTCTCTCTCTCTACAACAATAGACTTTCCTTCTCACCAGTTTACAGCGAGAGACGCATGCCAAACTGGATTGCCTTTCTCACTCTCTTTCTCTCTCTACAACAACAGACTTTCCTTCTAGCTAGCTAACAGTGAGAGAAGCACGCCAAACTGGATTGACTTTCTCACTCTCTCTCTATCTCTCTACGACAACAGACTTTCCTTCTCACCAGCTAAAAGTGAGAGACGCACGCGAAACTGGATTGCCTTTCTCACTCTCTCTCTCTCTCTCTCAAACAATAGACTTTCCTTCTCACCAGCTAACAGTGAGAGAAGCACGCCAAACTGGATTGACTTTCTCACTCTCTCTCTCTCTCTCTCTACAAGAATAGACTTTCCTTCTCACCAGCTAACAGTGAGAGACGCACGCCAAACTTGCTTGACTTTCTCACTCTCTCTCTCTCTCTCTCTCTCTCTCTACAATAATAGACTTTAATTCTCACCAGTTTACAGCGAGAGACGCACGCCAAACTGTATTGCCTTCCTCACTCTCTCTGTCTCTCTACAACACTAGACTTTCCTTCTCACCAGTTAACAGCGAGAGACGCACGCCAAACTTGATTGCCTTTCTAACGCTCTCTCTCTCTCTCTCTCTCTCTCTCGCTACAACAAAAGACTTTCCTTCTCACAAGCTAACAGTGAGAGACGCACACCAAACTGGATTGACTTTCTCACTCTCTCTCTCTCTGTCTCTCTCTCTCTACAACAATAGACTTTCCTTCTCACCAGTTAACAGAGAGAGACGCACGCCAAACTGGATTGGCTTTCTCACTCTCTCTCTCTCTCTCTCTCTACAACAATAGACTTTCCTTCTCACCAGTTAACAGCGAGAGACGCACGCCAAACTGGATTGAATTTCTCACTCTCTCTCTCTCTCTCTCTCTCTCTCTACAACAATAGACTTTCCTTCTCACCAGCTAACAGTGAGAGACGCAGACCAAACTGGATTGACTTTCTCACTCTCTCTCTCTCTCTCTCTCTCTCTCTCTCTCTCTACAACAATAGACTTTCCTTCTCACCAGTTAACAGTGAGAGACGCACGCCAAACTGGATTGCATTTCTCACTCTGTCTCTCTCTCTCTCTCTACAACAATAGACTTTCCTTCTCACCAGCTAACAGTGAGAGACGCACGCCAAACTGGATTGACTTACTCACTCTCTCTCTCTCTCTCTACAACACCAGACTTTCCTTCTCACCAGTTAACAGAGAGAGACGCACGCTAAACTGGATTGCCTTTCTCACTCTCTCTCTCTCTACAACAATAGACTTACCTTCTCACCAGTTAACAGCGAGAGACGCACGCCAAACTGGATTGCCTTTCTCACTCTCTCTCTCTCTCTCTCTCTCTACAACAATAGACTTTCCTTCTCACCAGCTAACAGTGAGGGACGCAGACCAAACTGGATTGACTTTCTCACTCACTCTCTCTCTCTCTCTCTCTCTCTACAACAATAGACTTTCCTTCTCACCAGCTAGCAGTGGGAGACGCATGCCAAACTGGATTTCTTTTCTCACCCTCTCTTTCTCTACAACAATAGACTTTCGTTCTCACCAGTTAACAGCAAGAGACGCACGCCAAACTGGATTGCCTTTCTCACTCTCTCTCTCTCTCTCTCTCTCTACAAAAATAGACTTTCCTTCTCACCAGCTAACAGCGAGAGACGCACGCCAAACTGGATTGCATTTCTCACTCTCTCTCTCTCTCTACAAAAATAGACTTTCCTTCTCAGCAGCTAAAAGTGAGAGACGCAGACCAAACTGGATTGACTTTCTTACTCTCTCTCTCTCTCTCTCGACAAAAATAGACTTTCCTTCTCACCAGTTAACAGCAAGAGACGCACGCCAAACTGGATTGCCTTTCTCACTCTTTCTGTCTCTCTACAACAATAGACTTTCCTTCTCAGTAGTTAATAGCAAGAGACGCACGCCCAACTGGATTACCTTTCTCACTCTCTCTCTGTCTCTCTACAACAATAGACTTTCCTTCTTACCAGTTAACAATGAGAGACGCCCGCCAAACTGGATTGCCTTTCTCACTCTCTCTGTCTCTCTCTCTCTACAACAATAGACTTTCCTTCCCACCAGTTAACAGAGAGAGACGCACGCCAAACTGGATTGCCTTTCTCACTCTCTCTTTCTCTCTACAACAATAGACTTTCCTTCTCACCAGTTAACAGCGAGAGACGACCAAAGTGGATTGACTTTCTCACTCTCTCTCTCTCTCTCTCTCTCTACAACAATAGACTTTCCTTATCACCAGCTAACAGTGAGAGACGCATGCCAAACTGGATTGCCTTTCTCACTCTCTCTTTCTCTACAACAATAGACTTTCGTTCTCACCAGTTAACCGCGAGAGACGCACGCCAAACTGGATTGCATTTCTAACTCTCTCTCTCTCTCTCTCTACAACAATAGACTTTCCTTCTCACCAGTTAACAGAGAGAGAGACGCACGCCCAACACGATTGCCTTTCTCACTCTCTCTCTCTCTCTCTACAACAATAGACTTTCCTTCTCACGAGCTAACAATGAGAGACGCATGCCAAACTGGATTGCTTTTCTCACCCTCTCTTTCTCTACAACAATAGACTTTCGTTCTCACCAGTAAACAGCGAGAGACGCACGCCAAACTGGATTGCCTTTCTCACTCTCTCTCTCTCTCTCTCTCTTTCTCTCTCTACAACAATAGACTTTCCTTTTCACCAGCTAACAGTGAGAGACGCGTGCCAAACTGGATTGCCTTTCTCACTCTCTCTTTCTCTCTACGACAATAGACTTTCCTTCTCACCAGTTAACAGCGAGAGACGCATGCCAAACTGGATTGCCTTTCTCACTCTCTGTCTCTCTCTACAACAACAGACTTTCCTTCTCACCAGCTAACAGTGAGAGACGCACGCCAAACTGGTTTGCCTTTCTCACTCTCTCTGTCTCTCTACAACACTAGACTTGCCTTCTCACCAGTAAACAGCGAGAGACGCACGCCAAACTTGATTGCCTTTCTACCTCTCTCTCTCTCTCTCGCTACAACAATAGACTTTCCTTCTCCCCAGCTAACAGTGAGAGACGCACGCCAAACTGGATTGAATTTCTTACTCTCTCTCTCTCTCTCTCTCTCTCTCTCTCTCTCTCTCCACAACAATAGACTTTCCTTCTCAGCAGCTGACAGTGAGAGACGCACGCCAAACTGGATTGCATTTCTCACTCTCTCTCTCTCTCCCTACAACAATAGACTTTCCTTCTCACCAGCTAACAGTGAGAGACGCAGACCAAACTGGATTGACTTTCTCACTCTCTCTCTCTCTCTCTCTCTCTCTCTCTCTCCACAACAATAGACTTTCTTTCTCACCAGCTAACAGTGTGAGACGCATGCCAAACTGGATTGCCTTTCTCACTCTCTCTTTCTCTACAACAATAGACCTTCGTTCTAACCAGTTAACAGCGAGAGACGCACGCCAAACTGGATTGCATTTCTCACTCTCTCTCTCTCTCTCTCTACAAAAATAGACTTTCCTTCTCACCAGCTAACAGTGAGAGACGCACGCCAAACTGGATTGACTGTCTCAATATCTCTCTCTCTCTCTCTACAACAATAGACTTTCCTTCTCACCAGTTAACAGAGAAAGACGCACACAAAACTGGATTGCCTTTCTCACTCTCTCTCTCTCTACAACAATAGATTTCCTTCTCACCAGTTAACAGCGAGAGACGCATGCCAAACTGGATTACCTTTCTCTCTCTCTCTCTCTCTCTCTACAACAATAGACTTTCCTTCTGACCAGTTAACAGCGAGAGACGCACGCCGAACTGGATTGCATTTCTAACTCTCTCTGTCTCTCTCTGTCTCTACAACAATAGACTTTCCTTCTCACCAGCTAACAGGGAGAGACGCACGCCAAACTAGATTGTCTTTCTCACTCTCTCTCTCTCTCTCTCTCTCTCTCTACAACAATAGACTTTCCTTCTCCCCAGTTAACAGAGAGAGACGCACGCCCAACTGGATTGCCTTTCTCACTCTCTCTTTCTCTCTACAACAATAGACTTTCCTTCTCACCAGTTAACAGCGAGAGACGCATGCCAAACTGGATTGCCTTTCTCACTCTCTCTCTCTCTCTCTCCAACAAAAGACTTTCCTTCTCACCAGTTAACAGCGAGAGACGCACGCCAAACTGGATTGCATTTCTCACTCTCTCTCTCTCTCTCTACAACAATAGACTTTCCCTCTCACCAGCTGACAGTGAGAGACGCAGACCAAACTGGATTGACTTTCTCACTCACTCTCTCTCTCTCTCTCTCTCTCTCTCTCTCTACAACAATAGACTATCCTTCTTACCAGCTAACAGTGAGTGACGCATGCAAAACTGGATTGCTTTTCTCACCCTCTCTTTCTCTACAACAATAGACTTTCGTTCTTACCAGTTAACAGCGAGAGACGCACGCCAAACTGGATTGCCTGTCTCACTCTCTCTCTCTATCTCTCTCTACAAAAATAGACTTTCCTTCTCACCAGCTAACAGTGACTGACGCGTGCCAAACTGGATTGCCTTTCTCACTCTCTCTTTCTCTCTACGAAAATTGACTTTCCTTCTCACCAGTTAACAGCGAGAGACGCACGCCAAACTGGATTGCCTTTCTCACTCTCTCTCTCTCTCTCTCTCTCTCTACAACACTAGACTTTCCTTCTCACCAGCTAACAGTGAGAGACGCACGCCAAACTTGATTGACTTTCTCACTATCTCTCTCTCTCTCTCTACAACAATAGACTTTCCTTCTCACCAGTTAACAGAGAAAGACGCACGCAAAACTGGATTGCCTTTCTCACTCTCTCTCTCTCTCTACAACAATAGATTTCCTTCTCACCAGTTAACAGCGAGAGACGCACGCCAAACTGGATTACCTTTCTCACTCTCAACAACAATAGATTTTCCTTCTCACAAGTTAATAGCGAGAGACGCACGCCAAACTGGATTGCATTTCTAACTCTCTCTCTCTCTACAACAACAGACTTTCCTTCTCACCAGTTAACAGCGAGAGAGGCATGCCAAACTTGATTGTCTGTCTCACTCTGTCTCTCTCTCTATAACAATAGACTTTCCCTCTCACCAGTTAACAGCGAATGCCGCACGCCAAACTGGATTGCCTTTCTCACTCTCTCTCTCTCTACAACAACAGACTTTCCTTCTCACCAGTTAACAGCGAGAGACGCACGCCAAACTGGATTACCTTTCTGACCCTCTCTCTCTCTACAAAAATAGACTTTCCTTATCACCAGTTAACAGCGAGAGACGCACGCCAAACTGGATTGCCTTTCTCACTCTCTCTCTCTCTACAACAATAGACTTTCCTTCTCACCAGTTAACAGCGAGAGACGCACGCCAAACTGGATTGCCTTTCTCACTCTCTCTCTCTCTACAACAATAGACTTTCCTTCTCACCAGTTAACAGCGAGAGACGCACAGGAAAATGGATTGCCTTTCTCTCTCTCTCTCTCTACAACAATAGACTTTCCTTCTCACAAGTTAACAGCGAGAGACGCACGCCAAACTGGATTACCTTTCTCACCCTCTCCCTCTCTCTCTACAACAATAGACTTTCTTTCTCACCAGTTAACAGCGAGAGACGCACGCCAAACTGGATTTCCTTTCTCACTCTCTCTGTCTCTCTACAACAATAGACTGTCCTTCTCACCAGTTAACAGCGAGAGACGCACGCCAATCTGGATTGACTTTCTCACTCTCTCTCTCTCTACAACAATAGACTTTCCCTCTCACCAGCTAACAGTGAAAGACGCACGCTAAACTAGATTACCTTTCTCACTCACTCTCTCTCTCTCTACAACAATAGACTTTCCCTCTCACCAGCTAACAGTGAGAGACGCACGCCAATTGATTACCTTTCTAACCCTCTCTCTCTCTCTCTACAACAATAGACTTTCCTTCTCACCAGTTAACAGTGAGAGACGCACGCCAAACTGTATTACCTTTCTCACTCTCTCTGTGTCTCTCTACAAGAATAGACTTTCCTTCTCACCAGTTAACAGTGAGAGACGCACGCAAAACTGGATTGCCTTTCTCACTCTTTCTATCTCTCAACAACAATAGACTTTCCTTCTCACCAGTTAACAGCGAAAGACGCACGCCCAACTGGATTGCCTTTCTCACTCTCTCTGTCTCTCTACAACAATAGACTTTCCTTCTCACCAGTTAACAGCGAGAGACGCACGCCAATACTTGATTGCCTTTCTCACTCTCTCTCTCCCTCTCTACAACAATAGACTTTCCTTCTCACCAGCTAACAGTGAGAGACGCACGCCAAACTGGATTTACTTTCTCACTCTCTACAACAATAGACTTTCCTTCTCACCAGTTAACAGCGAGAGACGCATGCCAAACTGGATTGCCTTTCTCACTCTCTCTCTCTCTCTCTCTCTCTACAACAATAGACTTTCCTTCTCACCAGTTAACAGCGAGAGACGCACGCCAAACTCCATTGTCTTTCTCACTCTCTCTCTCTACAACAATAGACTTTCCTCCTCACCAATTTACAGCGAGAGACGCATGCCAAACAGGATTGCCTTTCTTACTCTCTCTCTCCCTCTACAACAACAGACTTTCCTTCTCACCAGTTAACAGCGAGAGACGCACGCCAAACTGGATTGACTTTCTCACTCTCTCTCTCTCTCTCTCTCTCTCTGTATATATATATATATATATATATATATATATATATATATAACAATAGACTTTCCTTCTCACCAGTTAACAACGAGAGACGCATGCCAAACTGGATTGCCTTTCTCACTGTCTCTCTCTCTACAACAATAGACTTTCCTTCTCACCAGTTAACAGCGAAAGACGCACGCCATACTGGATTGCCTTTCTCACTCGCTCTGTCTCTCTACAACAATAGACTTTCCTTCTCACCAGTTAACAGCGAGAGACGCACGCCAATACTGGATTGCCTTTCTCACTCTCTCTCTCCCTCTCTACAACAATAGACTTTCCTTCTCACCAACTAACAGTGAGAGACGCACGCCAAACTGGATTTACTTTCTCACTCTCTACAACAATAGACTTTCCTTCTCACCAATTAACAGCGAGAGACGCACGCCAAACTGGATTGTCTTTCTCACTCTCTCTCTCTCTACAACAATAGACTTTCCTTCTCACCAGTTAACAGCGAGAGACGCACGCCAAACTGGATTGACTTTCTCACTCTCTCTCTCTCTCTACAACAATAGACTTTCCCTCTCACCAGCTTACAGTGAAAGACGCACGCCAAACTGGATTACCTTTCTCACTCTCTCTCTCTCTCTCTACAACAATAGACTTTCCCTCTCACCAGCTAACAGTGAGAGACGCACGCCAACTGGATTACCTTTCTCACCCTCTCTCTCTCTTTCTACAACAATAGACTTTCCTTCTCACCAGTTAACAGTGAGAGACGCACGCCAAACTGTATTACCTTTCTCACTCTCTCTGTGTCTCTCTACAATAATAGACTTTCCTTCTCACCAGTTAACAGTAAGAGACGCACGCAAAACTGGATTGCCTTTCTCACTCTCTCTATCTCTCAACAACAATAGACTTTCCTTCTCACCAGTTAACAGCGCAAGACGCACGCCCAACTGGATTGCCTTTCTCACTCTCTCTGTCTCTCTACAACAATAGACTTTCCTTCTCACCAGTTAACAGCGAGAGACGCACGCCAATACTGGATTGCCTTTCTCACTCTCTCTCTCCCTCTCTACAACAATAGACTTTCCTTCTCACCAGCTAACAGTGAGAGACGCACGCCAAACTGGATTTACTTTCTCACTCTCTACAACAATAGACTTTCCTTCTCACCAGTTAACAGCGAGAGACGCATGCCAAACTGGATTGCCTTTCTCACTCTCTCTCTCTCTCTACAACAATAGACTTTCCTTCTCACCAGTTAACAGCGAGAGAAGCACGCCAAACTCCATTGTCTTTCTCACTCTCTCTCTCTACAACAATAGACTTTCCTTCTCACCAGTTTACAGCGAGAGACGCATGCCAAACTGGATTGCCTTTCTTACTCTCTCTCTCCCTCTACAACAAGAGACTTTCCTTCTCACCAGTTAACAGCGAGAGACGCACGCCAAACGGGATTGACTTTCTCACTCTCTCTCCCTCTCTCTCTCTCTCTCTCTCTCTCTCTATATATATATATATATATATATATATATATATATAACAATAGACTTTCCTTCTCACCAGTTAACAACGAGAGACGCATGCCAAACTGGATTGCCTTTCTCACTCTCTCATTCTCTACAACAATAGACTTTCCTTCTCAGCAGTAAACAGCGAGAGACACACGCCAAACTGGATTGCCTTTCTCACTCGCTCTGTCTCTCTACAACAATAGACTTTCCTTCTCACCAGTTAACAGCGAGAGACGCACGCCAATACTGGATTGCCTTTCTCACTCTCTCTCTCCCTCTCTACAACAATAGACTTTCCTTCTCACCAGCTAACAGTGAGAGACGCAGTCCAAACTGGATTTACTTTCTCACTCTCTACAACAATAGACTTTCCTTCTCACCAGTTAACAGCGAGAGACAAATGCCAAACATGATTGCCTTTCTCATTCTCTCTCTCTCTCTCTAATACAATAGACTTTCCTTCTCACCAGGTTACAATGAGAGACGCACGCCAAACTGGATTTACTTTCTCACTCTCTACAACAATAGACTTTCCTTCTCACCAGTGAAAAGCGAGAGACGCATGCCAAACTGGATTGCCTTTCTTACTCTCTCTTCCTCTACAACAACAGACTTTCCTTCTCACCAGTTAACAGCGAGAGACGCACGCCATACTGGATTGACTTTCTCACTCTCTCTCTCTCTCTCTTTCTCTCTCTCTCTCTCTCTATAACAACAGACTTTCCTTCTCACCAGCAAACAGTGAGAGACGACCGCCAAACTGGATTGACTTTCTCACTCTCTCTCTCTCTCTCTCTCTCTCTCTCTCTCTCTCTCACTATAACAATAGACTTTCCTTCTCACCAGCTAACAGTGAGAGACGCACGCCAAACTGGATTGACTTTCTCACTCTCTCTCTCTCTCTCTCTCTACAACAATAGACTTTCCTTCTCACCAGTTAACAATGAGAGACGCATGCCAAACTGGATTGCCTTTCTCACTCTCTCTCTCTCTACAACAATAGATTTTCCTTCTCACCAGTTAACAGCGAGAGACGCATGCCAAACTGGATTGCCTTTCTCACTCTCTCTCTCTCTCTACAACAATAGACTTTCCTTCTCACCAGCTAACAGTGAGAGACGCACGCCAAACGGGATTGACTTTCTCACTCTCTCTCTCTCTCTACAACAACAGACTTTCCTTCTCACCAGCTAACAGTTAGAGACGCACGCGAAACTGGATTGCCTTTCTCTCTCTCTCTCTCTCTCTCTCTCTCTCTCTCTCTACAACAATAGACTTTGCTTCTCACCAGCTAGTAGGTAGAGACGCACGCCAAACTGGATTGACTTTCTCACTCTCTCTCTCTCTTACTCTACAACAATAGACTTTCCCTCTCACCAGCTAACAGTGAGAGACACACGCTAAACTGGATTACCTTTCTAACTCTCTCTCTCTCTCTACAACAATAGACTTTCTTTCTCACCAGGTAACAGCGAGAGACGCACGCCAAACTGGATTGCCTTTCTCACTCTCTCTCTCTCTCTCTACAACAATAGACTTTCCTTCTCACCAGTTTACAGCGAGAGACGCAGGCCAAACTGGATTGCCTTTGTCACTCTCTCTCTCTCTACAACAATAGACTTTCCTTCTCACCAGTTAACAGCGAGAGACTTACGCCAAACTGGATTGCCTTTCTCACTCTCTCTCTCTCTACAACAATAGACTTTCCTTCTCACCAGTTAACAGCGAGAGACGCACGCGAAACTGGATTGCCTTTCTCTCTCTCTCTCTCTACAACAATAGACTTTCCTTCTCACAAGTTAACAGCGAGAGACGCACGCCAAACTGGATTACCTTTCTCACCCTCTCCCTCTCTCTCTACAACAATAGACTTTCTTTCTCACCAGTTAACAGCGAGAGACGCACGCCAAACTGGATTGAATTTCTCACTCTCTCTGTCTCTCTACAACAATAGACTTTCCCTCTCACCAGCTAACAGTGAGAGACGCACGCCAATTGATTACCTTTCTCACCCTCTCTCTCTCTCTCTACAACAATAGACTTTCCTTCTCACCAGTTAACAGTGAGAGACGCACGCAAAACTGGATTGCCTTTCTAACTCTCTCTTTCTCTCAACAACAATAGACTTTCCTTCTCACCAGTTAACAGCGAAAGACGCACGCCCAACTGGATTGCCTTTCTCACTCTCTCTGTCTCTCTACAACAATAGACTTTCCTTCTCACCAGTTAACAGCGAGAGACGCACGCCAATACTTGATTGCCTTTCTCACTCTCTCTCTCCCTCTCTACAACAATAGACTTTCGTTCTCACCAGCTAACAGTGAGAGACGCACGCCAAACTGGATTTACTTTCTCACTCTCTACAACAATAGACTTTCCTTCTCACCAGTTAACAGCGAGAGACGCATGCCAAACTGGATTGCCTTTCTCACTCTCTCTCTCTCTCTCTCTACAACAATAGACTTTCCTTCTCACCAGTTAACAGCGAGAGACGCACGCCAAACTGGATTGCCTTTCTCACTCGGTCTCTCTCTACAACAATAGACTTTCCTTCTCACAAGTTAACAGCGAGAGACGCACGCCAAACTGGATTGCCTTTCTCACTCTCTCTCTCTCTCTACAGCAATAGACTTTCCTTCTCACCAGTTAACAGCGAGAGACGCTCGCCAAACTGGATTGCCGTTCTCACACTCTCTCTCTCTACAGCAATAGACGTTCCTTCTCACCAGTGAACAGCGAGAGACGCACGGAAACTGGATTGCCTTTCGCACTCTCTCTCTCTTTCTCTCTGAAGCCATAGACTATACCTCTCACCAGTTAACAGCGAGAGACGCACGCCAAACTGGATTTCCTTTCTCACTCTCTCTCTCTCTCTCTACAGCAATAGACTTTCCTTCTCACCAGTTAACAGCGAGAGACGCTCGCCAAACTGGATTGCCTTTCTCTCTCTCTCTCTCTCTCCCTCTCACTCTCTCTACAACAATAGACTTTCCTTCTCACCGGTTCACAGTGAGAGACGCTCGCCAAACTAGATTGCCTTTCTCACTCTCTCTCTTTCTACAGCAATAGACTTTCCTTCTCACTAGTTAAAAGCGAGAGACGCACGCCAAACTGGATTGCCTTTCTCATTCTCTTTCTCTCTCTCTACAGCAATAGACTTTCCTTCTCACAAGTTAACAGCGAGAGACGCTCGCAAAACTGGATTGCCTTTCTCACTCTCTCTCTCTCTCTCTCTCTCTCTCTACAACAATAGACTTTCTTTCTCACCAGTTAACAGCGAGAGACGCACGCCAAACTGGATTGCCTTTCTCACTCTCTCTCTCTCTCCACAACAATAGACTTTCCTTCTCACCAGTTAACAGCGAGAGACGCATATTAAACAAGATTGCCTTTCTCACTCTCTCTGTCTCTCTTTAACAATAGACTTTCCTGCTCACCAGTTAACAGTGAGAGACGCACGCCAAATTGGATTGCATTTCTCACTCTCTCTCTCTCTGTATAACAATAGACTTTCCTTCTCACCAGTTAACAGCGAGAGACGCATGTCAAACTTGATTGCCTTTCTCACTCTCTCTGTCTCTCTACAACAATAGACTTTCCTTCTCAGCATCTAACAGTGAGAGACGCACGCCAAACTGGATTGCCTTTCTCACTCTCTCTTTCTCTCTACAACAATAGACTTTCCTTCTAACCAGCTAACAGCGAGAGACGAACGCCAAACTGGATTGCCTTTCTCATTCTCTCTCTCTCTCTCTCTCTCTCTCTCTCTCTCTACAACAACAGACCTTCCTTGTCACCAGCTAACAGCGAGAGACGCACGCCAAACTGGATTGCCTATCTCACTCTCTCTCTCTCTCTACAACAATAGACTTTCTTTTTCACCAGTTAACAGTGAGAGACGCACGCCAAACTGGATTGCCTTTCTCACTCTCTCTCTCTCTACAGCAACATACTTTCCTTCTCACCAGTTAACAGCGAGAGACGCTCGCCAAACTGGAATGCCTTTCTCACTCCCTCTCTCTCTCTCTCTCTCTTTCTCTCTCTCTCTCTCTCTCTCTCTCTACAACAATAGACTTTCCTTCTCACCAGTTAACAGCGAGAGACGCTCGCCAAACTGGATTGCCTTTCTCACTCTCTCTCTCTCTCTCTCTACAACAATAGACTTTCCTTCTCACCAGTTAACAGCGAGAGACCCTTGCCAAACTGGATTGCCTTTCTCACTCTCTTTTCTCTCTACAGCAATAGACTTTCCTTCTCACCAGTTAACAGCAAGAGACGCACGCCAAACTGGATTGCCTTTCTCACTCTCTCTCTCTCTCTACAGCAATAGACTTTCCTTCTCACCAGTTAACAGCGAGAGACGCTCGCCAAACTGGATTGCCTTTCTCACTCTCTCTCTCTCTCTTTTTCTCTCTCTCTCTCTCTCTCTCTCTACAACAATAGACTTTCTTTCTCACCAGGTAATAGCGAGAGACGCACGCCAAACTGGATTGCCTTTCTCACTCTCTCTCTCTCTCTCTACAACAATAGACTTTCCTTCTCACCAGTTTACAGCGAGAGACGCACGCCAAACTGGATTGCCTTTGTCACTCTCTCTCTCTCTACAACCATAGACTTTCCTTTTCACCAGTTAACAGCGAGAGACGCACGCCAAACTGGATTGCCTTTCTCACTCTCTCTCTCTCTACAACAATAGACTTTCCTTCTCACCAGTTAACAGCGAGAGACGCACGCGAAACTGGATTGCCTTTCTCTCTCTCTCTCTCTACAACAATAGACTTTCCTTCTCAGAAGTTAACAGCGAGAGACGCACGCCAAACTGGATTACCTTTCTCACCCTCTCCCTCTCTCTCTACAACAATAGACTTTCTTTCTCACCAGTTAACAGCGAGAGACGCACGCCAAACTGGATTGAATTTCTCACTCTCTCTGTCTCTCTACAACAATAGACTGTCCTTCTCACCAGTTAACAGCGAGAGACGCACGCCAAACTGGATTGACTGTCTCACTATCTCTCTCTCTCTACAACAATAGATTTTCCCTCTCACCAGCTAACAGTGAAAGACGCACGCCAAACTGGATTACCATTCTCACTCTCTCTCTCTCTCTCTACAACAATAGACTTTCCCTCTCACCAGCTAACAGTGAGAGACGCACGCCAATTGATTACCTTTCTCACCCTCTCTCTCTATCTCTACAACAATAGACTTTCCTTCTCACCAGTTAACAGTGAGAGACGCACGCAAAACTGGATTGCATTTCTAACTCTCTCTATCTCTCAACAACAATAGACTTTCCTTCTCACCAGTTAACAGCGAAAGACGCACGCCCAACTGGATTGCCTTTCTCACTCTCTCTGTCTCTCTACAACAATAGACTTTCCTTCTCACCAGTTAACAGCGAGAGACGCACGCCAATACTTGATTGCCTTTCTCACTCTCTCTCTCCCTCTCTACAACAATAGACTTTCGTTCTCACCAGCTAACAGTGAGAGACGCACACCAAACTGGATTTACTTTCTCACTCTCTACAACAATAGACTTTCCTTCTCACCAGTTAACAGCGAGAGACGCATGCCAAACTGGATTGCCTTTCTCACTCTCTCTCTCTCTCTCTCTCTACAACAATAGACTTTCCTTCTCACCAGTTAACAGCGAGAGACGCACGCCAAACTGGATTGCCTTTCTCACTCGGTGTCTCTCTACAACAATAGACTTTCCTTCTCACAAGTTAACAGCGAGAGACGCACGCCAAACTGGATTGCCTTTCTCACTCTCTCTCTCTCTCTACAGCAATAGACTTTCCTTCTCACCAGTTAACAGCGAGAGACGCTCGCCAAACTGGATTGCCGTTCTCACACTCTCTCTCTCTACAGCAATAGACGTTCCTTCTCACCAGTGAACAGCGAGAGACGCACGGAAACTGGATTGCCTTTCGCACTCTCTCTCTCTGTCTCTCTGAAGCCATAGACTATACCTCTCACCAGTTAACAGCGAGAGACGCACGCCAAACTGGATTTCCTTTCTCACTCTCTCTCTCTCTCTCTACAGCAATAGACTTTCCTTCTCACCAGTTAACAGCGAGAGACGCTCGCCAAACTGGATTGCCTTTCTCTCTCTCTCTCTCTCTCTCCCTCTTACTCTCTCTACAACAATAGACTTTCCTTCTCACTGGTTCACAGTGAGAGACGCTCGCCAAACTAGATTGCCTTTCTCACTCTCTCTCTTTCTACAGCAATAGACTTTCCTTCTCACTAGTTAAAAGCGAGAGACGCACGCCAAACTGGATTGCCTTTCTCATTCTCTCTCTCTCTCTCTACAGCAATAGACTTTCCTTCTCACAAGTTAACAGCGAGAGACGCTCGCAAAACTGGATTGCCTTTCTCACTCTCTCTCTCTCTCTCTCTCTCTCTCTCTACAACAATAGACTTTCTTTCTCACCAGTTAACAGCGAGAGACGCACGCCAAACTGGATTGCCTTTCTCACTCTCTCTCTCTCTCCACAACAATAGACTTTCCTTCTCACCAGTTTACAGCGAGAGACGCATGCTAAACTGGATTGCCTTTCTCACTCTCTCTGTCTCTCTTTAACAATAGACTTTCCTGCTCACCAGTTAACAGTGAGAGACGCACGCCAAATTGGATTGCATTTCTCACTCTCTCTCTCTCTGTATAACAATAGACTTTCCTTCTCACCAGTTAACAGCGAGAGACGCATGTCAAACTTGATTGCCTTTCTCACTCTCTCTGTCTCTCTACAACAATAGACTTTCCTTCTCAGCATCTAACAGTGAGAGACGCACGCCAAACTGGATTGCCTTTCTCACTCTCTCTTTCTCTCTACAACAATAGACTTTCCTTCTAACCAGCTAACAGTGAGAGACGCACACAAAACTGGATTGCCTTTCTCACTCTCTCTCTCTCTCTACAACAATAGACTTTCCTTCTCACCAGTTAACAGCGAGAGACGCACGCCAAACTGGATTGCCTTTCTCACTCTCTCTTTCTCTCTACAACAATAGACTTTCCTTCTCACAAGCTAACAGTGAGAGACGCACGCCAAACTGGATTGCCTTTCTCATTCTCTCTCTCTCTCTCTCTCTCTCTCTACAACAACAGACCTTCCTTGTCACCAGCTAACAGCGAGAGACGCACGCCAAACTGGATTGCCTATCTCACTCTCTCTCTCTCTCTACAACAATAGACTTTCTTTTTCACCAGTTAACAGTGAGAGACGCACGCCAAACTGGATTGCCTTTCTCACTCTCTCTCTCTCTACAGCAACATACTTTCCTTCTCACCAGTTAACAGCGAGAGACGCTCGCCAAACTGGATTGCCTTTCTCACTCTCTCTCTCTCTCTCTCTCTCTCTCTCTCTACAACAATAGACTTTCCTTCTAACCAGTTAACAGCGAGAGACGCTCGCCAAACTGGATTGCCTTTCTCACTCTCTCTCTCTCTCTCTCTCTACAACAATAGACTTTCCTTCTCACCAGTTAACAGCGAGAGACCCTTGCCAAACTGGATTGCCTTTCTCACTCTCTTTTCTCTCTACAGCAATAGACTTTCCTTCTCACCAGTTAACAGCAAGAGACGCACGCCAAACTGGATTGCCTTTCTCACTCTCTCTCTCTCTCTCTACAGCAATAGACTTTCCTTCTCACCAGTTAACAGCGAGAGACCCTTGCCAAACTGGATTGCCTTTCTCACTCTCTTTTCTCTCTACAGCAATAGACTTTCCTTCTCACCAGTTAACAGCGAGAGACGCTCGCCAAACTGGATTGCCTTTCTCACTCTCTCTCTCTCTGTTTTTCTCTCTCTCTCTCTCTCTCTCTCTCTCTCTCTCTACAACAATAGACTTTCTTTCTCACCAGGTAACAGCGAGAGACGCACGCCAAACTGGATTGCCTTTCTCACTCTCTCTCTCTCTCTCTACAACAATAGACTTTCCTTCTCACCAGTTTACAGCGAGAGACGCACGCCAAACTGGATTGCCTTTGTCACTCTCTCTCTCTCTACAACAATAGACTTTCCTTCTCACCAGTTAACAGCGAGAGACGCACGCCAAACTGGATTGCCTTTCTCACTCTCTCTCTCTCTACAACAATAGACTTTCCTTCTCACCAGTTAACAGCGAGAGACGCACGCGAAACTGGATTGCCTTTGTCTCTCTCTCTCTCTCTACAACAATAGACTTTCCTTCTCACAAGTTAACAGCGAGAGACGCACGCCAAACTGGATTACCTTTCTCACCCTCTCCCTCTCTCTCTACAACAATAGACTTTCTTTCTCAGCAGTTAACAGCGAGAGACGCACGCCAAACTGGATTGAATTTCTCACTCTCTCTGTCTCTCTACAACAATAGACTTTCCTTCTCACATGTTAACAGCGAGAGACGCACGCCAAACTGGATTGACTTTCTCACTCTCTCTCTCTCTCTACAACAATAGATTTTCCCTCTCACCAGCTAACAGTGAAAGACGCACGCCAAACTGGATTACCATTCTCACTCTCTCTCTCTCTCTCTCTACAACAATAGACTTTCTCTCTCATCAGCTAACAGTGAGAGACGCACGCCAATTGATTACCTTTCTCACCCTCTCTCTCTCTCTCTACAACAATAGACTTTCCTTCTCGCCAGTTAACAGTGAGAGACGCACGCAAAACTGGATTGCCTTTCTCACTCTCTCTATCTCTCAACAACAATAGACTTTCCTTCTCACCAGTTAACAGCGAAAGACGCACGCCCAACTGGATTGCCTTTCTCACTCTCTCTGTCTCTCTACAACAATAGACTTTCCTTCTCACCAGTTAACAGCGAGAGACGCACGCCAATACTTGATTGCCTTTCTCACTCTCTCTCTCCCTCTCTACAACAATAGACTTTCCTTCTCACCAGTTAACAGCGAGAGACGCATGCCAAACTGGATTGCCTTTCTCACTCTCTCTCTCTCTCTCTCTCTACAACAATAGACTTTCCTTCTCACCAGTTAACAGCGAGAGACGCACGCCAAACTCCATTGTTTTTCTCACTCTCTTTCTCTACAACAATAGACTTTCCTTCTCACCAGTTTACAGCGAGAGACGCATGCCAAACTGGATTGCCTTTCTTAATCTCTCTCTCCCTCTACAATAAGAGACTTTCCTTCTCACCAGTTAACAGCGAGAGACGCACGCCAAACGGGATTGACTTTCTCACTCTCTCTCTCTCTCTCTCTATATATATATATATAACAATAGACTTTCCTTCTCACCAGTTAACAACGAGAGACGCATGCCAAACTGGATTGCCTTTCTCACTCTCTCATTCTCTACAACAATAGACTTTCCTTCTCACCAGTAAACAGCGAGAGACACACGCCAAACTTGATTGACTTTCTCACTTTCTCTCTCCCTACAACAATAGACTTTCCTTCTCACCAGTTAACAGCGAGAGACGCACGCCAAACTGGATTGCCTTTCTCACTCGCTCTCTCTCTACAACAATATACTTTCCTTCTCACCAGCTTACAATGAGAGACGCACGCCAAACTGGATTTACTTTCTCACTCTCTACAACAATAGACTTTCCTTCTCACCAGTTAAAAGCGAGAGACGCATGCCAAACTGGATTGACTTTCTCACTCTCTCTCTCTCTCTACAACAATAGACTTTCCTTCTCACCAGCTAACAGTGAGAGACGCACGCCAAACTGGTTTGACTTTCTCACTCTCTCTCTCTCTCTCTCTCAACAACAAAAGACTTTCCTTCTCACCAGCTAACATTGAGAGACGCACGCCGAACGGGATTGACTTTCTCACTCTCTCTCTCTCTCTCTACAACAACAGACTTTTCTTTCTCACCAGCTAACAGTTAGAGACGCACGCGAAACTGGATTGCCGTTCTCTCTCTCTCTCTCTCTCTCTCTACAACAATAGACTTTGCTTCTCACCAGCTAATAGTGAGAGACGCACGCCAAACTGGATTGACTTTCTCACTCTCTCTCTCTCTTACTCTACAACAATAGACTTTCCCTCTCACCAGCTAACAGTGAGAGACACACGCTAAACTGGATAACCTTTCTAACTCTCTCTCTCTCTCTACAACAATAGACTTTCCTTCTCACCAGTTAACAGCGAGAGTCGCACGCCAAACTGGATTGCCTTTCTCACTCTCTCTCTCTCTACAACAATAGACTTTCCTTCTCACAAGTTAACAGCGAGAGACGCACGCCAAACTTGATTGCCTTTCTCACTCTCTCTCTCTCTCTACAGCAATAGACTTTCCTTCTCACCAGTGAACAGCGAGAGACGCACGGAAACTGGATTGCCTTTCTCACTCTCTCTCTCTCTCTCTCTCTCTCTCTGCAGCCATAGACTATACCTCTCACCAGTTAACAGCGAGAGACGCACGCCAAACTGGATTTCCTTTCTCACTCTCTCTCTCTCTCTCTCTACAGCAATAGACTTTCCTTCTCACCAGTTAACAGCGAGAGACGCTCGCCAAACTGGATTGCCTTTCACTCTCTCTCTCTCTCTCTCTCTCTCTCTCTCTCTAAAACAATAGACTTTCCTTCTCACCAGTTCACAGCGAGAGACGCTCGCCAAACTAGATTGCCTTTCTCACTCTCTCTCTTTCTACAGCAATAGACTTTCCTTCTCACCAGTTAACAGCGAGAGACGCACGCCAAACTGGATTGCCTTTCTCATTCTCTCTCTCTCTCTCTCTACAGCAATAGACTTTCCTTCTCACCAGTTAACAGCGAGAGACGCTCGCCAAACTGGATTGCCTTTCTCACTCTCTCTCTCTCTCTACAACAATAGACTTTCTTTCTCACCAGTTAACAGCGAGAGACGCACGCCAAACTGGATTGCCTTTCTCACTCTCTCTCTCTCTACAACAATAGACTTTCCTTCTCACCAGTTAACAGCGAGAGACGCATGCTTAACTGGATTGCCTTTCTCACTCTCTCTGTCTCTCTTTAACAATAGACTTTCCTGCTCACCAGTTAACAGTGAGAGACGCACGCCAAATTGGATTGCATTTCTCACTCTCTCTCTCTCTCTCTCTCTGTATAACAATAGACTTTCCTTCTCACCAGTTAACAGCGAGAGACGCATGTCAAACTGGATTGCCTTTCTCACTCTCTCTGTCTCTCTACAACAATAGACTTTCCTTCTCACCATCTAACAGTGAGAGACGCACGCCAAACTGTATTGCCTTTCTCACTCTCTCTTTCTCTCTACAACAATAGACTTTTCTTTCTCACCAGCTAACAGTGAGAGACGCACACCAAACTGGATTGCCTTTCTCACTCTCTCTCTCTCTACAACAATAGACTTTCCTTCTCACCAGTTAACAGCGAGAGACGCACGCCAAACTGGATTGCCTTTCTCACTCTCTCTTTCTCTCTACAACAATAGACTTTCCTTCTCACCAGCTAACAGTGAGAGACGCACGACAAACTGGATAACCTTTCTCATTCTCTCTCTCTCTCTCTCTCTCTCTCTCTCTCTCTCTACAACAGACTTTCCTTGTCACCAGCTAACAGCGAGAGACGCATGCCAAACTGGATTGCCTATCTCACTCTCTCTCTCTCTCTACAACAATAGACTTTCTTTTTCACCAGTGTACAGTGAGAGACGCACGCCAAACTTGATTGCCTTTCTCACTCTCTCTCTCTCTCTCTACAGCAACATACTTTCCTTCTCACCAGTTAACAGCGAGAGACGCTCGCCAAACTGGATTGCCTTTCTCACTCTCTCTCTCTCTCTCTCTCTCTCTCTACAACAATAGACTTTCCTTCTCACCAGTTAACAGCGAGAGACGCTCGCCAAACTGGATTGCCTTTCTCACTCTCTCTCTCTCTCTCTCTCTACAACAATAGACTTTCCTTCTCACCAGTTAACAGCGAGAGACCCTTGCCAAACTGGATTGCCTTTCTCACTCTCTCTTTCTCTCTACAGCAATAGACTTTCCTTCTCACCAGTTAACAGCAAGAGACGCACGCCAAACTGGATTGCCTTTCTCACTCTCTCTCTCTCTCTACAGCAATAGACTTTCCTTCTCACCAGTTAACAGCGAGAGACGCTCGCCAAACTGGATTGCCTTTCTCACTCTCTCTCTCTCTCTTTTTCTCTTTCTCTCTCTATCTCTCTCTCTCTACAACAATAGACTTTCTTTCTCACCAGGTAACAGCGAGAGACGCACGCCAAACTGGATTGCCTTTCTCACTCTCTCTCTCTCTCTCTACAACAATAGACTTTCCTTCTCACCAGTTTACAGCGAGAGACGCACGCCAAACTGGATTGCCTTTGTCACTCTCTCTCTCTCTACAACAATAGACTTTCCTTCTAACCAGTTAACAGCGAGAGACGCACGCCAAACTGGATTGCCTTTCTCACTCTCTCTCTCTCTCTCTACAACAATAGACTTTCCTTCTCACCAGTTAACAGCGAGAGACGCACGCGAAACTGGATTGCCTTTCTCTCTCTCTCTCTCTCTACAACAATAGACTTTCCTTCTCACAAGTTAACAGCGAGAGACGCACGCCAAACTGGATTACCTTTCTCACCCTCTCCCTCTCTCTCTACAACAATAGACTTTCTTTCTCACCAGTTAACAGCGAGAGACGCACGCCAAACTGGATTGAATTTCTCACTCTCTCTGTCTCTCTACAACAATAGACTGTCCTTCTCACCAGTAAACAGCGAGAGACGCACGCCAAACTGGATTGAATTTCTCACTCTCTCTCTCTCTCTACAACAATAGACTTTCCTTCTCACCAGTTAACAGCGAGAGACGCACGCCAATACTTGATTGCCTTTCTCACTCTCTCTCTCCCTCTCTACAACAATAGACTTTCGTTCTCACCAGCTAACAGTGAGAGACGCACGCCAAACTGGATTTACTTTCTCACTCTCTACAACAATAGACTTTCCTTCTCACCAGTTAACAGCGAGAGACGCATGCCAAACTGGATTGCCTTTCTCACTCTCTCTCTCTCTCTCTACAACAATAGACTTTCCTTCTCACCAGTTAACAGCGAGAGACGCACGCCAAACTCCATTGTTTTTCTCACTCTCTCTCTCTACAACTATAGACTTTCCTTCTCACCAGTTTACAGCGAGAGACGCATGCCAAACTGGATTGCCTTTCTTACTCTCTCTCTCTTCCTTTACAACAAGAGACTTTCCTTCTCACCAGTTAACAGCGAGAGACGCACGCCAAACGGGATTGACTTTCTCACTCTCTCTCTCTCTCTCTCTCTCTCTATATATATATATATATATATATAACAATAGACTTTCCTTCTCACCAGTTAACAACGAGAGACGCATGCCAAACTGGATTCCCTTTCTCACTCTCTCATTCTCTACAACAATAGACTTTCCTTCTCACCAGTAAACAGCGAGAGACACACGCCAAACTGGATTGACTTTCTCACTTTCTCTCTCTCTACAACAATAGACTTTCCTTCTCACCAGTTTACAGCGAGAGACGCACGCCAAACTGGATTGCCTTTCTCACTCGCTCTGTCTCTCTACAACAATAGACTTTCCTTCTCACCAGTTAACAGCGAGAGACGCACGCCAATACTGGATTGCCTTTCTCACTCTCTCTCTCCCTCTCTACAACAATAGACTTTCCTTCTCACCAGCTAACAATGAGAGACGCAGTCCAAACTGGATTTACTTTCTCACTCTCGATAGACTTTCCTTCTCACCAGTTAACAGCGAGACAAATGCCAAACATGATTGCCTTTCTCATTCTCTCTCTCTCTCTACAACAATAGACTTTCCTTCTCACCAGTTTACAGCGAGAGACGCACGCCAAACTGGATTGTCTTTCTCACTCTCTCTCTCTCTACAACAATAGACTTTCCTTCTCACCAGTTTACAGCGAGAGACGCATGCCAAACTGGATTGCCTTTCTTACTCTCTCTCCCTCTACAACAACAGACTTTCCTTCTCACCAGTTAACAGCGAGAGACGCACGCCAAACTGGATTGACTTTCTCACTCTCTCTCTCTCTCTCTCTCTCTCTCTCTCTCTCTCTCTCTAAAACAACAGACTTTCCTTCTCACCAGCAAACAGTGAGAGACGCACGCCAAACTGGATTGACTTTCTCACTCTCTCTCTCTCTACAACAATATACTTTCCTTCTCACCAGCTTACAATGAGAGACGCACGCCAAACTGGATTTACTTTCTCACTCTCTACAACAATAGACTTTCCTTCTCACCAGTTAAAAGCGAGAGACGCATGCCAAACTGGATTGACTTTCTCACTCTCTCTCTCTCTCTCTCTCTCTCTCTCTCTCTCTCTCTTTCTCTATAACAATAGACTTTCCTCTTCACCAGCTAACAGTGAGAGACGCACGCCAAACTGGATTGACTTTCTCACTCTCTCTCTCTCTCTCTACAACAATAGACTTTCCTTCTCACCAGTTAACAGAGAGAGACGCACGCTAAACTCGATTGCCTTTCTCACTCTCTCTCTCTCTACAACAATAGACTTACCTTCTCACCAGTTAACAGCGAGAGACGCACGCCAAACTGGATTGCCTTTCTCACTCTCTCTCTCTCTACAACAATAGATTTTCCTTCTCACCAGTTAACAGCGAGAGACGCATGCCAAACTGGATTGCCTTTCTCACTCTCTCTCTCTCTCTCTACAACAATAGACTTTCCTTCTCACCAGCTAACAGTGAGAGACGCACGCCAAACTGGTTTGACTTTCTCACTCTCTCTCACTCTCTCTCAACATCAATAGACTTTCCTTCTCACCAGCTAACATTGAGAGACGCACGCCAAACGGGATTGACTTTCTCACTCTCTCTCTCTCTCTCTACAACAACAGACTTTCCTTCTCACCAGCTAACAGTTAGAGACGCACGCGAAACTGGATTGCCGTTCTCTCTCTCTCTCTCTCTCTCTCTCTCTCTCTCTCTCTCTCTCTCTCTCTACAACAATAGACTTTGCTTCTCACCAGCTAATAGTGAGAGACGCACGCCAAACTGGATTGACTTTCTCACTCTCTCTCTCTCTCTTACTCTACAACAGTAGACTTTCCCTCTCACCAGCTAACAGTGAGAGACACACGCTAAACTGGATTACCTTTCTAACTCTCTCTCTCTCTCTCTCTACAACAATAGACTTTCCTTCTCACCAGTTAACAGCGAGAGACGCACGCCAAACTGGATTGCCTCTCTCACTCTCTCTCTCTCTACAACAATAGACTTTCCTTCTCACAAGTTAACAGCGAGAGACGCACGCCAAACTGGATTGCCTTTCTCACTCTCTCTCTCTCTCTACAGCAATAGACTTTCCTTCTCACCAGTGAACATCGAGAGACGCACGGAAACTGGATTGCCTTTCTCACTCTCTCTCTCTCTCTCTGCAGCCATAGACTATACCTCTCACCAGTTAACAGCGAGAGACGCACGCCAAACTGGATTTCCTTTCTCACTCTCTCTCTCTCTCTACAGCAATAGACTTTCCTTCTCACCAGTTAACAGCGAGAGACGCTCGCCAAACTGGATTGCCTTTCTCTCTCTCTCTCTCTCTCTCTCTCTCTCTCTGTCTCTCTCTCTCTCTCTACAACAATAGACTTTCCTTCTCACCAGTTCACAGCGAGAGACGCTCGCCAAACTAGATTGCCTTTCTCACTCTCTCTCTTTCTACAGCAATAGACTTTCCTTCTCACCAGTTAACAGCGAGAGACGCTCGCCAAACTGGATTGCCTTTCTCACTCTCTCTCTCTCTCTCTCTACAACAATAGACTTTCTTTCTCACCAGTTAACAGCGAGAGACGCACGCCAAACTGGATTGCCTTTCTCACTCTCTCTCTCTCTCTACAACAATAGACTTTCCTTCTCACCAGTTTACAGCGAGAGACGCATGCTAAACTGGATTGCCTTTCTCACTCTCTCTGTCTCTCTTTAACAATAGACTTTCCTGCTCACCAGTTAACAGTGAGAGACGCACGCCAAATTGGATTGCATTTCTCACTCTCTCTCTCTCTCTCTGTATAACAATAGACTTTCCTTCTCACCAGTTAACAGCGAGAGACGCATGTCAAACTGGATTGCCTTTCTCACTCTCTCTGTCTCTCTACAACAATAGACTTTCCTTCTCACCATCTAACAGTGAGAGACGCACGCCAAACTGGATTGCCTTTCTCACTCTCTCTTTCTCTCTACAACAATAGACTTTCCTTCTCACCAGCTAACAGTGAGAGACGCACACCAAACTGGATTGCCTTTCTCACTCTCTCTCTCTCTACAACAATAGACTTTCCTTCTCACCAGTTAACAGCGAGAGACGCACGCCAAACTGGATTGCCTTTCTCACTCTCTCATTCTCTCTACAACAATAGACTTTCCTTCTCACCAGCTAACAGTGAGAGACGCACGACAAACTGGATTGCCTTTCTCATTCTCTCTCTCTCTCTCTCTCTCTCTCTCTCTCTACAACAGACTTTCCTTGTCACCAGCTAACAGCGAGAGACGCACGCCAAACTGGATTGCCTATCTCACTCTCTCTCTCTCTCTCTACAACAATAGACTTTCTTTTTCACCAGTTAACAGTGAGAGACGCACGCCAAACTGGATTGCCTTTCTCACTCTCTCTCTCTCTCTCTACAGCAATAGACTTTCCTTCTCACCAGTTAACAGCGAGAGACGCTCGCCAAACTGGATTGCCTTTCTCACTCTCTCTCTCTCTCTCTCTCTCTCTCTCCCTCTCTCTTTCTCTCTCTCTCTCTCTCTCTCTACAACAATAGACTTTCCTTCTCACCAGTTAACAGCGAGAGACGCTCGCCAAACTGGATTGCCTTTCTCACTCTCTCTCTCTCTCTCTCTCTCTCTACAACAATAGACTTTCCTTCTCACCAGTTAACAGCGAGAGACCCTTGCCAAACTGGATTGCCTTTCTCACTCTCTCTTTCTCTCTACAGCAATAGACTTTCCTACTCACCAGTTAACAGCAAGAGACGCACGCCAAACTGGATTGCTTTTCTCACTCTCTCTCTCTCTCTCTACAGCAATAGACTTTCCTTCTCACCAGTTTACAGCGAGAGACGCTCGCCAAACTGGATTGCCTTTCTCACACTCTCTCTCTCTCTCTCTCTCTCTCTCTCTCTTTCTCTCTCTCTCTCTCTCTCACACTCTCTCTCTCTCTCTCTACAACAATAGACTTTCTTTCTCACCAGCTAACAGTGAGAGACGCACGCCAAACTGGATTGCCTTTCTCACTCTCTCTCTCTCTCTCTACAACAATAGGCTTTCCTTCTCACCAGTTTACAGCGAGAGACGCATGCTAAACTGGATTGCCTTTCTCACTCTCTCTGTCTCTCTTCAACAATAGACTGTCCTTCTCACCAGTTAACAGTTAGAGACGCACGCCAAACTGGATTGCCTTTCTCACTCTCTCTCCCTCTTTCTCTCTATAACAATAGACTTTCCTTCTCACCAGTTAACAGCGAGAGACGCATGCCAAACTGGATTGCCTTTCTCACTCTCTCTGTCTCTCTACAACAATAGACTTTCCTTCTCACCAGCTAACAGTGAGAGACTCACGCCAAACTGGATTGCCTTTCTCACTCTCTCTCTCTCTCTACAGCAATAGACTGTCCTTCTCACCAGTAAACAGCGAGAGACGCACGCCAAACTGGATTGACTTTCTCACTCTCTCTGTCTCTCTATAACAATAGACTTTCCTTCTCACCAGTTAACAGCGAGAGACGCATGCCAAACTGGATTGCCTTTCTCACTCTCTCTCTCTCTACAACAATAGACTTTCCTTCTCACCAGTTAACAGCGAGAGACGCACGCCAAACTAGATTGCCTTTCTCACTCTCTCTTTCTCTCTACAACAATAGACTTTCCTTCTCACCAGCTAACAGTGAGAGACGCACGCCAAACTGGATTGCCTTTCTCACTCTCTCTCTCTCTCTACAACAATAGACTTTCCTTCTCACCAGCTAACAGCGAGAGACGCACGCCAAACTGGATTGCCTATCTCACTCTCTCTCTCTCTCTCTCTCTACAACAATAGACTTTCCTTCTCACCAGTTAACAGCGAGAGACGCATGCCAAACTGGATTGCCTTTCTCACTCTCTCTGTCTCTCTACAACAATAGACTTTCCTTCTCACCAGTTAACAGTGAGAGACGCAGTCCAAACTGGATTGCCTTTCTCACTATCTCTCTCTCTCTACAGCAATAGACTTTCCTTCTCACCAGTAAACAGCGAGAGACGCTCGCCAACCTGGATTGCCTTTCTCACTCTCTCTCTCTCTCTACAACAATAGACTTTCCTTCTCACCAGTTAACAGCGAGAGACGCACGCCAAACTGGATTGCCTTTCTCACTCTCTCTCTCTCTCTACAGCAATAGACTATCCCTCTCACCAGTTAACAGCGAGAGACGCATGCCAAACTGGATTGCCTGTCTCACTCTCTCTGTCTCTCTACAACAATAGTCTTTCCTTCTCACCAGTTAACAGTGAGAGACGCACGCCAAACTGAATTGCCTTTCTCACTCTTTCTCTCTCTCTACAGCAATAGACTATCCCTCTCACCAGCTAACAGTGAGAGACGCACGCCAAACTGGATTGCCTTTCTCACTCTCTCTCTCTCTCTCTCTCTCTGTATAACAATAGACTTTCCTTCTCACCAGTTAACAGCGAGAGACGCATGCCAAACTGGATTGCCTTTCTCACTCCCTCTGTCTCTCTACAACAATAGACTTTCCTTCTCACCAGCTAACAGTGAGAGACGCACGCCAAACTGGATTGCCTTTCTCACTCTCTCTTTCTCTCTACAACAATAGACTTTCCTTCTCACCAGCTAACAGTGAGAGACGCACGCCAAACTGGATTGACTTTCTCACTCTCTCTCTCTCTACAACAATAGACTTTCCTTCTCATTAGTTAACAGCGAGAGATGCACGCCAAACTGGATTGCGTTTCTCACTCTCTCTCTCTCTCTCTCTACAACAATAGACTTTCCTTCTCACCAGCTAACAGTGAGAGACGCATGCCAAACTGGATTGCCTTTCTCACTTTCTCTCTCTCTCTACAACAATAGACTTTCCTTCTCAACAGTTAACAGCGAGAGACGCTCGCCAAACTGGATTGCCTTTCTCATTCTCTCTGTCTCTCTACAACAATAGACTTTCCTTCTCACCAGTTAACAGCGAGAGACGCTCGCGAAACTGGATTGCCTTTCTCACTCTCTCTTTCTCTCTACAACAATAGAGTTTCCTTCTCACCAGTTAACCGTGAGAGACGCTCGCCAAACTGGATTGCCTTTCTCACTCTCTCTTTCTCTCTACAACAATAGACTTTCCTTCTCACCAGTTTACAGCGAGAGACGCTCGCCAAACTGGATTGCCTTTCTCACTCTCTCTTCCTCTCTACAATAATAGACTTTCCTTCTCACCAGTTAACAGCGAGAGACGCTCGCCAAATTGAATGTCCTTTCTCACTCTCTCTTTCTCTCTACAACAATATACTTTCTTTTTCACCAGTTTACAGCGAGAGACGCACGCGAAACTGGATTGCCTTTCTCACTCTCTCTTTCTCTCTACAACAATAGACTTTCCTTCTTACCAGTTAACAGCGAGAGACACATGCCAAACTGGATTGCCTTTCTCACTCTCTCTTTCTCTCTACAACAATATACTTTCTTTCTCACCAGTTAACAGCGAGAGACGCACCCCAAACTGGATTGCCTTTCTCACTCTCTCTTTCTCTCTACAACAATAGACTTTCCCTCTCACCAGCTAACAGTGAGAGACGCACGCCAAACTGGATTGCGTTTCTCACTCTCTCTCTCTCTCTCTACAACAATAGACTTTCCTTCTCACCAGTTAACAGGGAGAGGCGCACGCCAAACTAAATACGTGCTGTCCCCTTTCATTTAAATTTGTTTCTTCACGAAATAAATCCTAGTTCGTTTAATTCAATTTAACACGTTGTTTGTTTCTTCCTCAAAACAATTCATTTTTCCTATTTTGTACGACTGGTGGATATATATAATATATCCACCAGTCCGCTCCACCAGCAAATTTTGTGAACCACGCGTTACACCTGGATTCTCTACTTCAACCTTACAATTGTGAAAAAGTCCATTTACATTCACTATTGTTTTTTTTTAGGCCGCCTGTACAGTTTGGTGGTCGCCTGTGATTGGTTAATTTTTAATGACTCAAAGTGAATTGCTTGGCGCCCGTTTTGTATCATGCTTTTATGTTTCAGTCCACGCAGGAACTCGGCAAGGGATGGACTCCAATTCAGCAGCTCCCACATGTGAAGGGAGCTACTTCAATTTCTTCATGTTGTATCACCAAACTGTTGGTGAACAAAGGATCACATCTCTACAAGCAGAGACAATTTTATATTGCTGAAATTATCCTAATTACAGGATGACATTCATGAACATTTCTTCATGTTTTATTTACCAAATATTGGATCTTATCTCAATTCAACTAGAGTCCCAAGCGACTCGCATTATGCCTACTTATAGGCGCCAACATTCCATCCAAGTCAACTATGAATATATATGGATCCTTTTGAGGAACAAAGAACTAACACTCTGACAATAGGATTTCATACTACCGGCTCTATGCTATAGAGCCAAAACTGGCCACCGTTTTGCAAATGGACAATACCAGAACCAATAAACTTTCATTGCTGTTACTTTTGAATAAATTTTGAGTTTAAAAGGTATGACTTTTGTATTTGTGGATTCTTTGTCATCTGCAAGGAGTAAATTGGGATGTGAGAAATAATTTCTTACATTCTCATTTGTTTGCAAAACGTTTAGTTTTTTTAATATAATTCATGCAAATTCTTGATTTAAGACAAGCAGATTCACAGTGTTTTTTTTTTAAATATGATTTGAGCAAATTATTGTTGATAAGTTTCAACGTATAAAAAATGCAAGAGAGCTATATGCTCAATCCGTTAAATCCAAAGTAGCTGAGCAGCGGCTTGGTTCCCACCAGTTTTGGCAAATAGCAAATAGGATCCTAAACAGAAGCGTGCGTTCTATCCCAACCATTATCAATGGACCAGAGATCATCTCGGCAGCATCAGGCAAGACCAAACTATTTGCCAAGGATTTGCAGCCAATTCTACCCTATGCAACGAAGGCCATCAACTCCCCGTATTTCCTCCTATAACACACAACACACTAAGTAACATACAATTATCTGTGCGTGAGGTTACCAAGCTAATCAAGAACCTTGATTCCAGTAAAGCAACTGGCCCTGACGGTATTCCAGTTATAGTGTTAAAAAGGCTTCAACCAGAACATTCCCCATACTTACAAAACTGTTTAAGCGCTGCCTTAAGGAGAAGTGCTTTCCAACAACCTGGAAAACCTCATCAGTATGCCCTGTATTTAAGAATTCAGGTGATAAGTCATCTCCCTCTCAGTACAGACCAATAAGTCTCCTGTGTGTCATGAGTAAGTTGCTGGAATCCATATTAAATAGAGAAGTAGTCAACCACCTCAGCAGAAATAACCTTCTTAGTGACACGCAATATGGTTTCCGTTCTGCCAGATCTACAGCAGATGTGCTAATCTCATAGGATTAGCAAATCTCTTGACAAAGGCTTCCTCTCTAGGGCAATTGCTCTGGACATATCAAAGGCCTTCGATTAAGTATGGCATAAAGGCCTACTGCACAAGATTTCCAGCTACGGTATAACTGGAAATGTTTTCTCAATTATTAAATCATTTCTCTCTGAATTGAAATGGATGGCTCTCGTCTAGAGAACGCCCCATGTTTTGATAAGCTTCTGGGCTTGACCTTTACTCCTGATCTGAAATGGAACACATACATCAAGTCTGTGGCCAAGGTTGCTGGGAAAATGGTGGGATCCTTCTACTGCTCCAGAAGATATCTCAATAATGATGCAATTCTCTATCTATATAAAAGCCAAGTACGTCCAAGGATGGAGTACTGTTGCCACATCTAGGCAGGAGCTGCTAAAAACAGCCTATCCTGTCTTGACAGAGTACAAAATAGACTTTGTGGCTTAGTGGGGGATGCCCTTTTCTCTTCCCTGCAATCTCTCTCCCACAGAAGAGACGTTGCGAACATATCTTTGTTTTATCGTTATTTCCATGACAAGTGCTCGTCTGAGCTCCAATCTCTGGTCCCCCCTTGCCAATCTTTCTCGAAAAACACCCATCTAGCTGAAACTGCTGTCAATAATTTTCTCCACTCTCTATCTGTGCCTAAATCAAAACGTAGATTCCATGAACAAAACTTCTTTCTTAGAACCACACACCTGTGGAACTCTCTGCCGGTTGCCTGTTTTCCTCTCGACTTCAACTTGGATGTCTTCAAGTCCAACATAAACAAATTCCTGATTAACTGCCTCTTTAAGTAATGACTATCAAATCTCCAATACTAACTATTACTACGATTCTATCCCATTGATTACTGTACACACAATAACCCTTATCCCCGAGTGACTTCTGGACCCTTGTAACTGATGACCTCCATGTAAAAAAAAAAAAATTCTTAGAAACCGTAAAAAGAAGAGGAATAAGATTTTTTTTTCTGTTTCGTTAAATCAAAAAAGTATATTTTATTTTGTTAAAGTCGAATTGCTTAACTTCTGTCACTAAAAACTAATAAGACCTTGATGTTAAGTCTCGAGTAACGACAAGTAATAAAAAATAGGGAATTCTTCTTACATTAGAAATTGCGTTTAGATAATAATTTAATTCGACCTTGAAATTGGTGTCGTAAGTTACTAGCATATTAAAATTGCATTTTTTTTTTTTCGAATTAAAATCTCACGTGGATCATTTGTTCGTGACTAAATTGGGGGGAAAAAAAGTTCGGTTCGAATTCTGTAGGCGTACAAAATAAAACCATTTCTCTACGGTCATTACAGCCAAGAAATACCTCTCTTCTAGAGGTGGGCGGGGCAGGGCTAGGTGTATCAGAATTTGGGGGGAATTTTTGACACCCCTAACACGAAACCGCAAATAAAATATAAAAAACTCGTAATTTCTCTTTTAAAAGTGGGTTGTTTATTTTCTTTATCGAATATACTTCTAAAATAAACTATTAAAGTTGTTTAAAAAATAACAGAAATATTTTTTTTTTTTTTACGTAATGAAATCAATTGAATTTTACAAGTTAATTTTTTTTCAATTTTTAAACTTTAAAAATCTATCAACATTTTTCGAGGCACCGCCAAAACTGGGGGGGGGGGGCAGGTCAGTACTTTTTGACGGACCGTCTTTTTAAAAATCTACCAAAAATCAGGTAATTATCCGATCAATACGAAATTTTCAGCGATTATTAGGAGAAGAATGAACTTTATAAGAGTGTACTTATTTTTCATAAACGATATTTATATATATATATTTTTTTGCTTACAAACCCCCCCCTTGTTTTGAAGTGGGAACAAATATGCTTAAAATAATCATCTGAAACTGAACAAAACATATTGTGTTGTTGTAAGGGACAGAATTATAGATTAAAAAAAAAAATAAAAAAATTGTTTGCATACCTTATTTTGACGTCTGAATATCAGAACTTCTATTGTGTTTAATTATCCCGCTTTTGAGTTTTGAAGTGTGAAATTCGGTGAATATGTTAAGTAAAATAATTAATTTAAGTTAAGCAAAACAAAAAAAAATTTTTTTTAATATTTATACGAAAAAAGCCATTTTAAAATTTTTGATAAATAAATTAACAATTTTTTTTTAGCGAGCCGAATAATGCATGACCATTATTAAACAGGGCACGCATGCTTTGAATAATCGATACAAAAAAAAAATTCGATAAATATTGTGCCCTTTGTGTTAAAAATAGCATCATTTTTTTCGATCTCGTTTGAAAACGTTTGCCGCCTTTCGACTACGGTGGACCAAACGCGCTGAAATAATTTTTGTTTATTCTGCTTTAAATTATAGCGAATTCTTAATAGGATGCTATAAAAAAGGTATAATCAAGGACCTAGGTCTGAGGCTAAGAAATTTATCCTAACACATCAATGACAACTGGCTGAGAGAGAAAGAGAAAAAGAACGTCTTACCTCTTGCAACAGATGCCGTCGGTTGCGACCTCAGGTATTAGTCCTTGTGGTCCCGTAATAATTCTTTATCAATACAATAATTGATTGAGAAAGAAAAAACAAAGGAACTACCAAGACGGTGTCCCAATAGTAAATAAGAGAAGAAGAAAAGAAAAGGAAAGAGAAGAAAAGGAACAACTTCAGACACGGCGTGAACCGATTGTAAAGATGGGGGTAAAAAATTAACACTCAAGCTAGTCAACCCATACAATTTTATAGAAGGTCTAGGGTCACATGATTTATCCATTAGTATAAAAAACAATCACAAAGGGAAAGACGCTTTCGCATCCATCTCTCAAAACCCGAGGTCATTGAAGGTAGGAAAGATTTTCTTATACACTCCCGTCTCAAGAGAAAAAATAAATAAATAAATAAATAAATGAATAAATAAATAGTAAACAGTGAAGTTGTCTGAGTACATTTTAATACAAATAACTGTTAATTTTGGGTCCAAACACTCAAAATTCTAAATTTAGATTCCCGGGACATGGATCCAACTTGATAAATTGAACAAATCCAAGAAAAATAAGTTTTAAGGGGTCGAAGCAAAAACCCCCCCAAAAAACTGAACCTTCAGCCAATCCCCGGTCCAAACATTCCAAACCAACATAAAGTGTATTCAGACATAGGGCAAGCTTCGTAATCGGTTTTTGTCAAAATTTGACTGCCAAGCCGGCTGAACTGCTAGTAAATAAATAAAAATAAAGGATAAAGAGAAAAGGAAGAAAGAAAAAAAAAATGGGAGAGGTAAATAAATAATTACCTATTTTCTGAGAGTGGACTGTTAGTGAATTGAATGTAGGCAATTCCAACAGTACCAATTCTCACCCTCTGGGGGAACTTGCTGAATACCTACGCAGTTGAAATGGTACCATTGATTGCATTCATCACAGCATATCATTGGACTACCATTATCCGGTAGAACACATCCTGGGCAAATACATGCATGTTCAGCATCATTTAATAAATTATCCACCATCATATCATGGGATAATGAAGGATCCTGGTTGAGGCAACTTCCACACCGCCAACTCTCCTCTTCTGGTGGAGGTCGATATAGACCAACACAGGAAAAATGGTACCAGTCATCACAGCAGTCACAACATATCATGGCACTGCCATTGTCTGGTTCACCACAATCAGGGCAAATCCAACCAAGCTCTGTGCCCTCTTCAATAGGGTCTTCAAGTACAGATGTACAGCCATTCAGATTGTCATCAGCATTCCCCATCAAGGAATCAAGTCCATCAATGGGTTCTTGAATAGACGACTCCAAGGGATAGAGGTGCTTCAGGGAATGAACTTGCAAGGAGCCATCTCCTCGTTTTATCTGAGCAGATCTCACCAATCCGTCATCTCCTGTAAATAGACGTGTGACCCTACCCAATGCCCAAAATGGTCGAGGTTTGTTAGGGAGTTTGATTGTGACTACATCTCCCACACAAACAACTGGTGAAGTCCCTCCTTGTTGTCTTTGGGCATGCTCTCTTATACTAAGCAGATAATCTTCGTACCAAATTTTCTTAAATCTTTTTAATGCATAATTCCTGCAATTTAAGGACTCTAAGAGTTGTTTCCGAGAGGGAGGTTCTAGTTGATAAATACCCTCCCCATCCATTCTCAAAATCAAACGAGGGTTTACTACAGGGCGTAAAAAGTGATTTGGACTTATTATTTCCAAACTTGAGTCAGATGAACTTCTGTAAGTCAAGGGACGGTCATTTATGGCATTTTGTACATCAGAAATAATTGTCAGGAGATCGAAATAATCATGACTAGCTCGTCCAATTAATTTATACAAGCAAGACTTGATGGTTTTAATCAGTCTTTCCCATACACCTCCATACCAAGGAGAGTGTACAGGGATCTTAACATGCTTGATTTGGCATGTCCCCAATTTCTCCCTGAATTCACTGGAAGCAATCACCTCATGAATCATGTCACATCCAGCCACAAATGACTTAGCATTGTCACTATAAATATGCGAAGGAATCCCATAAATATTTGAAAATCGAATCAAGGCCATTAGGAATGAGTGAACAGACATATCCTCAATCAGTTCTAGATGAACTGACCGTACCTCCAAACAAGTAAAGACCAGGATATACATCTTCACCCTCTCCCCACCTCTCAGAACCCACAGATGACCCGTATAGTCTACTCCTGTGTGCAAAAATGGTCTTATCATATTCACCCGATGTTTAGGTAAATCAGTCATTTTGGGGTAGGTAAATGGAATAGAGTTAAATTTCTGGCACAAGGAGCATCCTGATAAAATTCTCTTTACCGCCTGCCTACCCTGGGGTATCCAGTACCCAGATAACCTGACCTTATTCAAGGTAGCAGGAACACCCAGATGCTTACACTGGTGGTGACAGTCCAATATTATGAGATTAGAAAGATGGTGATCCTTAGCAATAAGCAAGGGATTAACTATGTTATATTCGCATATCTCTCCACATTTCCATGAATAAACCGGAAATCAGCAAGGCAATGACAGCAGCAACAATGGCGACCCTAAGACAAATCTGTTCGCCGTTACAACGTAGTCAAACACAATAAATACACAGGACAATTTCAAATCCCATCTCTTTAAACACACACATCATTAAAATAACTCGCACCTTACTTCAACATAGAAAACCTCCAGAGAAAGTTGCACAGCAAAAGAAAAAACCTAAATAAAAAATCACAGACACTACCGTAAACGCAACTCAGATAGCAAAAAAAACGCAAATAATGATTCCACAAAACACCCCAACAATACGACACCGACTAGGTTACATTCACAACTTTCTCAGCTTTAAATCGATATAACACATGCATACACACACCAAACAGATAATTCTCTACAATCCATTAAAGCACGAGAAACAAACACAAATAAAAAATACGACGGCCATTTTGACGCCGGAGCCGATGTGCCCTTTACTACGTCCGCACGTGCCGTATAAATAAGCCGGCCGTCAGAGAAAAAGTCAGTCTTCCAGCAGATCGCTGACCAGAGCAGGTCGCCTCGCTACCAGTTAGAAGCAGATACAGCTGTTCCCCTCAACCCCTTGCACCATACCAGCGACAGCCGTTCCTTCAGCTCCATCCAGCAGCAGCAGCTCAGCGACAGCCGTTCCTTCAGCTCCATCCAGCAGCAGCAGCTCAGCGACAGCCGTTCCCCTCAACTTTCTAGCAGCAGCAGCGGCAGCAGCAGTAGCCATCCCCTTCAGCTCCATCCAGCAGCAGCAGCTCAGCGACAGCCGTTCCCCTCAACCTTCTAGCAGCAGCAGCAGCAACAGCCGTTCCCCTCAACTTTCTAGCAGCAGCAGCAGCAACAGCCGTTCCCTTCAGCTCCATCCAGCAGTAGCAGCGGCACCTCAGCGACAGCAGTTTGATTCAAAGCGCCTAGTCACCATATCACCGCTTGTTCCAGTCCCGGACGTCATCCCTAGACCGTACCAGCATCTAGGCCCCTGTACCTGCCCGAACCTGATCAGGCCAGGATCCCTACCTCTCTAATCCTTATTCCGGCCTTCCTGACGCCCAGCTGACCGTTCCGGCTTTGATTGAGGATATATATGCTTATTCACTTTGACCCTCAATAAAAGTTGAAACCAAATTACTTCGTTTGTTCTCCTTGCTTCCATACGCTCGTGTTATTTTATAACAACTGGTGTCAGAGCGTTCAGCAAGATGAGTACAGACAGCTACGAGGGTTTCACGCGGTCAGAACTATTCACACTGATCAAAGAACAGAAGCATCTGCTGTTCAACTTGAGGACAAGCTCAACACAACCATCGGAAGAGGCACTTCAGGAGATCCGAAATGACATAGATGCCATGACAACCGCCCTGAGATCAACAGCAATAACAACAGCCACCAACCCCCACACAAGCAGCGACTACAGTATGCTAATGCGCCAGCAAACAATTCGGGACGCCATGAGACAACAGAAGCCCTTCCGCCCTGGACAGGACGTAAACCAGTTCTTATCAGCGCTCACCAAAATATACGCAATACACGTCTTACCGGAGGGAGCAACATACCCAAGCCTGGAGGGCGAATTTGTCAAGGCCGCGAAAGACATGCTGGACCAGGGTATATTTCAGCAAATGCTGGATTCTGCACAAGATACATCCACCTTCAACAACCTGAAGGAGTATCTACTGACAACACACGGCAGCCAAATGACCACCTTCCAACATCTAAGCAAGGCCTGGGACTTAGAACGACATGACGGCGAAAAACTAACCGATTTTGCCGGTCGACTCGAAACCACACTCAGGGAAGCGGCCGTCCACATCAAGGCAAAACACAGAAAGGACAGAAACAATGAACTATCCGTTGACGGACTCATAGCAATAATAGGCGCAATGCTTATGAGTGAAAAGGTGAAAGCATGGAACACAAATATCTACCCGCACCTCGTCAGAACAATGGACAACCACTATACGGCAACTGGTATAGCGGCTGAAGCACAGCGATACCTGGATCGCGGCATAAAATCCGATGTCACCAATTCCCAAGACTCAGCACTCCTCGCTCAAGAGCACCACTTGAGACAAAGAAAACCTTACCATATAACAAACATGCACACCCACTCTAGTGGACGCAAGCGCTCGAACTTGACAGACACACACAAGAAAACTGATCAACGTCAACATCAGCAGCAAGAAGCTCGCAGGCAAACAGTAAGTTTCCCTGTATGCCAGAGATACCTCAGAGGCCTATCCTGCTTTAGGCAAAATTGCAGATACCGTCACCCACCCCGCACCCAAACACAAGCCCTTGTCGCAACAACAGGCAACAACATGCCGGAGACAGAGGACCAGGATTTTCACTTCGGTCAGGACGAGATGTGATGCCCCGCCCGACCCGCTCCAATATCAGCCATCACGTCTTCAACTTTCAAGAGCAATCTAACTATTCACCACTTGTCTACTCCACCTTTTACATTGGCGACACAAAGTTCTCAGACATCGCGATGCTCGACTCAGGATGCTCGACCTGCATCATACCAGCATCACAACTACCAGACGAAGCCAAGAAGCACATAAAACGCTCGGACGTCAAAGTGAGGGGCATCAATGGCAGCATTACCGCGCTTGGCCAACTAACATGCGACATTGTAATCGGCAACCAGAACACACCCGCATTCTGTGGCATAAACGCCCTAATAACGGCACAATCTACACCAATCCTGATCGGCCAAAACATCCTATGCCATGATACCCTCATCTCGTACACGGTCGACAACGAAAAAGCGAAAGTGGAGTTCAAACGCACACTTGCCCAAGGAGGCTCCACACACACAGCTAACATCGTACGGCAAACGTCGTCACCAAACAGTCCCACAGACGACTCCCAGACCAAGGTCATCCAGGACTACCTAGCTATCGGACCCCATCCCGAACTCCACACCTTGGATGAAAAGCTTACATGGCTAAAACACAACACAGGACTCACACTACCAAACCATCCCAACCGTGATGAACTTGAGGCCACCACCAACCTACTAATCCGCTATGCCGACATCATCGGTACTGAGAATGGCGACAAGGGCACATTCATCCGCCCCATTCGGATACCAACCAACGGCCAATCACGCAGCCAAAAACAACATCCGATTGCTCAAGCCCTGGAAGAGGAGGTCAATGCCGAGATTGGCCGCATGGCAAGCAAAGGCATCATTGAAGCCTGCAGCGACCCCAAAGGTTTCAACAGTCCAGTATTCGCCGTACGTAAGAAAAATGGGTCAATTCGCGTCGTTGCAAACTTTAAAAGAACACTAAACAAAGTGCTAGTCGATCTGGACCCCTACCCAATACCCAGGATGGATCACCTGCTCAACAAAATCGGCAAGGGCAACAGGTATTTTGCATCCCTGGATCTGCGTAGTGGATATTGGCAGATTGAAATAGATGAGCAGGACCGGCACAAAACAGCCTTCACATGGAAGGACAAATGCTACCAGTACACATGCCTGGCCTTTGGTCTCACTTCGGCCGGACAAATCTTTTCCCGTTGCGTAGCAGAGGCCTTAGCCACGGTCACATCTCGCAGCAACATATCATCTTACATCGACGACAACCTGGTGCATGCTAAGACATTCAAGGAGTACATCATCGCGCTAGAACAACTGTTCATGGCCCTCCAAAAGTTTGGACTTAAGCTGAACCCAGACAAATGCTCCTTCCTCGCACCTGAGGCCAAATTTCTCGGCCGCATAATAAACAGCGAAGGGTTCAAGGCCGACCCCGAATATGTTCGTGCCATAGGAGAAATGAAACCCCCAACCTCAAGAAAGGAACTCCAAAGTCTCATCGGCCGCTTGGTCTGGATCAGACAATTCCTTGAGACGCGCCTTCATGAACAGATCAGATCAAGCATGTTCTCAAAACTCATGGCCCCTATACACGAACTCAACAAGGTCAACAAGCCATTCCACTGGACCGAGAATGCAGACAGAGCATTCAGGAAGATCAAGGACCGATTATCCTCCCCGCCGGTTATCTCGTTTCCAGACTTCTCCATGCCCTTCACGCTCACTACTGATGCCAGTGATGTCGCATGCGGAGCAATCCTGATGCAAGAGTCCAGCAACGGGAAGAAGAACATTGTCGGAGTCGCGTCCCACTCCTTCAATACAACAGAGCAAAACTGGTCTACAACGGAACGCGAGGCATATGCAGTGAAGTGGGCGATACTGAAATTTGACTACTTTCAAGGGAAATTATGGCAGACGCACCCGCTGGCCCATGGGCCACTGCAAGCGGGGTAAGAGACCATTTGAACTCGTCTTTGTTGACTTTGTCACAATGTCCAACTCAAAGGGGAAAAGATATATACTTACGATACTGGACAGCTTCAGCCGGCATCTCACAGCTATACCATGTGCAAGAGACCGTGCCATCGACACCGCCCGTGGTTTATACCAGTTCTTCCTCCGACACAGAGAAATCCCACGCATAGTGTCCTCCGACCGAGGTACACACTTCACAGGGGAAGTCTATCGACAGTTCTGCGAACAAATGGCCATCACACAGGAACTGCATTGCCCGTGGCGCCCACAAAGCTCAGGGAACATAGAGAGACAACATCGAACAATGAAGAACGCCATCTACATGCTGTGTGAAGACAGGAATTGCGAGTGGACAGATGTTCTCGAATCTGTTGTGTCTTCCATGAACGCCACAATCAACAACGCCACCGGTGTCTCCCCGCATTTCACAGTCACGGGCCGCCACCCTAGCATCGGCTTGCCAACACCCCACAGAAGGGAAGCCAGGAGCGATGACCCAGGTGCATATGGCATGCAAATCAACGCCCTGCTAAGACAGGTTCATCACCGTGTCGCCCTGGCCAATGATGAAGCAGATCATAAAATGGAGAACCGCGAAAAGCACTTCTCCCACAAGAACCCGCTACAAGTAGGAGACAAGGTCCTACTTCACCGTCCTCAATCAGCCACGGCCAAATCAACACACATGCAATGGATAGGAAGCTTCACTATCACAAAAACCAACAGCTTGATGTACCAAGTACAAGATGAGAGCGGCATCACAACCTGGGTACACCGGGCGCAGATCCGACGAATAGCACCACGCCCGCCGCACCTGTCTATCACGAACCTCCCACCCCCACCCAGCATCACCGACGAACAGCATTCCACGAACGGCCCCACATGCAATCCGGACGAGAATCGGACGCCATCCTCACAAGCCGGCCAACCCAGGAGATTACCAGCCAGAACAACAAGAGGACAACTCCCTACACGCTTCAGAGACTTTATCATGTAAATATGATCGAGATCTGGGGGAGCATTGTTATATTCGCATATCTCTCCACATTTCCATGAATAAACCGGAAATCAGCAAGGCAATGACAGCAGCAACAATGGCGACCCTAAGACAAATCTGTTCGCCGTTACAACGTAGTCAAACACAATAAATACACAGGACAATTTCAAATCCCATCTCTTTAAACACACACATCATTAAAATAACTCGCACCTTACTTCAACATAGAAAACCTCCAGAGAAAGTTGCACAGCAAAAGAAAAAACCTAAATAAAAAATCACAGACACTACCGTAAACGCAACTCAGATAGCAAAAAAAACGCAAATAATGATTCCACAAAACACCCCAACAATACGACACCGACTAGGTTACATTCACAACTTTCTCAGCTTTAAATCGATATAACACATGCATACACACACCAAACAGATAATTCTCTACAATCCATTAAAGCACGAGAAACAAACACAAATAAAAAATACGACGGCCATTTTGACGCCGGAGCCGATGTGCCCTTTACTACGTCCGCACGTGCCGTATAAATAAGCCGGCCGTCAGAGAAAAAGTCAGTCTTCCAGCAGATCGCTGACCAGAGCAGGTCGCCTCGCTACCAGTTAGAAGCAGATACAGCTGTTCCCCTCAACCCCTTGCACCATACCAGCGACAGCCGTTCCTTCAGCTCCATCCAGCAGCAGCAGCTCAGCGACAGCCGTTCCTTCAGCTCCATCCAGCAGCAGCAGCTCAGCGACAGCCGTTCCCCTCAACTTTCTAGCAGCAGCAGCGGCAGCAGCAGTAGCCATCCCCTTCAGCTCCATCCAGCAGCAGCAGCTCAGCGACAGCCGTTCCCCTCAACCTTCTAGCAGCAGCAGCAGCAACAGCCGTTCCCCTCAACTTTCTAGCAGCAGCAGCAGCAACAGCCGTTCCCTTCAGCTCCATCCAGCAGTAGCAGCGGCACCTCAGCGACAGCAGTTTGATTCAAAGCGCCTAGTCACCATATCACCGCTTGTTCCAGTCCCGGACGTCATCCCTAGACCGTACCAGCATCTAGGCCCCTGTACCTGCCCGAACCTGATCAGGCCAGGATCCCTACCTCTCTAATCCTTATTCCGGCCTTCCTGACGCCCAGCTGACCGTTCCGGCTTTGATTGAGGATATATATGCTTATTCACTTTGACCCTCAATAAAAGTTGAAACCAAATTACTTCGTTTGTTCTCCTTGCTTCCATACGCTCGTGTTATTTTATAACAACTATTTCGTATTCATATACAGAGACCTTCCCAATTCTTCCCTTGGATCGAATTAATCCTTCCTTATCCAAAAAAAGGTTTAGACTTCCCACTCTTGGTGGTATTGACCTACCTGAAGGATTTTGTAAGTATTCTAATTCCTCCCAGAAGGATTGTCTCTGCATTACTTTAATCAAGTGTGTCCGAGCCATCTTACCAAAGTCGGAGTCTCTTTTCCTCAACCTATTAATAAACTTGAACACACATGTGGTGACATTTAATAGTTTAGACAATGAAGAATATCTATCATATTGCACAACTGGCTCCTCCTGGCTGTGCGAAACAGCACAAACCATCGAAGATACAATCTTTTTGCTTTCTGGGCTCAAACAATTCAAAGGATTTTCAGGCCAAGAAATCGGTTGGTCTCTTAGCCAAGACGGTCCAGAAACCCAATATTCCAAATTGGCCCTCAGTTTAGAGGTAGGAATACCTCTGGTGATAAGGTCAGCGGGATTCTGTGCAGTAGGCACATATTTAAACTGAATTGCCACACCAAATTTAGACATCAATTCAGCCTCCCATTGACTAATGTCCTTCAATCTATTCATGGCAAAAAAATTCTTGCTATTAGTCCGCCTTGTGACCAACCAGGATAATACTATTTGTGAATCAACTGCAAGAAATACCTTTTTGAAACTTACATTAGAATAGGCCTTCAACAAAGTCGGAAGGCACTTGATGGCCAAGAAGGCCGATAAAAGCTCCAGAGTTGGTAAACTCTTCGATTTAAGAGGCGCCACCTTTGCCTTGGAAAAAACCAGAGATGAAACCTTCCCCTGGACTGCATATGCTGCAAATCCATATGCCCTTTTGGATGCATCACAAAACAGAAATAATTCAGCTTCCCTCCCTTCATCAAGGGTTTTTCTAGGGAAGGTAACAGAACCAAGTTCTGACAATTCATGAGCGATGACTGCCCATTTGGATTGAAGTTCACTTGGCACAATTTCATCCCACTCAAAACCTAATTTCCACAACTCACTAACAAGAGTACGTGCCTGTATAGATACCGGCAAACATAATGAGAGTGGATCGAATATCCTTGATGCTTCAGACAGTATATGCCTTTTAGTTGCTGCCTCAGGGTTACAATTATAGGAAGCAATATTGATGGTATCAGCAAGAGGATCGTAACGATAACCTAATACCTTCTCCCAAGGACAGCTGTGACTCACAAGAGTACCATCTCTCCTCATTAAATCGTGTAATTCTGTATGATTAGAATTGCAAGATTGGAGTATGAATCCTCCTTCTTGCAATCTTTCTACTGCTCGTGTATACAAGCCCGTTAACTCATCCAAGGAATTGCTTGTTTTAATCAGATTATCTACATAAAAATTAGACTGTAACATCCCAGTGCAATCATCCAAAGGATAACGCCCAGCATGAAATTTTAGTATGCAATTCAAGATGAATGGGCTTGCACTAAACCCAAATAAGATTGTTGTGTAACGATAACACATTAGCTTATTATTTTTTCGCAGAAAGAAACAAAATTTATTCTTATCAGATTCACTAGATAATCGAATCATCAAGAATGCCTTCTTGATGTCTGCTAAAAATACATACCTATTTGTTCGGAAAAGCAGAGTTAAATCAAGCATGTCCCCTGTTAAGTTGATCCCAGGATAAGCAGCATCATTTAGAGAGACAGAGTTCTTAGTTTTAAAAGAACAGTTAAAAACTGGTCGAATTTTAGTTGTAGTTGTATGCTCGTCTTTGAACACAGGTCTATGTGGAACCCACACATAATGCTTGTATTCCTGAGGGGAGCATTCTAGGGGTTCAATTATCCCTTCTCTTTCTTGGTCTTCAAAAACCTTAATATACTCCTCATATAAGTCCTTCTTCTTTAAATTGAATACTACTCTGTCCAGCACCTTAAGTGCTATATGATGGTTAGATTGAACCTGAGATAACTTGTCCTTATGCCAAGGCAATTTAACCAAATAATGACCATCTTTATAAACTATGTTTTGCATGAATTCTTCCATCTTTTGATTGTCATAGTCAGAAACCGATTCTATGTCAGGCAGTCCCAAGGATTCTAGACTAAACATCCATTCCAAGCCCCGATCCACAGTGCTTCCTTCAAAAATGTCGGCAAATGGATCCACATAGGTCGGAACAGGATTCACAATACTATTAACCAAAGAATCGTTACAATAGTACTGCCTGTCAATTTCATAGCTCAAGGCTCCCGGAGTTATAGCAATCTTACTGATTTGGTTCTCATGCAAAAAATGTTTTGTATTTCCTATGGGGATAATGCCAGCGGATGTCTGCCAAGCCGCACCATTCATGCATCGTGTTATCTTCATGGGACGCATATATTGAATCAAATCAATTCCCATGAGACCCCACAATTGTACACTGCCACTCTCTATCTCTGCAGCAAAGGTATAATTCAGTTTTCTTAGGTTTTCCCAAACCAGAGGAAGGTCTGGTACTTTGTGAGACAGATTCAATTCGCAATCAATTAAAATAGGTAGTTGGGGGGCTACTCCCGGCAAGACCTCTACAACTGCAGTTAACTGCTTGAAAATGCGGCGTTTTCTCCCCACAAAGGTCACAACGTCCATGGCCACCTCCTCCCATGAGTCTGGATCGCACTTCAGGTGCTGAAGAACCCGTTCAGAGAAATATGACCTCTGACTGCCCGAGTCAATAAGGCAATTCAGAGAAACTGAGGAGGCTCCCCTTTTAATTGTGATGTTGACCATTGGCAGTAGGTTTTGAATGTCCCCAAGTTTTGTACTTATGTTAGTATTTATTTCTGTTTCCTCTAGTACAAATTGAGGACACATAGAAGCATAATGCCTCCGAGACTTACAATACCTGCAAGGGAATCTAAATCCCTTGACTCCTGGACAGGCTTTCTGATCATGGCTGGCAACTGTGCAGAATTCACACAATCCAAGTTGCCTACAGCGTTGCAGGCGCTCATTGTATGAGGGATAGGTAGTACACTGAGAACTAGTGTGTCCATTTCTTGCACAAAAATTGCAATAAGGAATCTTGTCTTCCAAGTCTAGGTCTGCGTGAAAACTTTGTAATGCAGAATTTTTAGGTGGGCTTCTCGTCCAAACAGCATTTGACCTTGGCTTAAACCGTGGAATCAGTTCTGTCTTAGGAGTTGAAATAGGTTTAATCCGGAGTAATGCTTTAATAACTTCGTGACTATACTGCAGTATGCAGTTCAAGCCAGGATATGGTGTGCTAGAGCCTCTAATGAGCTCTGCCTTTATCTCATCAGGGATCTTATCAAATAGGATATGAGCCACCAGACATCCACTTCCGGAGTCCTCAACTAAAAAATCATAACCATAGTCTGAATCTAACTCACCAAGTTCATACTGAACCTGGGAAAGATATTCCTTTAGTTGTTCATAAGACTTGTCCACCTTAGGTGTAGACTGCACTATTCTTTTAAAAATTTCTTCCCTAATGGCTTCTCTGTCCCAGTATTCCTCCTTTAAAATATTTATGGCCACATCATAATTATGGTCATTTTCTGACAGGTGATGGATCAGATGAAATGGCCGACCTATCACATATGCCTTAAGGCATATGAGTTTTTCCTTCTTTGAGCTCACTCCAGATGTGCAAAACTCAAAACGGGTTAGGAAATCCCGCAGGGCAAATTTATTGGTTTTATCAACGCCAGTAAATGTTGGACATGTTATTTTAGGCTTCGCTAATTCAATGCCAGATTGAGCTGGGGAAGGTAGAGTGGGAGGAGTTGAGGTTAGTAAAGGGGAATGGATCTCTGGAACCGGTAAGGAAGCATCTAACTGCGACAATAATTTATTCACCCTGGTTTTGTAAGTGAAACTGTCTGTCAAACAGCTCCTCATCTCAATCGATGGTGTCTCCTTCATTATTTTCTTGTCAATATGCAATAACTCTTGGAGCCACTGGAGAATGTCTCGTTTATGCAGTTCCAATACATCTCTCTCAAGAGGTTCAAGTCCACTAAGATTTTCTAGTGTTAAGTCTATCATCGTACGAGTGACTCTCTGATCTTCCAATAAGGATGACCGTGATGATTGTTCAACTTGTAAGGAATTCATTTTAATATAAAAAACAGTAGCTGTTGCAATGTATAGCGAATTCTTAATAGGATGCTATAAAAAAGGTATAATCAAGGACCTAGGTCTGAGGCTAAGAAATTTATCCTAACACATCAATGACAACTGGCTGAGAGAGAAAGAGAAAAAGAACGTCTTACCTCTTGCAACAGATGCCGTCGGTTGCGACCTCAGGTATTAGTCCTTGTGGTCCCGTAATAATTCTTTATCAATACAATAATTGATTGAGAAAGAAAAAACAAAGGAACTACCAAGACGGTGTCCCAATAGTAAATAAGAGAAGAAGAAAAGAAAAGGAAAGAGAAGAAAAGGAACAACTTCAGACACGGCGTGAACCGATTGTAAAGATGGGGGTAAAAAATTAACACTCAAGCTAGTCAACCCATACAATTTTATAGAAGGTCTAGGGTCACATGATTTATCCATTAGTATAAAAAACAATCACAAAGGGAAAGACGCTTTCGCATCCATCTCTCAAAACCCGAGGTCATTGAAGGTAGGAAAGATTTTCTTATAAAATTGCCCCCCCCCCATTTTGGGGAGCCTGGCCCCCACACACATACACATTAAAAACCAAATTCATACAAATGGTCACCCATCTGGTACTGGCCAGCCTCAGCTTAATAATACATTGAAATTTTCGTCACTGAAAAATAAGTTTTTTTGGCCTGTTTGGTCTTCCATAGTTTTCTTATCATCAAAAGAAAACGTAAACAGAGTCGATCTGAACTCTACGTCGACGCGAAATATTTGGTTACCTATATGAATAAGTGGAATTATTTGAAATTCAGGTACTTATATTATAATATTGTTGCATATTCTCTTAGAAAATCATCCTAAATCTTAGTTAGACAATAAATAAATAAATAATTTCAAAAACCCTTTTTTTTTAATATTTAAGTACGTTTTTTGTGCAAGACAAAAAATGTCAATTGTTAACTTTTTGGGAAAATTTAACATTTAAAATTGAATTAAAAATAGTAGAAAAAGTTTTACATTATTCGGTTTTCTATATGATAAAATACAGGGTTTTATCTTTCTGGAAAAAAAAAAGTTACTCAGAAATAATGGATTTTAATAAATGTAATTTAGTTTTAAAAAACAACAACAACTTGATTTTGCGGCCATTTTTGGCGGTGCCTAATTTAAAATCCATTGAAAGCGGTCGGTGGTTCTATGAGAAAATAAAGCTGTGTACGCATTATAAATGTTTCTTTTCTGTGTCTTACGTTATACATTAGTACATTAGGGGTCATTTCGAGTTAAAAGTTTATTTACTGCACTCATCTGGACTAGAGAAAATCATGATTTAAATGTGTCTCGTCTAAATAACTAATGATGAATATCTAATATGGCCGACAAGACGGGTGATCAAAAAATCAGATCGACGTACCGCGTACCGGAAAACGAAATGAGACTAACGAAATGAGACCTCATTTCGTTTTCCGGTACGCTCGATCTGACTTTTTGATCACCCGTCTTGTCGGCCATATCAGAGAATTATCGTTAGTTATTTAGACGAGACATACACATTTTAATCATGATTTTCTTTAGTCCAGATGAGTGCAGTAAATAAACTTTTAACTCGAAATGACCCCTAATGTATAACATAAGACACAGAAAAGAAACATTTATAATGCGTACACAGCTTTATTTTCTCATAGAACCACCGACCGCTTTCAATGGATTTTACCCATTTTTCTATTGGTTAAATTTTTACGATATTTTCAGGGTCAATGTGAAATTTTAAGCTCGTTCCAATAAACTGAATATAATATTTTAATGTCTATTAAAATGTTAATAATTATTTATGTACCAAAGTTTTATATATCACAAATTGAAGATAAAAGATCAATAAATAATATATTCAAATTTAAAACAAAAAAAGAAGTGTTTTTTTAGAAATTTATCTGTAAAGTCTAAAGTTTAAAACCTTTTTTTTTAAAACCACGTTGATTTTTTTTAATTTTTTTTTAAATGAAACCTTATAATCTTCTTATATTGTACAGAAAGTTTCGTTTTATTACGAAAATTATTTCTATTTCATTCAATGTTTTTGTTTTTTTTCAGATATTAAAACAAAAAAATCACTCCATAAAGTGAAAATTAAATATATTAAATCAAAAACTCGTGTATTTTTTGAGACAAAAAAAGATTTCTTGAACTGTTTTTTTTTTTTTTTAAGGCAAAAAATTATAAATAAAATGTGTGGTATGGAGGCACAAATTTCTTTACGCGCAAATGTAGACGGCTAACGCGAACCTGTGGTTTTTACTTCCTTCTGTCCATCCGTAATTCAAAACAATAAAAAACTACTTCCGGTTTTAAATAAAAACGTAAAATGTTTGAATCATAGTGGGTTTTTCAAATAGACGTTTAAAAAAATTCTTTTATTTATAAATTAAATCGATTTTAAAATATAAATATGGATAAATTCTTAACAATGAAGAATGCAACTACATATTGATTAGTAATTTTTATAGGTAAGTGTTTTTTTTTTATTTATATCGATTTTTTATAATCGACCTAAGTTAAATTTCGTTTATTTTCTTCAAATCTTTTAAAGAAAACCGATTAAAAAAAAACAAATATTGCATAATTTGCTATTAAACCAGTTATTTTTTGTGTTAAATTTGGTCTTTGCTTCTTTAATTGAAAAAAAAAAAATTAGGGGTTGAATTACATTTTTCGAGTAGTTATAAGCTTGGAAAGGCAGGGGTCGAATTATTCAATATTTTTTCACGCATTCGTAAGGTCAGTTTCGCCTTGCACTGCAGGGCAAAACTGACTATTTCCTATCTTTGTTCCTTATTTTTGCCTACTACATTTTGCTACAAACACTATTTCAAACATAGTGCAGATTAATAAGTGCATTACTGCATTAGAACTTAAAATTAGAGTATTACCATATTTTAATAAAAATTTTGGTAAATAGAATTTAATGCGAAATATTAGTTGGTTCAAAAATAATGTTTTTTGACGTTCGTTTGAGCATCAAAGGAATGACATTAGTTTTGCACAAACTTAATTAAAAAAAATTAAAAAAGATAATGCAAATATGTTTAAATTCTCTGCAGCAATTGAAATATAATAATATATATTTTAAACAAGTCTTTTCCGTTTTCTCCTTTCGAAAAATTAAGCCTAAATTGTAATATTTTCAAATTAAATAATAAACAAACGTTAATTTTCATTATCAACTAGCATTTCAACCCAGCGTTGCCCGGGTGTTTGGATGTGTATGTTAAGCAAAAAAAAAAAAAAAAGGGGGGGGTCACTTTTTCAAAATTTGACCCCTATTATGACCCCTTAACATTTATTGTATTGGGCTAAAATTAAGTCATTAAGTTAGATCCATGTCCAAGGAACCTATATCTAAAATTTCAAGTGTTTAGACACGAAATTCTCGGAGGAGTTTGGTAGAGTCCCCAAAGGTCAAATCGTTGAACGTTGTCCCCTTTACAGCCAAATTTCTGGCCGAAAACGGATTACAACGATTTTCCCAAATCTCAGTACCCTGTATATCAAATTTCGAAGGTGAAGATATTAATGTTTTTAGCCAATTTTTCAATATTTGGCGTATGAATCGTTCATCTTTAAAACGATATTGATCTTGGTAAATTCCGTCGCCTTTGTCGAAAGTTTTAGGCACACATGCAAACATACATACATACATTTATATATTGGTAACTGAAAATTTTCGACCCAAACTGATGAAAAAGCTTGCTCTATCTCTGAATACCCTTTGTGTACAATTTCAAATGTTTAGACCAGAAATTGTCTGAGTAATTAGTAGAGACTGCAGAGGTCAAATTCTTTTTAATTTGACACCTATTATGACCCCTTAAAATTCATTGTTTTAGGCTCAAATCAAGTTATTAAGTTAGATCCATGTCCAAGGAACCTATATCTAAAATTTCAAGTGTTTAAACCCAAAATTGGCGGAGGAGTTTGGTAGAGTTCTCAAAAGTCAAATCGTTGAACCTTGAGCCCTTAACAGCTAAATTTCTGGCCGAAAACCAATCACAAAGATTTTCCCAAATCTCAGTACCTGTATGTCAGTGTATATCAAATTTAGAGTCTTTAGACTTAAAATTGACAAAGCTATTGCATAGGGAAATGTACACACATACACATACAGACAGACACACAGACACGTTCACTTTTATAGATATACTAGCAATAGGTTCCCTGCGTTGTCTGGGTGTTTGGATGTGTCTTTTGAGCAATAAAAAAAAAAAAAGTGATAGTAGTAAGGCAGGCTTGAACCCGTACTGCGAAGAAGGAAAAGAACGAGAAAAAAACCTGACGTCTATGCTGTTACGACCACCACCAAAACGGAACTGACATTTTTTAAAATTATGATTAAACAATCGAAAAGAGAGGATAACTTTCAAAAATAGCGGCGAAAAAAGCGACCCCCCCCCCCCGTAGAAAAGTTCCCAGTTGAAGGGGAAGATATTAATGTTTTTAGTCAATTTTTTTATATTTGTCATCTGAAAGGTCAGACTTTAAAATGAAACTGATCTTGATAAAATCCGTCGCCCCTATAGATAGTTTTAGGCAGACATGCAAACATACATACATTTATATATTGGTAACTTAAAATTTTCGACCTAAACCGATTAAAAAGCTTGCCCTATCTCTGAATACCATTTATGTCAAATTTTAAATGTTTGGAACAGAAATTGTTGAAGTAATTTGGTAGAGACCGTAGAGGTCAATTTTCTTTTAACTTTGACCCCTATTATGACCCCTTAACATTTATTGTTTTGGGCTCAAATCAAGTTATTAAGTTAGATCCATGTCCCCACTCTTTCTATATAAAAATGTACACACATACACACACAGACACACAGACACACAGATACACAGACACGTTCACTTTTATAGATATACTAGCATTATCGCCCGGCGTCGCCCTGGTGTTTGGAGGTGTATGTTGAGAAAAAAAAAAAAAAGCGGTGAATTATTTTAACTTTGACCCCTATTATGACCCCTTAACATTTAGTGTTTGGGGCTCAAATCAAGTTATTAAGTTAGATCCATGTCCAAGGAACCTTTATCTACAATTTCAAGTGTTTAGACCCGAAATTGTCGGAGGAGTTTGGTAGAGTTCTCAAAGGCCAAAGCGTTGAACTTTGTCCCCTTAACAGGCAAATTTCTGGCCAAAAACGGATTACAAAGATTTTCCCAAATCTCAGTACCCTGTATATCAAATTTCCAGTCTGTGGACTTAAAATTGACAGAGTTTGCATAGGGAAATGTAAACACACAGACACACACACACACACACACACATATACACACGTTCACTTTCATAGATATACTAACAGTTCCGCCCGCCTTTGCTCGGGCCCTATGTACTGTTCATAAGGTTATATGCATATGTATATATTAAAAAGTGTGAATGTGTAAAGTAATGCCTTTCTATATAATAGTCTTCCTTAACTACCATAGAGAAGACAGACATTTTCAATTTTATAGCTATACTAGCATTTCAGCCCGGCGTTGCCCGGGTGTTTGGATGTGTCTGTTATGCAAAAAAAAAAAAAAAAGTGGTAGTAGGAAGGCAGGCTCAAACTCGTACCACGAAGGAGGAAAAGAACGGGGAAAAAACCTGACGTCTATGCTGTTACGACCACCACCAAACCGGTAGTGACATTTTTAAAAATTAAGGCTAGACAATCGAAAGGAGAGGATGACTTTCAAAAATACTGGCAAAAAACCGCCACCCCCTGTAGAAAAGTGCCTGGGTTAAGATATTAATGTTTTTAGCCAATTTTTCGATATTTGGCGTATGGAAGGTCCATCTTTAAAACGATACTGACCTTGCTAAAATCTGTCGCCTTTGTCAAATGTTTTAGGCACATATGCAAACATACATACATACATTTATATATTGGTAACTGAAAATTTTCGACCCAAACTGATGAAAAAGCTTGCTCTATCTCTGAATACCCGTTGTGTAAAATTTCAAATGTTTAGACCAGAAATTGCCTGAGTAATTTAGTAGAGACTGCAGAGGTCAAATTCTTTTTAATTTGACACCTATTATGACCCCTTAAAATTCATTGTTTTAGGCTCAAATCAAGTTATTAAGTTAGATCCATGTCCAAGGAACCTATATCTACAATTTCAAGTGTTTAAACCCAAAATTGGCGGAGGAGTTTGGTAGAGTTCTCAAAAGTCAAATCGTTGAACCTTGAGCCCTTAACAGCTAAATTTCTGGCCGAAAACCAATCACAAAGATTTTCCCAAATCTCAGTACCCTGTATATCAAATTTAGAGTCTTTAGACTTAAAATTGACAAAGCTATTGCATAGGGAAATATACACACATACACACACAGACAGACACACAGACACGTTCACTTTTATAGATATACTAGCAATGGGTTCCCGGCGTTGCCCGGGTGTTTGGAGGTGTATGCTTAGCAAAAAAAAAAAAACAGTAATGTTTTTTAACTTTGTCCCCTATTATGACCTCTTAATGTCTATTATTTTGGGCTCAAATCAAGTTATTAAATTAGATCCATGTCCAGGGAATGTATATATAAAATTTCAAGTGTTTAGACCCGAAATTGTCGGAGGAGTTTGGTAGAGTTCTCAAAGGTCAAATCGTTGGACTTTGACCCCTTAACAGTCGAATTTCTGGCCAAAACCCGATCACATCGATTTTCCCAAATCTCAGTACCTTGTATATCAAATTTCTAGTCTGTAGACTAAAAATTGACAATTATTGCGTAGGGAAATGTGCACAGACACACAGACACACAAACATGTTCACTTTTATAGATATATAGACTAGCATTTCAGCCCGGCGTTGCCCGGGTGTTTTGAGGTGTATGTTGAAAAAAAAAAACGGTCAATTTTTTTAAAATTTAGCTCTATTATGACCCCTTAACATTTATTATTTTGGGCTCGAATCAAGTTAGTAAGTTAGATCCATGTCCAAGGCATCTATTTCTTAAATTTCAAGTGTTCAGACACAAAATTGTCGGAGGAGTTTGGTAGAGTTCTCAAAAGTAAAGTCGTTTAACTTTGACCCCTTAACAGCCAAACTTCTGGCCGAAAACGGATTACAACAATTTTCCCAAATCTCAGTACCCTTTATATCAAATTTCGAGTCTGTAGACTGAAAATTGACAGAGTTATTGCGTAGGAAATGTACACAGACAGACACACACACAGACACGTTAACTTTTGTAGATATACTAGCATGAGTGCCCAGCGTTGCCCGGGTGTTTTGAGGTGTATGCTGAGCAAAAAACAAAAAACAAAAAAAAAGGTCCATGTTTTTAACTTTGACCCCTATTATGACTCCTTAACATTTATTGTTTTGGGCTCAAATCAAGTTATTAAGTTAGATACATGTCCAAGGAACCTATATCTAAAATTTCAAGTGTTTACACCTGAAATTGTCGGAGGAGTTTGGTAGAGTTATTAAAGGTCAAATCGTTGAATTTGACCCCTCAACTACCAAATTTCTAGCCGAAAAGCGATCACATAGATTTTCCCAAATCTCAGTACCCTGTATATCAAATTTCGAGTCTGTAGACTAAAATTTGACAGAGTTATTGCATAGGGAAATGTACACAGACAGACACACAGACAGACATACAGACAGACACACAGACACGTTCACTTTTATAGATATATAGATAGACTAGCCTGGGTGCCCGGCAGGACCCGAGTCTTTGGATGTGTGTGTTGAGCAAAACAAAAAAAAAAAGTGGTTGTAGGGAGGCAGGCTTGAACCCGTATTGAATACGTGGAAAAGAACATGAGAAAAAAAATCGTGACGTCTTTGCTGTATCGCCCATCGCCAAACCGGAAATGATATAGGTTTAAATTAAGGCTAGTCAATTGAGAGGATGGCTTTCGAAAATATCGGCGAAAAAGCGCCTAGTTGAAGGTGAAGTGATTAATGTTAATAAGCCAATTTTTCCCTATTTGTCGTCTGAAGGGTTGCCTTCACAATGATACCGATCTTGTGAAAATCCGTCGCCTGTCGAAAGTTTTAGGCAGACAATCATACACACATATACACATTCATTTAAGCAAACAGGTGAGATTTATATTATAGATTATATTGGACGCCATATATAGTAATGATTTAAAAAAAAATAAAGACTGGTGCGCCATCACCGAGAATCGAAACCAAAACTTACTATTTATTTTTGCTTCTGCCGCCAATGACTGGGCCATGAAGACATATTTACTGCAAAGCTAAAAATTAAAATATGAATTTATAGCTACTACGTTATGCCTTTGTAACGGTAGCGTTCGATCTTCACCTAGTAAATTTAATTTTTTTAATTTTCACACTTTTGCACCGATTTTTCCGGGCTAAAACCCAAATATAAAGTTTCGCATGGATTCAAATACCTTATATATGAAGTTTCATGTCTGTAGACCAAGACCTCTAGGAGGAGTTTGGTAGACAAAAATTTTTTAAATAAAAATACATATGTATACATATATATGTATATATCGAAACAATTTTGTGTTTACAATAAAATTTTCATGCAAATATTATGCAAGTATAAATCATGTAAAACATCTGCATTAATATAATAACACGCAATAGTTCACTAAAGATAATCATCCCATTAGAAAACTGAAGAAACTAATAGGGAATTAATTAAAATGAATGTTTAAAAGAATATGAAAATTAGCTAGATCTTTTGCAGATGAATTCAATTCCATGACCCATATATAAGAAAATTGTATTTTGTTTTTAAATCTTTAGATCTTTTGCTAATGAATGCAATTCCAAGCCCCATATTAAAAAAAAGAGAAAAAGTTGTATTTTCTTTCTAAATAAATAGAGAAAGGGAGTTTAATATGAATATCAATCCACACGGTTAAAAAACGAATTTATAGGAGTAGAGACTAGCATGGGTGCCAGGTGTTGCCCGTGTATTTGGAGCTGTATGCTGAGCAAAAAAAAACAAAAAACAAAAAAAAGTAATTTTTTTTTAAATTTGACACCTATTATGACCTCTTAACATTTATTGTTTTGGGCTCAAATAAAGTTATTAAGTTAGATCCATGTCCAAGGAACCTATATCTACAATTTCAAGTGTTTAAACCCAAAATTGTCAGAGAAGTTTGGTAGTGTTCTCAAAGGTCAAGTCGTTGAACCTTGACTCCTTAACAGCCAAATTTCTGGCCGAAAACGAATTACAAAGATTTTCCCAAATCTCAGTACCCTGTATATCAAATTTCGAGTCTATAGACTAAAAATTGACAGAGTTATTGCATAGGGAAATGTACACAGACAGACACACAGACAGACACACACACAGAAGCACAGACACGTTCATTTTTATAAATATATAGATAGATTAGCATGGGTATCTAGCGTTGTCCGGTTGTTTAGAGGTGTAAGCTGAGCAAAAAAACAAAAAAACGGTCAATTTTTTTAACTTGGACCTCTATTATGACCACTTAATGTTTATTATTTTGGGCTCAAATCAAGTTATTAAGTTAGATCCACGTCCAAGGAACCTATGTCTAAAATTTCAAGTGTTTAAACCCAAAATTGGCGGAGGAGTTTGGTGGAGTTCTCAAAAGTCAAATTGTTGACTTTTGTCCTCTTAACAGCCAAATTTCTGTCCGAAAATCGATCACATATATTTTCCCAAATCTCAGTACCCTTTTAGTGAGTCGTTTAAACCTGCCAAACTTGCTTGTCTGCATCAAACACACAGACACAGAACAAGCTGTTCTACCCAAATATAGCACTAACATATGAACTTTGTTTTGTTTTAAATAAATAATGTAGTTTTATATATATACTGGTATAATGGTTTTCTTTATTGCTAAGTTGTGAACATGCTTTCTATACCCTCACAACAATTGGTGACTCTCGACCTCGACTTACAAAACTTTTCATTCCTTATACTGAGTATCAAGCCAAACAAAAGAGAAGCATTTCCACACCAAAATACTTTGTATTCCTCTGTGAGAGCGATAACTACACCAAGATTCAACACCCATGCCTAACCACGTGTTGTAATCTTTAACCTGTCTTTCGTCTGTTCTTGATTTTTTTTAGTCTACGTGCGCACAGAAAAACACAACTACTAATAACAACATTACTCAAGCAATCGTAAAAAAAATAAAAAAATAAAAATAAAAATTTTTTTTAAAAATAATAGTTTCACATTTTTTTAAAAAGTTTTACATATTCTTTTTTTTCCCCTCATAAAAACACACAACTTTAGACTGAGAATATTGGATAGTATTTTGTTACCCCTTTTTTCTGCACCACCATGACCGAGGATAAATCTGCTGCTAGTGCTGTGGAGGGCTTAGTTTCCTTCAGGATGCCTGCCTTTAATTCTCGAAAACCACACATGGTTTTTTCAGACGGAGGCTATTTTTAAAAATAGGAAGATTACTTCCCCAGTGCAAAGGTTAAATTGCAAAGGTTTAATTGAGGCATTGCCAGCAGATATTGGAGAAGAAGTAGAGGACATTTTTAGAGCACCTCCTGCTGAAGATCCATATACGGCGCTTAAGCAGGCCATTCTGGAACAAACAAGTGTTTTGGAAACAGCCAGGTTGAAACAATTCTTCAACGAGTTAAACCTTGGCGACCGAACGCCTTCTCAGCTTCTGAGACAAATGCGAGGTTTGCTTGGTGCACGCATGATGGACGACAATATCTTACAGCAGCTTTGGTTGGAGAAACTGCCTCTACAATTATCCCACACACTGTCCATGTTTGTTGGAGATAAGGATCTGACACAATTAATGGTTATCGCCGACCGTGTCGCCGACAATTACCACCACGCGTCAGCTGTAACCACCGTCGCGACCAAATCTGCCATTATACCACTACAGCCTCCGCATCCAATTCCAGCCCGGAATGATCAAAAATTGCTACCTTAACCAAAGAGATTCAAGCCCTTCTAGTGGACAGACGGTCACGGCCCAACCACAGACGAAATTCAAGAGACAGACGCTCATTGCAAAGATGCAGGTCTTCCTCTCGATCTCCCTGGTGCTACTACCACCGTTGTTTCAGGAACGATGCACACAAATGCGAGCAACCCTGCACCTACAAGAGACCTGAACATTTAAACGGGTAGACCGGTGGGATTGTGCGACAAATTCCACCCCATCTCTCATCGCCTACTATATATTTTCGACACACTCTCTCATCGAAAGTTCCTCATGGAAACCGGCGCTGCTGTTAGTGTAATTCCTCCTACACGATATAATGATACAACAGCAGACCCATTTTCACTACAAGCTGTGAACGGCAGTTCCATCCAAACATATGGTACCTCATCCCTCACTTTGGACCTTGGTCTTAGATGTCGTTTTCCATGGATATTCATCATCGCCGATGTGAAAACACCCATCCTTAGTGCTGATTTTCTTTCCCATTTTCAACTTTCCGTTGATCTAAGAAAACGTTGTTTAGCTGACACAATGACATCTCTTTCCGTCCACTGCGGTATGCTTTCCTGTGATACACCAAGCATCTGCACAGCAAGCCCATCAAATGCAATGCAGATCTGTTGAACCAATTTCCTGAGCTCACCTAACCCTTATCCCACATGGAGAATGTTAAATGTCATGTGCGACATCACATTACAACCCATGGTGCTCCTGTACATGCCAAGCCTCAACGATTGTGCCCGGAAAAGTTGGCCCTAGCCCGCTCAGAATTTCAACAAATGATGGACCTTGGAATAATATGGCCTTCAAGCAGCACATGGTCATCTCCACTCCATATGGTACCTAAGAAATCGGAAGGAGACTGGAGACCCTGCGGAGACTACCGTGCTCTCAATGCAGTGACTATTCCAGACAGGTACCCTATTCCACACCTGCATGACTTCTCAGCTTCCTTATCCGGATCAACTATTTTCTCCAGGATCGATTTAGTCCGTGCGTACAATCAGATTCCCGTTGCTGAGGAAGACATTCCTAAGACAGCGATATGCACACCCTTCGGACGATCTGAGTTCACCCGCCTACCCTTTGTTATACCACCCAAGCATTTCAACGATTTATCGATGAAGTCCTTCGTGGACTGCCCTTCGTCTTCGCGTATATTGACGACATCCTCATCGCAAACTCCTCACAGGAAGAACACTTGACTCACGTCACTGAAGTTTTCCAATGTTTACAATCCTATGGACTAAAACTAAATGTTGTGAAATGCGAATTCAGTGTCAATTCCTTGGATTTTCTCGAACATCGGATCGACGAATCTGGACTTATGCCTTTGCCTTCAAAAGTGCAAGCAGTCCAGGATTTTCCGGTGCCTACTTCCTTGCATCAATTATGTCGTTATGTTGAACTCGTGAACTATTACTGCTGTTTCATTCCAAACTGCTCACATCACTTGTCCAAGCTCACGGATTCTCTTCGCACGAGAAAAAAGACCCTTTCTCTTTCAGACAAAGCTATCTCATCCTTCTATGCATCCAAAACCGCACTAAACTTCTCTACATCAACCCGGACCCGGCAGCTAAGCTCTTTCTTTCAACAGACGCTTGGGATTGTTCTTAATCAGATAGTGAATGGTGAAACGCAACCTTTGTCTTTCTTTTCTGCCAAGCTAAGTATGACCCAACAAAAGTACAGCATTTCTGGTTGAGAACTGCTCGCCATGTACTTAGCAGTAAAACATTTCCACTACATGTTGGAAGGGAAAACAATTCACGATTTTCACTGACCACAAACCACTGGTTGCTGCTCTTATGTCATCTATTTCTGGGAAACATACACCACATGAATTACGTCAGATGGACTATGTCACACAATATTCTGCTGATATACAGTATTTACCTGGTAAAACGAATATTGTGGCAGACACACTCTCATGTTTTTGCGATCTCAACAGTCTTGAGAAGCCCCTTGACTTCGACTAGATCGCAATCGAGCAAGAACGTGATGCATCACTCACAGACTTTATGTCGACTTCAACAATCCGCTAGAAAAGACACCAGTCCCATTCTCGGACAAGCTCATTTGGTGCGATAGAGCTGTTGCACACCCACGACCTTACCTGCCTCTATCGTGTCGGAAGCACATTTTCCGGCATTTTCATGATCTCACACACCCCGGTAAAGCGCGAAACAGTCAGGCTCATCATAGCTTGCTTTTTCTGGCCAAGCATGAACATCGGCATATGTAAATGGACTCAGGCATGTATTTCTTGCCAAGCTACAAAAGTACATCGCCATACCAAATCCACTCCAGGCAACTTCTCTGTACCTCACGCTTGCTTTTCACATGTCCACCTGGATATTGTAGGTTCACTGCCGCCTTCCGCTGGTCATTGTTATATGCTCACCATGGTAGATCGTTTTACGTGTTGGCCAGCAGCAATTTCTTTGCACAACATTTCAACAGAAGTCGTAGCCTGTGCATTCATAGAGAACTGGATCTCCAACTTTGGTGCACCCACCACTGTTACCACCAACAGAGGTTCTCAGTTTACGTCATACACCTTCCGAGAACTTTGCAAATCTTTCAGAATTTCCCACATACTCGATACGATGACCTCTCCAGCCACTCTACAATGGACCATATCTCGTTTTAGAATGTTCTGAGAAGTATTTCATCATCGATCGCAATGATAAGTGTGACACGATTGCAATAGATTGCGTTAAACCCGCCTTCTTAGAAAGCTTGTATGATTCTAATTTTCCTTCTGCCAGTTTTTCAGATTCAGAACCAGTAATCATACCCAGCTCTGACCTGATCATCATACCAGATTCAGACGTCGTCATTACACCTGCTGCTTCCATACCACATAATGAACCAGACATACACTTCCCAGACTCTAAACCTGCATCTACACCTGCTACACGCACAACTCGAAGTGGTCGTCATGTAGTATTTCCACGCAAATATGCAGACTTCGACACCTCTTAAAATTTTTTTTTCTCTTTCCTCTTCATTCCAATACTCTTAGTCCACATACATCTGCATGCTCTTTTCCATTTTTCTTTCCTTTTAACTTTCAGCTATCTGGGGGGGGGGATATTATAGTGAACCGTTTAGACCTGCCAAACTTGCTTGTCTGCATCAAACACACAGACACAGAACAAGCTATGTGCAGTAGCACACACGCATGGAGCGGAGCACGTCCAAACATCACAAAACTTTGATACGCATGTATTTCTGGTGACCTTTGACATTAGGTTTCCGTCCCCTTCTCTTCTTTCTCTTCCACAGAGGTCAACAAGTACAAGCCACAATCACACGTCCTTACGTGACTACCCAAATATAGCACTAACATATGAACTTTGTTTTGTTTTAAATAAAAAATGTAGTTTTATATATATACTGGAATAATGGTTTTCTTTATTGCTAAGTTGTGAACATGCTGTCTATACCCTCGCAACACCCTGATTATCAAATTTCAAGTCTGTAGACTAAAAATTGACGGAGTTATTGTGTAGGGAAATATACACAGACAGACACACATACACACAGACACACAGACACGTTCACTTTTATAGATATACTAGCAGAGGTGGCCGGCGTTGCTTGGGTGCTTGGAGGTATATGCTGAGCAAAAGAAAACAAACAAAAAAATAACGTCAATGTTTTTAACTTTGACCCCTATTATGACCCCTTAACATTTATTGGTTTGGGCTGAAATAAAGTTCTTAAGTTAGATCCATGTCCAAGGAACCTATATCTAAAATTTCAAGTATTTAGACCCAAAATTGTCGGAAGAGTTTGGTAGAGTTCTTAAAGGTCAAATCGTTGAACTTTGACCCAGTAACAGGCAAATTTCCGGTCGAAAACGAATTACAAAGATTTTCCCAAATCTCAGTACCCTGTATATCAAATTTCGAGTCTGTAGACTAAAAATTGACAGACTTATTGCGTAGGGAAATGTACACACACAGACACACAGACAGACAGATACACAGACATATTCAGTTTTATAGATATACTAGCATGGGTGCCCGGCGTTACCCGGGTATTTGGAGGTGTATGTTTAGCAAAAGCAAAAAAAAAGCGGTCAATGTTTTTAACTTTGACCTCTATTATGACCCCTTAAAATTTATTGCTTTGGGCTTAAATAAAGTTATTAAGTTAGATCCATGTCCAAGGAACCTATATCTAAAATTTCAAGTGTTTAGACCCAAAAGTTAGGTAGAGTTCTCAAAGGTGAAATCGTTGAACTTTGACTCCTTAACAGCCAAATCTCAGTACCCTGTATATCAAATTTCGAGTCTGTAGACTAAAAATTGACAGAATCAATGCGTAGGGAAATGTACACATACAGACAAACAGAAAGATAGATAGATAGATTAAACAAAGATATATACATACTAACATGGGTTCCCGGCGTTGCCCGGTTATTTGGAGGTGTATGTTGAGCAAAAAGAAAAAAAAAAAAAGCGGTCAATTTTTTAAAACTTTGACCCCTATTATGACCCGTTAACATTTATTTTTTTGGGCTCGAATCAAGTTAGTAAGTTAGATCCATGTCTAAGGCATCTATATCTAAAATGTCAAGTGTTTAAACCCAAAACTGTCGGAGGAGTTTTGTAGAGTTCTCAAAGGGCAAATTGTTGAACTTTGACCCCGTAACAGCCAAATTATGGTCAAAAACCGATCACATCGATTTTCCCAAATCTCAGTACCCTGTATATCAAATTTCGAGTCTGTAGACTAAAAATTGACAGACTTATTGCATAGGGAAATGTACACACAGACACGCAGGCAGACAGATAGATAGATTGATAGATTAAACAAAAATATATACGTATACATAAATATATATGGAAACAATATTGTGTGTACTGTAAACTTTTTATGCAAATATTATGCAAGTATAAATCATGTAGAATATCTGCATGAATATAATTACATGTAATATTTAACTAAAGATGATCATCTATATATATAAAAGCGAAAATGTGTGTTTGTATGTATGTATGTATGTATGTATGCCTGTGTGTTTGTATGTATGTATGTATGTGTATGTATGTATGTATGTATATGTCAGATCATGTCATGTGCTACTGGTACCATGTAACCCAGTACTACCTGCCTCATGGTCGGGTCACCGGCGACTAAACTGGTTCCCCCACTAGACTTGTTTGGTGAGGAGGGCGGCTAGTCTCCCTGAAGGATTAAAAACAAGACCTTCCAAAGGGCGAATGAACTCTTTTTCTGGGTCAACGGCCAACTAGCACCATGTATATTTGTGTGTGTGTATATGCGTATTGGGGTGGAGAGGGCTCCCGTAAGCCGTGGTGAAGGCAACCTTTCTAGGAGAAGCAAATCTCTGATTTAAAAAACCATAAAGCGGAAGACCATTACCCGCATTAAGCTGGTCTGCAGTTTAATTTGTTGCTGGCTATCTTGCTCTTGCTTGTTGCTGGATCTCAACATTTTGAACCGAGAGAGAGACTTAGCTGTCGTACAAAGCTAAGACTCTGTAACATTATCTTTGTATAGATACTCCCTCAGGCATTTGAGCTCATGGATTTTAAATGTATTAGGGAGTGGCACTCGTCTGACAAGACGTTGCAATCATCATCATGTATGTGTGTATGTTTGTATGTCTTGCAAAAACTTTCGACATGGGTCACGGATTTTCGCCAGATTGGTATCATTTTAAACTTCCAACCTTCGCCCGACAAATATCGAAATATTGGCCATATCGAAAAATTTGCCAAAACGGTTAATTCGTTCACCCTGAAATCAGCAGTTTTCAACAGGGGATGGGGTCAGCAAAAACCGTCTTCTCATGACGAGTTCGCTTCTACGCTTGTGTCATACGACGTTGTAACCTGATTTCCTTTAAATATTTGAAAAAGCGACACAATTTCGTCAATGTCATCTTTGCTCAGTTGCGTAGAGCGCGGCCTCATTATCTAAAAGTTTTGGGTTCGAATCGTGGTGTGAGATGTCTTTTTTTCTTTTCGCATTTTTAAATTTCAATATTAAAACAGGGTTATTAAAGCCAGTGTTTTTTTTTAGTTCTTATTTCTCAGATTTTTTAAAGAAGTTTTAACGTTCGTTTTTCTGTTTTCTTTTTTGTTTTTTCCCATTTTTACATTTAACATCGTTCGTTTGCCTTACGTTAGTTTTTTTTGTGTGTTTTTTTAAATATTTACTTCGCTTATTCTTATGTTTTGATTAACACCCCTCCCCCCGCCCGAGCACACACACCTGGAAACACCCGGGCAACGCCGGGTACCCCCCACTAGTCTAATATATAAAAGGCAAAATGTGTGTGTGTGTGTATGTTTGTATGTCCGCTAAAAACTTGCGACAGACAGAACAAAAATTCACAAATTTGGTATCATTTTAAAGCCCCACCCTCCGGACGACAAATATCGAATTTTTGGCCCATTAGGATCAGTCTAAGGGTGTTAGCTGGATGTTTTTCTGCAGGCCCCCGCCCCAAAAGTGACATTTTTTTTGTTTTTCCTATGTATTTAAGTAGTAATAATGTGATGATCTAATGATATTTATACATAACTAGCGGGGCTAACCAGCATTGCTCGGGACCATATAAACAATGAGAAAATTGAAGTTGATTTTGAACATATTTGTTTTTCTTCGGATAGAGGAATTTTTAATGTCTATGTATCATTAGCTTTTAAAAGCAAGTGAATATTTTACCTACCCTAGGACGGGTATTACATGTATCAAATAATTGTACCTTATCTAGGATAAGTAATTTATACCATATATATGAAATAATGTTTCCTTTGCGGGGATGGGTAATATACAACACATATTTAAAATAATTTTACCTACCCTCGGACGGGTAATTAAAATACATACATGAAACAATTTCACATACTATCGGCAGGTATTGTACAACATGTTAAATAATTTCTCTTACCACCAAGGCTACCATAATTTTAAGAAAACTGAAACAATTTTTAGAAAGTAGCTCGGGACCGTATAAACAATGAGAAAATTGAATTTGATTTTGAATATATTTGCAATTCTTAGGAGTGAGAAATTTTTAATGTCTATGTATCATTTGCTATTTCGAGCAAAAGAATATTTTACCTAGCTAGGACGGGTATTAGATGTATGGAATAATTGTATCTTATCTAGGGTAGATAATTTACAGCATGTATATGAAATAATTTTACCTTTGCAAGGACGGTGAATATACAACACATATTTAAAATAATTTTACCTACACTAAGACGGGTGATTTAAATAGATATATTAAACAATTTCACAAACTTTTTTTTACCTCAAACGGACATTACTTTCTCCAACTTAACCGCCAAAAGAAAACTCAAGAGCACGTTTAAAATTAACATAATCATGCTTCTTTCTACCCACTACTACAACCATCACATCATTCCCAGATGAGTACATAAAACATTTTAACAAATATAGATCACCCCCTATAGAAACTGGCCTAGGAAACTTTCATAGAAAACCAAAATATATATGTATTAATCTAATTGTGAGATCATTAACTGTTTAAGCCATATCTGGAATCGACTTCACAAATGACGTAATTTTGAGATAGAAAATAGTTTAAGCCATTTCCGGTACAAACTTTATATTCCACCGCCCTCATTTAATCCAGGGTGACGCTGATTATTCTGCTAATATATATTTGCCCCTATCTTATTCAATCCCGGGCAATGCCAGGAATTTTGCTAATATATATTTGCATCAATCTCCTTCAATCCCGAGCGACGCCGGGGATATTGTAAATAAATTATCTCGCGTATCTCATGCAAGTTTGAGTAATGCCAGATATTCCGCTTTTGTATAAGTGCAGCTTTCTAATACAATCCCGGGCGACGCCAAGTATTCGTCTATTCTGCATTCAATCCAAAGTGATGCCAGGTATTCTGTTAGTATTTATCTGCATCTGCATTATTGAATCCTATATATTTCCACCTATCTCATTCAATACGGGGAGATGCAGGGTATTCTGCTAATATATATTTCCACCTATCTCATCCAATCCCAAGCAACGCCAGGTATTTTGCTAATATATATATTCTAACCTATTTCATTCGATCCAGGGCAACGCTGAATGTTCTGCTAGTATATATCTCAATCAATCCAATGAAATCCTGGGCGACGCAAGGTATTCTGTTAGTATATATTTCAATCAATCTAATTCAATCCAAGGCAACGCCAGGTATTCTGCTAATATATATTTGCATCTATCTCATTGGATCCCAGGCACCTGTGTATTCTGCTTGCATATATTTGCATGTATCTCATTCAATCCCGGAGGATTCTAGGTAATCTGTAAGTATATATGTGGACGTATGTCGCTGAATCCCATAATTCTTGGATATGTTACAAATTTCCACAATCATTTTTCATAATTAAACCCACATATCTTCCCACTCTTTCTAAAATAATAACTTTGATACATTTCACATGTAATCATTTTTCATAATTCTGGGATATGTTACTAATTTTGACAATTATTTTCACAATTGAATTCACATTATACCCCCTCGTACTAAAGTAATAACGTTGATACATTGTCTGGGCTGTTTATTTTATTACAAACACACCAATAAAATAAATAACATTTCATCATTTTACATAATTCTTGGATATGTTACTAATTTCGACAATCATTTTTAATGATTTAACCAACATAATCGCACCTCTCTTACTAAAATATCAACCTTGAGACATTGTTTGGCTGGTTATTTCATTAGAAACACACCAATCAAATAACTCACATTTCAACACTTTTCATAATTCTTGGATATGTTACTAATTTCGGCAATCATGTTTCATGAGTTAACCCACATTATCGCACATCTCTTACTAAAATAATAACTTTGAGACATTGTCTGGCTGGTTCTTTCATTACAAATACACCAATCAAATAACTCACATTTCATCATTTTTCATAATTCTTTGATATGTTATTAATTCCTACAATTATTTTTCTTGATTTAACTCACATAATCCCCTTCCTCTTACTAAACTAATAACTTTGAGGCACTGTCTCGGCTTGTTATTTCATTACAAACACACCAATAAAATAAATTACATTTCATCATGTTTCATAATTCTTGGATATATTAATAATTTTGACCATCATTTTTCATGATTTAACCCACATAATCCCCTTCCACTTACTAAATTAATAACTTTGCTACATCGATCTACATAAAACATATTGTATTCCCAAGTAGTTACCAATCTGATAATGACCAGACTCCATGTTGCTTAACTTTAGTAATCTGTGTAAATCATTTGGTAATCCCAAGTAGTTACCCATCTTAGAATGAGCAACCTCATCGTTGCTTAACTTTGGTGATCTACATAAAGACTTTTGTATTCCCAAGAAGTCGCCCATCTGATAATGGCCAGACTCCATGTTGCTTAATTTTAATGATCTGCATAAATCATTTGGTAATCCCAAGTAGTCACCCATCTTAGAATGACCAATCTCATTGTTGCTTAACTTGGGTTATCTACATAAAGCATTTTGTATTCCCAACTAGTCACCCATTTGTTGATGACAAAGACAATGTTGCTTAACTTTGGTGATCTACATAAAGCATTTTGTATTACTCAGTAGTCACCCATCCGATAATGACTAAGACAATGTTCCTTAACTTTGTTGATCTACAGAAAGCATTTCGAATTTTCAAGTAGTTACCCATCTGATTATGACCAGACTTCATGTTACTTAACTTAAATGTTGATCTACATAAAGCATTTTGTATTCCCAACTAGTCACCCATCTGATAAGGACACGGCTATATATGTTGTATAAAGGTTTCATTATTATTATTATTATTATTATTCTGTTTTTTTTTGTTGTTCTTGTTGTTGGTGTTATATTGTTCGTTGTTATTAAAAGTGCATGTTAGAGAGTCTTATTAAGAGAGATTGTTCGTGTTATGAGGATTCATATATATATTAAATGTTTTTACTTAGAAGTGTAGATATGAGCTCTTAGAGTGAGGAGACAGTGTTCAGACAGTCTTAGTGTTCATATTGTGTATGTACGATGTGTATGTTAAGACATTTTATAACACATGATATACAATAAATATAATAACAATTTTCACTTTACCTTTTGGTAGAATTACAACACAAAGACGACGTTTATAAAAACACAGGATGGGTTTATTTCTTCTCACGACCGGCCGTGGTTTTCTGAGTAAAGAATTCACAGCTTCACATTCTAAGTTTCAAAAGTGACCGTCTCGCTTCTAGACGTTCGAATGCCCATGTCTGGACTGTCGTCTGTCGTCCTCAGACTCCCTCTCAGTTTCTCCTCCAGTTTCTCTCAAGTTTCTAACTATATCTAGAACTTCCCATTTTCCATGACGTCATACACATGTTAAAACATGTGTCTTCTTTCACGTGTTCTGGACATGCATGTCCAAAACTTTTTCCTTCGTTTACAAAAGGAATTTTAACCTATATTCCCAGTAACCTATATTTCCAATATGTTAAAAACATGTTTATTAAATTATCTTGTATAGTTGCATTCCTCAATTGAATTTTTCATAACAGAATTGACAACGCACATTCTTTTCTTGAAACTATTTTATCTCTAAGCTAAACAATGGTTTATTTTACATTCTATTTTCTAATTCTCTCTCGTAATCTATTTCTAAACCTAATTTACGAGGTTTGAATTTCGTCTATTCTATTTCATTTTCATTTTAACTAACTCTCTGCCCTTATCATGTAACATATATTGCTTAACTTTAGGTATATACATAAAGCATTTGGTATTTCCAAGTAGTCACTCATCTGATAATGACCAAGACAATGTTGCTTTACTTTGGTGATCTATACAAAGCATTTGGTATTCCCAAGTTTTCACCCATTTGTTAATGACCAAGAATATGTTGCTTAACTTGGTGGTGTACATAAAGCATTTGGTATTCCCAAGTATTCACCCATCTGATAATGAACAAGAACATGTTGCTTAACTTTGGTGATCTACATAAAGTATTTGGTATTCCCAAGTAGTCACCCATCTGATAATGACCAAGACAATGTTGCTTAACTTTGATGATCTACATAAAGCAGTTGTTATTCCCAAGTAGACACCAATCTGATAATGACCAAGACAATGATGCTTAACTTTGGTTATCTACAAAAAGCATTTAGTATTCCCAAGTAGTCATCCATCTGATAATGATAAAGACAACATTGCTGAACTTTGATGAACTACATAAAGCATTTGGTATTTCCAAATAGTCACCCACCTGATAATGACCAAGACAATGTTGCTTTACTTTGGTTATCTACATAAAGCATTTTGTATTTCTAAATAGTCACCCATTTGTTAATGACCAAGACAATATTGCTAAACTTTGGTGATTTACATGAAGCATTTGGTATTCCCAAGTAGTAACTCATCTTCAAAATAGTCAAATTGGACCTGTAGTGCAGAAGCACCTTCAAAATTGTCAAGTCCGACCCATACTGCATAAGACCTTAAAAATTACCAAATCGGACCTATACTGCACAAGCACTTTAAAAACTGTTGAATCGGACCTATACAACAGAAGCACCTTAAAATTTTTCTAATCAGACCTATGTTGCACAAGCATCTTTAAATTTTTCAAATAGGACCTATACTGCACAAGCACCTTAAAAAGTGTCAAATCGGACCTATACTGCACAACCACCGTCAAAATTTTTCAAATCGGACCTATACTGCACAAGCACCTTAAAAAGTGTCAAATCGGACCTATACTGCACAACCACCGTCAAAATTTTTCAAATTGGACCTATACTGCACAAGCACCTTCAAAATTTTGCAAATCGGACCGATACTGCACAAGCTCCTTCAAAATTATCAAATGGAATACGTACATCAAGTCAGTTGCCAAGATCGCTAGAAAAATTGTAGGATCCTTCTACCGCTCCAGAAGATATCTCACGCCTGATGCAATTCTCTATCTATATAAAAGCCAAGTACGTCCGAGGATGGAGTACTGCTGCCACATCTGGGCAGAAGCTGCTAAAAACAGCCTATCCTGCCTTTACAGAGTACAAAATAAGCTTCGTGGCCTAGTGGGTAATGTCCTTTTCTCTTCCCTGCAACCTCTCTCCCACAGGAGAGACGTTGCGAGCCTGTCTTTGTTTTATCTTTACTACCATGGCAGGTGCTCGTCTGAACTCCAATCTCTGGTGCCCCCTCGCCAATCTTTCACGATAAACATCCGCCTAGCTGAAACCACTGTAAAAAATTTTCCCCACTCCTTATCTGTGCCAAAATCAAAACATAGATTCTATGAACAAAGCTTCTTAGAAGTGCACGCCTGTGGAACTCTGTTCCGTTTGCCTGTTTCCCACCTGACTACAACCTGGATGTCTTCAAGTCCAATGTGAACAAATCCTGATGAACCGCCTCCTTAAGTAATGAAATTTTATCAGATCTCCAAAACTAACGTACTGTACACACTCTTACCCTTATCCCCGAGTGGCTTCTGGGTCTTGATAAGTGATGACTACCTTGTAAGAAAAAAACAAAAAAATCGGACCTATAATGCACAAGAACCTTCAACATTGTCAAATCGAACCTAACTGCACAAGCACCTTAAAATTTTTTAAATCGGACCTATACTGCAAAAGCACCTTCAAAATTGTCAAATCGGACCTATACTGCACACACACCTTCAAAATGATCAAATCGGACCTATACTGCACAAGCACCTTAAAAATTGTCAAATCAGTCCTATACTGCACAAGCACCTCCAAAATTGTCGAATCGGACTTATACTTCACCTATGTCATACAATCCGAGGCGACGCATGGTATTCTGGTAGTACACATCCACCTGTGTCATACAATCCCGGGCGATGCCGGCTGTTCTGCTAGTGCATATAAACCTACTTCATCCAATCCTGGGCTATGCCGGGTATTTTGCTAGTACAGATATCCACCTATGTAATCAATCCTGGGAGACGTTGGACATTTGGCTAGTACATATATCAACCAATTTTTTCCAATCCAAGGCGACGCCGAGTGTTCTGCTAGGAAAAATTCCATTAATTTTATCCAATCCTAGGCCATACCGGTGAATCAGCTAGTATATATGTCATGCTAGTGCTATGTAATACAATCCCAGGCGACGCTGGATATTTTGCTAGTACCTATACACCAATTTTATCCAATCCCGGGCTATGCTGGGTAATCTGCTAGTACATATGCTAGGTATTAGGCTAGTACATATATCAACCAATTTTATCCGATCCCAGGCAATGCTGGGTATTCTGCTAGGAAACATTCAATGTATTTCCACCTACGTCAGGTAATTATATCAAAAGTTTTTTCCTATCCCAGGTTATGCCGAGTGTTCTGCTAGTAAAAATTCCATGAATTTTATCCAATCCCAGGCCATGCTGGCTAATCAGCTAGTATATATGTCATGCTAGTGCTATGTCATACAATCCCAGGCGACGCTGGGTATTTTGCTAGTACATATACACCAATTGTATCCAATCCTGGGCTACGCCGGGTATTCTGCTAGTACATATGCCAGGTAATAGACTAGTACATAAATAAACCAATCTCATCGAATCCCAGGCAACGCTGGGTATTCTGCTAGGAAACATTCAATGTATTTCCACCTACGTCTGGCAATCTGCTAGTACATAATACTTTTATATGAATTCCTTAAACTCTTCCTCCTTAACTGAAGATTATATAAAAAAGATAACCTCCCAATACTAAGTATGGCTTTCTAAATAATGTTTTTATTTCTGAATTTGGAATCAGCAGTTTAGCAATTTGTGGTATTTGGAATATGACATCTTGTCTTAATTTAATATACGAAAAATATATAATACGCATCTTTTTTTTACTTGGTATTTTGGCTAAGATCAAAGTGTAGTATCTGTTCTTAGAATTAAAGCGGTTTCATCTTTCGCCCCCCCCACCCCCACTAAGAAAATAAGGAGGAGGTCACACTTTGCATGTCAAGCTTTAGAGAAACAAACGTCACTCGAAAATATGGATGGCCTTCTAAATAATAATGTTTTTAATTCAGATGTGATTTTTGGAATATGACATCTTGTCTCAATGTAGTAATCGATAAATATAAATTATGCATCTTTTATAATAGAAGATAACGCTTGGTAGAAAATTAAGCTGTATAAGACGGTTACTTGGTTTTTGGCTTAGATCAAAGTGTAGTATCTGTTCTTAGAATTCAAGCGGTCTCATCTTTCGCCTGCCCCCTCCCACTAAGAAAATAAGGCGAGCTAATACCTGGGATCTCAAGCCTTATTGAAACAAACGTTCCTCGAAAATACGGAGGATTTATGCCTGGGATGTCACCAAATCCATTAACTCTCATTTCGTATTATATTAAAATGTGTAAGTATAAGGGTGTAGTTAAACAAACGCTGATTAATTCATATTATGCCTCCTCCCTTTCTCCCTCTAAATAGAATCAGGTCATAGTGTAACTAATATAAAAAGAAAATGGCCGTTTTTTTTTTTGTTTCGTTTTGTTGTGCAAGCAGGCATCAGTTGTCTCATGCTAAATATTTTTAAGCATAATTTTTTTTTTTTACTAATCATTTTTGCTTATTATTTTTGGCTTAAGTCTTGGATTTTATTATTTTTAAGCTGCTAATAAGTTTGGTAACGTTTTCATAATGTATAAATTCATATTTTAATTTGTATGATTGTTGCATTTTTTACCGATAACAACCTTTAATATATGCAATGATTTTATATACAGACCGCCATTACAGCTTGCTGACGTCAAGATCACGTAACATGACTCAGAGGTTTTTAAATACAAGGTGACGCAAAATAAACGGGCCCATGTACACTTTATGTGGAAGAGTTGGGACCTGTTTTTTTTTCTGGGTACTTATAAATCGATTTAAAAATACGTAATGTTTAACGTTAAAATGTCACTTTTTTGGGTGCCCCCCCTCTGCAGAAAATTGGTCAGCTGACCCACTTCTAGTGGTCCTTTTGGGCCAAAATTTCGATATTTGTCATCTGGAGGGTCGAACCCAAACCCCTGAGGCAAAGTTGTAAATTAAAGTGTGAGAAAAAAAACAAAAAACGTGCGACGTTAACGATTGACCCACCGTGAGATGCTAATGTTGGATTGTGTAGTGGACTTTCGGTCAGCGTTCAAGTTGTGGATAACTTGACAAAGACTAAAGTTAATATTTATTTTATTGTATAAAATAAAATTACACAAATAAAAATGTGGCACAAGGCCGAAAAAGGGGATGGGGGTTAATGTTGACCTAACTAACATAACGTTAACTTAACTAGACTCTTTCACCAAAATACCAGAATCACTCTGTGGACATCCTACTTAAAACCCGAAAGTTACAAATATATATACATGATGTGGGGGGGGTTGGGGATAAAAATCTTATTTACAAAATTGGATGAAAAATATACAATGCTAAAAGGTGGTTAGTAAAAAGAACCCCCTCACTACTGATTGTGGCGGATAAAAAGTTTTGCCAGTCGAAAAAATGTGGGTCCCACGAAAACTGACTTTATTCAAACACAACAAAAATGGCCCACATCTCTGGCAAAACAGTTTATCCATCACCTAAGGGGCCGGGATTGGGGGTTATCGAACCAAAAGTGGGGGAAAAAAAAAAAAAAAAAAAAAAAAAAAAAAAAAAAAAGGGGGGGACGCTGGGACAGGGAAAACCAAAAAAGGGGGATTGGGGCGATGATAGCATGCATACTCTAGCTAAGTTAAAAATAGAACAAAAATGTCTAACTAGCCTACTCTAGGAGGTCCGATGCATGTCTATGTTTGATCAAGTCACCCAAAATCCTTATAAAAACCTAAGCCACTCAAAAAAGAAATTCAAGATTAGCTCCATTCACTTTACACAATCGCGAAACTTTCACCCACCTGTCGTTGAAATTCACAGAAGTGAGTTTCACCTTCTCCAGCTTAATTCGCATTTTCAATCGATATTTGAAAATGAGGACAAGCTGGGGAGCAGTGAAGGTCTCACCTCCGTAAACCTCCTTCTGTCGCGTCGTCCAAATCACGCCTCTCATAACTGCTAGTAAACACAGAAAAACATAGCGTTCTTCTTTCTTCATGGTCGGTGCCCAGTTGCAGCACGGGGAAACCGACTCCAGCACAAAAAACCGCCCGCTCAGCATGCGAACCGTGAAGCCTTCAACTAACTCACCCAACGGTCGAACAATGGCGCAGTGGAAGAAAGCATGATCAAGGTCTTCCTCCCATTCTCCGCATCGGACACAATTGGGTGTCTCCGTAAAACCCGCTGCGTAAAGTCTTTTGCCGACCCAGAGGGCGCTTCGTATTACCAGCCAGGTGAGTGATGCCTCGTAATTATCGAAGCAGCTCGACCCAGGCGCCCAAGGCCATATTAAGCGGCGCTCCTCCTTCGTAAAACCGAACTCCTCAATCTTTTCGTCTCGAACGGATCCCCTCACTAAGGCCCGATATAGCGCCTTGCGAGACAACAGCTGGGTGTCAGAGAGGCTTTCTTGGACCCGTAGAAGAAATCTCAAGGCCTGCCGACACTCGCGATAGAAAGGGCACTCGTTTCGGAACAACTTGTGTGCCTCTCCTCTAGCCGAATGCACACTCTCCAAAGCCGGAAAGGCTTTCTTAGTGTCTTCTATCCAGAAGACACCGTTTCCCTCACTTGGTGTACACATTCGATCCAGGTATATCAGCCTAAGAGTGTGTCTACGTATTAGCACACTAGGCATACCCAGACCGCCTTCAGACGGATGCAGGTAACAGACCTCCCGAGTAACCATGGCTTGCTTTCCGCGCCATAAGAATGCAAAAAGAGCACGCACCAGATCAACTAGTGTGGTTTCCGGGAGTGGAAGTACTGATAGACGGTAAAGGATCAGGGGGTAGATATGAGAATTGCATACCTCCGCCCGACCCTTCAAAGACAGATTTCTCAAGGCCCACAAATGAGATGCGACCTTGACCGCTTCCAATACCTCCGACCAATTTTTCTCCAGCTGGAGACCGGGGCCAAACCAGACGCCGAGTAGCTTGCATGGCCCATCAGTCCAACCAAAGGGTCCCTGAAGGGGCATACCCCTCCAGGCACCGATACGTAAGCCAATAGACTTAACGTAGTTAATTATGGCCCCTGTGACCTTGGCATACCGACTTGTTTCTATGTCAACGACTCTAATCTCGGCACTGCTCGTTACAAGCACAGTCACGTCGTCAGCATAGGCGGTATACTTTACCGGGGTAGAGCCACCTGGCAAAGTAATCCCGCGAAGGACCGGATTCACCCGAAGCTGGCGCAAATATGGCTCAAGCGCCAGCACATATAACATTGGGGATAACGGACAACCTTGACGGATCGATCTTGTTAACATGAAGGGTTTCGACCTCACCCCATTCACTTCTACCATAGCACCAGGGTTGGCATACAAGAGGCAAATCCAAGAGCGAAACTGGGGACCAAACCCAGCCGAGCGAAGAACAGCCTCTAGGTAACGATGGTCTACTCTGTCGAATGCTTTGGACTGATCTAAGTTGATCAGCGCGGCTTCTGTGTCGACTTTTTCTACGATCAAGCGCATCGTGTGCAAATTGTCTTGAATCGTCCGACCCTTAACAGAACAAGTCTGTTCGGGACTTATTAGACGGTGTAAGACAATCTGCAGACGATTTGCTAAGATCTTGGCCAAAATCTTTAACTCTGTGTTTAACATCGTTAAGGGCCGGAAATTACCTATCCCATCCCCTCCATTTTTATCTTTGCGTAACAATTTAATGATCCCCCTGGTAAAGTACTGAGGTATGCACCCGTTCCTAAACCAGGAGTTAAAAAGTACGGTCAGCAAAGGGATAAAAATGGGCGACAGCCTCAAATACACCTCGTAGGGCAGACCATCTATCCCAGGGGTCCTGTCTAGCCCGACCTGTTTCAAGGCCTCAATGACTTCTTCCTCTTTTATGCTACCTTCACACCTAGCTGCTTCGGTCGCCTCCAGGCGAGAAAAGTCGGCTAAATAGGTGTCAAACTGTTCAATAGTCAGACCGGGCTCCTTGGTAAAAAGTTCCTGAAAATGAGTCCGAAAACCCTCCAAGATTCCGTCGTTTGAAGTTACGGTTCGTCCGTCCGGCAATGTGACACTGGCGATGTGTCGATCTGCAGAACGTCGAAACTCCTCCGCACGCAATGACGCGGCCATGTTTGTTGCCTCGTTTGGCGCTCTTTTTAATCTAGCCCTAACTAATACTCCCTGGTCCTCCCTGTTATCCAAGGAGTCCAGTTCAGCCTTAACTACAATATAGCTAGCACTATCCCCCTCCTCCACCGCCCTTTCTAATCTATCTTCTAGCGCCGCTTTCGCTGCTCTAGAACTACGTTTGAGCCGGCGACTAAAATCAGCAGCGAAGGACCTAATGACTTTTTTAAGGTTGCCCCACCACTTATTCCCGATGATAGCCCCCGTCAATTCCCTCTGTATTGTTAGTAGAAGCTGTTCCCGGAAGTCCTTCACATCGAACAACGACGTGTTGAACTTCCAGTAACTAGCCATCCTAGGTTTAACACTATCTAAGTTTACTCGAACCCGGACAAGCCTGTGGTCCGAATAAACTATACTATGAAAACTTGGACAGTCTAAAAGCCCTAAGTCGACTCTCCTAACTAAGAACCGATCGATGTAACTCGAAAGTTGCACCGAATCGGAGCCGCGTCTACCTGTCCAAGTCCATGCTAAATCCCCGGGTTTTTCGTTCCGAAATTTATCGACAAGATCAAACTTGTCGACAAAGTCTCGAAACGCTTTAGCATCCCGGTTCTGATTAGTATCCCTTCTGGTATTAACCCCGCGATCTAATTCGGGATCCAGGACCGCGTTCCAGTCTCCCGCTAAAACTAACCGTCGAGACGAATTCATGAAAGGCTCGATTCGCCGAAAAAAGGAAACTAGCTCAGCATGGTTATTGGGCGCATAAACCCCAATAAAACGAAATGCCACATCCTTTACGGTAACATCTAGAACGAGTAATCTTCCCTCTGGATCTGCATAAATAGGGTCACACGACGCATCAAGAGTGCGCTTAACTAGCCAAGTAACCCCCCTTGCATGGGTATCATAATGTGCTGAATAGAGCTGAAAGTCTCTAAGGAGCACACCCTGATAATCACTAGGAATGAAGTGAGTTTCCTGTATACAACAAATATCCACACCAAGGCGTTGAAGGTCGCGTGCAACTCGAAGTTTACGAGAGGCGTCCCTCAACCCTCGGACATTTAAACTAGCTAATCTTAAGGAAGCCATCTTGAGTTACTTAGGGTTGAGAAACCTAATCAAACATAGACGGTGTCAAGACACCGACAGCTGTCCCCAATGATCCAGTGGTCATCTCAGTGGTGATAGACCCGTCAGGGGACAGACCGCCGATGTCTAGGGGGAAGGTTAGTTTAACTGCCCTATAAAGTGAAGGATGGAGTTTGATGGGGACCCGTCCAACACATCGTTTTCTAATTTCAATTAATTCGGTGTCGTTGAAATAGGCTGCTGGAGGATAAAGGTTGAAAGCAGAGTTTGCTTCCTCCAGCATAGTCCATAGTCCTTTGGCCTCCTCGCGTTTCCTGACAACTGTTAGTATGTGGTTTGTTTTAAAATTTTCAGGGTTAGTAATGTCTTTTTTTTGGTATGATTTGAAAGCGAGGAGGTTTCTGTAATCTTTCCTGCTATGGGATTTCATTATGGTCTCTACTTCTGCCGTTATTTTGCACACATCTTTCCCATTAAAGAAGGGTTGTTGTTTTTTTTTCCTTGATTCAGCCTCTACAGAGGGGCTTCTATGTCTTTTCTTATCTGAGGGGGGAGGAGGGGGCATGTCTGTTTTCATTGGAGAAGGGGGAGGGGTGTTCTTGGGCGTGTTGTTTGGCGAGCAGAATGGTGACGGTTTGGGGGTCTTTTTGGAGGGAGAACCTAGAGATGTCATTTTGGTGTCTCTATGGGGCAGAGGAGCTTTAGTAAGAGGGGGGGCTTTGCGAGGGATTTGCTTTTCTTTTGAGGTCGGTTTTTCAGGGAAAAGGGATTCAGGGAACTCTTTCTCCTCCGATTTTCTCCTTTTCTCATCAAGAGTTTCTTTTAGTTTCAGTAGGGTTTTGTATTTATTGCCCCCTGGGTCTTTACTTGTTCTAATTTCAATTTTCTCTTCTTTAGAGAGGGACTTAGCATAAGTCTTGGGTGGGGATTTTTTTGAAAGAGGGATGAGTGTCCAGTTGTCCTTCTTTTTGGGGGATTGTTGCTCTGAATTAAAAGTTTTTTCAAACTCCTCAGGTGTGATTTCTTTTTTCTCTTCTGCTGGTGTCTGGGAATTGTCCTTAGGTTCTACATAACCTATTTTCCGGTCATTTGTAGGGATAATTTTTACAGCTGGCTTGCATGTGTAAGTGAGATGGCCGACTTCCCCACATATCCAACATGCTGGTCTTCTGCCTGCGACCACGATTGGCAGCTTCTCTACTCCAGCCTCCAGGTAGTAAGGTATACGTAAAAATGCTTCTGCATTAAGCAGAATGTCGAAAGTCCATACTCCATTATAATGGTCTTCTTCTATTCCGGTTATGTCCGCAAACTTAAGTAAAAAAGCGGCTAGGTATTCCCCGGGGACAGCACCAGGAACTTCAAAAATGGACACTGTAGTTCTTCGCCTTCCTAAGTATTCCATCCTCAGAACGTACTCGGTGGTAATAATTTCTTTTTTTGTCATTGCTATGCATTCGTCTTCCGTCTTAAAAAGAGCTGCCCATGTGTTATATCCTTTGCATTTTGTAATCCGCTCAGCTCTTAAACCTGCTGATGCAATTAATTTGGTGACAACATCTTTCGTTGACCTTATTAGTTTTTTTGTTTTACGGTCTATTACAAATAGAGAAATAGTCCTCTTAGCAAACTCCTGTAACCGCGGTTGTTCCAACTTAATACCCGTTTCTGTTGTAAATTCCACACATTTCTTTGCGTCTTCGACAAATTTAACGACGTCGATTTTTACTTTTGGTGGTTTTGTCCATCCACCTAATGCCTCATCTTCCTTCACCTCAACCGTCGGCACACAGCTGGCAGTTGCCATGGCCGGCGTATAACAAGAGGAGAGAAAGATAACAGTCCAAAAAAAAGAAAAAAAAAAAAAAAAAAGAAAAAAAAAGAATCCGGTAATTGAAAAAGTGGTGCCGGGGGAAGAAGAAGATAAGCAATAACAAATTTAACAAGGTGATAACAAAATATTAACAATATAACGTGCAGAATAACAATATACGAACCAACAAATTTTGAGCGATAAAGACGTAGTCAGACAAAGACTAAAGTTACTTCTCATGAAAGAGGAGAACTATTTATGGCACAATGGGAGATTCCATTGTGCACACATGGGCCAGTCGATTCCTTGGATTGTGATTGGCTGAATCACCTGATTGGATATGCTTGTACATAAATACAAGCCTTCAGTCCAGCTCAATCTGGTGTCTATATTGTGCATAAGCTGGATCCTTGGTAAGTGTTGCTGCTATTATTATTATTATTGTTGTTGTGTGTTATTGACTAACACAGTTCTTTTGATTATTCTACATCTCCCCTCTTCCCCCCCCCCCACGAGTAGGCTGGGTTGTGTGAGAGGTGTATCTCTCTTTTAGGCCTAGTTTGTTGTGTGGTTGTAACCTAGAAAGAGCTCGGGGAATCCTTGATCGAAAGCGTGGGGATATATGTGTGGTTTGTTGTTGGGGTTTGGTTGCTGTGTATGTGCTGTTACAGGGAGATAGTGGGAGATGCAAGAATGTAGTATCGCCTGAGGGAATTGTTGGTCCTAGTGCTGCACTTGGTATTGGGGTTGGTGCAGGCTTAAGTTCGCATTTTCTGAGGAAACGGCGATTCCTAAGTGTGATCCTTCTGGATCCGTTAACCCTGATTCGGTATTGTCGATCTGGTAGGGAACTGATGATTTTGCTCGTTGTGTTCCATCTGCGATTGACTGGATTTTGGATGGCTACAGTGCCACCAGCTTGTAACGGTGGAAGGTTGTGGGTATATTTATTGTATCTTTCTACTATTTTTGCATTGCGGTGGTGGAGCATTTCCTCGCGATGTTGTGCCGCTGACACCCATTCAGGATGAGGCTTGTAGAGGATTGGCTGTGAAGGGATGGAGTCACGTAGTCGACGGTGAAGTAATAATTGAGCCGGTGATAGGCCAATGCTTTGGATTGGGGTATTCCGATACTGCAAGATGGCCCGGGCAACACTGTCATTGTCCAAGGAACCGTGGGGGCCTGTGTTTCCTTTCACAATCCTCTTTGCAGTTTTTACTGCGAGCTCTGCCCTGCCATTGGATTGGGGATACGCAACAGAAGATAATCTGTGCCTAACACACCATGTTTTCAGAAATTCTTGGAATGTGCTGGAAGTGAAAGGTAGGCCGCCATCGGTGCTGAGTTCTTCTGGGGCACCATATGTTTGGAACAGTTGTCGGCATATGGACATCAATTTGGTTGTAGTAGTGTGACCTGATTCTAGGCGGTATAAAATTAGCCAACCAGTTAGCCTATCTGCGCAGGCAAGGTATGTGTGATCTCCAATATAAAAAATATCCATGACGATTTGTTGGAATGGCCACTCTGGGGATCGTGTTAGAATGATAGGCTCCCTTGGTTGACTAGGTGCGATGGTTGAGCATACCATGCAATTCGCCCTAATACTGCGGATTGATGCATCCATCCCTGGCCAGTACACCGATTCGTTGGCACGTGCTTTCATGCCGACTACTCCTTGGTGTGCAGAATGCAGGCAGTGTAGGTCCTTTTTTCGTTGTGTTTTGGGGATGACGATCCTTCGATCCAACAATACTAGACCATTGTCAGTCCCAATACTCACGGATTTCGGGCGCAGTGAGATTACGTGTTTTTGGGAAGCCTTGCTGTATTGTGTCTATTAATTTGTTATATTGTTGATCGCCACGACCTGCTGAACGAATTAGGTCTGGTGATATCATGGCTATATTACTGCTGTCTGCAAATGTTGCTATTAAGACTGTTGACTCTGTTATGTTGCTTATGTTGTTCGACTCCAATATATCCATTTGAGAGGGTTTTGTTGGAAATACATCGAGGAGGGCTTGCACCATCGCCACTGGGTGGCGGGAAACTGCATCAGGGCCTCTGTGCCACTTCCCGGGGCAATGCTGTATGGTAAATCTGTATCTCAGGGTCTTTTCCTTTAGTCTAAAGAGCCGGGGGTTTTGGATCTTGCTCAGATCACAATCGCCAAATATCCCCTTCAGAGGTTCATGGTCTGCGAACACTATGATGTTTGGAGAACCCATGACGAACATACGGCATTTCTCCAATGCCCATGCTATTGCTGCTGCCTCACCCTCTATTGGTGCGTATCTGCGCTCAGCATCCGTGCAAAATCTGCTGCCGGCATATATCAGATGCCAACCTTCGGAACAGCAGATTGGGGCTTTTTCCATGGTACATTGGCAATGTTTTTGTAGGAGTAGGAAGCCCATTCCTTCTTTGCTCCAATCTGGAACAATGCAAGTTGCTCTGTCTTTGTCAAATGTTGCTACCCCCTTCTGGACTAGGTGAATTATAACTCGCTTGGAATCTTTGAATGCGTCTTCAAGGTTTTGATTTCAAGCAAATTTGGAGTTTTGTTTGACGAGGTCCCGAAAAGGCACCATAACTGGACCCAGTGAATATGCCCAGGCTACTTGGTTGACAAGCCCAAACCATGATCTGGCATCAGTAATTATCCTTGGGACTGGAAAATCCTGTATCGCTTGTATCATGGACTCAGAAGGGGTCACTCCTGAAGAAGTTATCTGGAGGCCTCCAAATTGTACGACATCCTGACAGAATTGGAATTTGTCGGTGTTGAGCACAATTCCATTCTTAGCACATTGGAGCAGAAAATCGAAGGTATGATAAAAGGCTCCCTCAATGCTAGAGTCATATAGCAGGGTATCGTCTACTATCTTCACCTTGCGTGGGATATCTTTTATTATCTCATCGTATCTGCGAGTGTAAGCATCCCCAGATGCGACATATCCTTGAGGCATCCTAAGATACATGTATCTTCCCCACTCAGTTATGAAGGTGGTTAATGGTTGAGATTCTTTTTCTAAGAGAATCGAGTGGTATCCATCAACAGCGTCTAGGACTGTTTTCTTTGTTCTAGGTGGCACTTGCAGTGCCAACTGGAATGGCGACCCAGTATGGTTGGTTTCTCGCTTGCATTGAGAGTTAAGGTGTTGGTAATCTATTGTTCTACGTGGATTACCATTCTTTTTGGCAGTTATTACCATAGTACTGCACCAATCAGTAGGCATACCCACGGGTACTGGAGCTATGATACCTTTTTCTACATCCTTCCAAAGGGCTTGTCTTACTGGTTCCTTGAAGTGGAAGGGTACAGGAATTGGGTTATGCCTGGCTTTAGGGATTGCTCCCTCTTTGAGGTGAATGTGGGCAGCTGGGCCGGACATGGCTGGAAATATCCCATCTTTGTTGAATGTCGTTTTGGGAAACTTTTCTAGGAGCCAGCTCTTAAGTTTGCCTATGTTATCTTCTGTTGCGGGAAAAGGGAGGTTTTGGGGGCGATTTGGCAATTGATCTACACACTTTTTAGACTCGGTGTCTACCTCTTCATGTACGTCTTCTAAAGGGTTTGGAAAATGTTTGTGCAATATTCCCACATCGATGCAGGCTGCTCTGCTGAGATAAAGCCGTTGTATGCCCTTGCATATGTAGAGGGCTTGTTTAGTTGTTTTCCCTCTGACCACAAACTCAACTGGTAGCCAACCCTGACACATGAGTGTGAAACCTCCAACTGTTCGTATGATCTTTCTTGATTGGACAAGACTAATCTCTGTGAGGCCCATTTTGATTAAATGCTTTGGTCCCCCAAGACAAATGGCGGCACCACTGTCGGGAAAAACCTTTAGCGTTGTACTACAACTCCTAGGGATATTGACAGCTTGTCTGGGATCTGGTTTTGGTGAGAATGGGATTACTGATGCATTTATTTCAGTTAAAAGATCACCTTCTGTAGTCATAATGGTGCCCTTCATTTGATCGAATGTGATATGGGCCATGAGTGTATTCATGGGAGCTTCTTGGTCTTCAAAACTTTTTATCACTGCCGGGCGATATTTCTTTGTCTGGCACACTGCTGAGAAATGGTTAAGTTTCCCACAAGTGTTGCACATTTGATTCCATGCCGGACATGTTAAATGGCAGGCACTTGTCCTTGGAGTACCGTGTTGGTGACTACCGCAACCTATGCAGGTTTGACGGGGTTCCTTATCAGCAATGTTATCGTTGTGAGTAGCAGTAGAGCTAGTGCGAATATTGCCTCTGCTAGTCCGTACAGCACTGTTTTTTTTTTTTGCGATACATTGACATCCGGACTGTAGCTATGTCTGAGGTATCAGTCATTGCGGTTTGGTCCCGTAGTGCAGACTCAAATGCCTCAGCATGACAAATATTTTGGTTGAGAGTTTTTAGCAACCCGGCTTTTGCCAGTAGATCAGTCTGAAGCGTATCATTCGATATCCCTTTGATAAATTGGTCCTTGATGTAAATGTCGGACAGGTCGTGATCGCAGTTGGGGCATGAGAAATTACAGTCTATGGCCGTGGACCTAAGACGAACAAGGTAATTTTGGATGGGTTCATGATATAGATGCAAATGTCATCCGATGCTGTGATATAGATGCAAATGTCATCCGATGGACCATGGGATTTGATTTTTGAGTTACCAATGCTTCTGTCATCTCTAGCAGCTTGTCTGGGTTGGTGGTGAAGAACTTAGGGTACGTATTTATGATTGCGTTTTGAACGGATTCATCAGCGCAACTGTATAACTGGGTATTGGCCTGAGAAGTTGGCATGTCCGTTATTCTGGTGAATACTTCCCAGTCAATCCGAAATTTTCTGAATTGTTGAGGGGTCATTTCGGGATGAAGTTGGGGAGGCCTGGTAGCTGGTGCCTTAGCATAGGTGGTCTGGGTAGCGGGCTCCTTGGCTTGTCGAAGGATAGACAGAGCTTCTCCCATTGTTGTGATTCCCAATTCTCTTAGCATGGCTCGATCCATTACTTGAAGGTTTTCTTTCCTCAGTTTTTCCTTCACAAAAGTTGCAGCGTAGCTCTTGGTGGAATCGGCAGCAATGCCTGCTTTGAGGAAATAGTCTTCCCAATCTTCTGTCTCGAATCCTGTTCGTAGCGCCATGTTGGATTGTGTAGTGGACTTTCGGTCAGCGTTCAAGTTGTGGATAACTTGACAAAGACTAAAGTTACTTCTCATGAAAGAGGAGAACTATTTATGGCACAATGGGAGATTCCATTGTGCACATATGGGCCAGTCGATTCCTTGGATTGTGATTGGCTGAATCACCTGATTGGATATGCTTGTACATAAATACAAGCCTTCAGTCCAGCTCAATCTGGTGTCTGTATTGTGCATAAGCTGGATCCTTGGTAAGTGTTGCGTTGCTGCTATTATTATTGTTGTTGTTGTGTGTTATTGACTAACACAGTTCTTTTGATTATTCTACAGCTAATGGAAACATGTTTGAATTTATTTAATTACTTGAATTTGGCAGGTGCCCGTTTTAATGAGTTAATGAGGTCACGTTTGACTGCGGGATAGTATTTACTGCTGAACGCTTTTTTTTTCCCCCAAGATATTATAGGAAAAAGACTAACCCACATGCGGTGAGCGACAAATGGTGAATATTTATCTTCCCAAAATCGAGCTTCGTTGTTAACTATGAGATATTATGATTTATATGTGATATAAAAAGTTTTAAAAAGTTGTGAAGCGAGCGACCACTTCTCTGAAAAAAGCCTTTTGTAGACACATGGAAAAAGCGAACACACATACATACATACATACATTTTCGCTTTTATATTTATAGACTAGCGGCGGGTACCCAGCGTTGCCCGGGTGTTTAGAGATGTGTGTGCTCGGGCGGGGTGTTAATCAAAACATAAGAATAAGCGAAGTAAATATTTTAAAACTTTAAAAATCGAAAAAACACAAAAAGAACTAACGTAAGGCAAACGAACGATGTTAAATTTAAAAATCGGAAAAACAAAAAAAGAAAACAGAAAAACGAACGTTAAAACTTTGTTAAAAAATCTGAAAAATAAAAAGCAAAAAAAAAAAACACTGGCTTAAATAACCCTGCTTCAATATTAAAATTAAAAAAAAAAAAAAAAATAAGACATCCCACACTACGATTCGAACCCAAAACTTTTAGATAATGACACTAATCAACTGAGCTAAGACAGCGTCGATGAAATTAGGTCGTTTTTTAAAATCTTTAAGCTAAATCAGGTTCTGACATCATTTGCGCATGCGTAGAACTGAACTTGTCGTGAGAGGACGGTTTTTGCTGCCCCCCTCTCTGCTGATTTTAGGGTGAAGGAATTAATGTTTTTGGCCAATTTTTCGATATTTGTCAGGCGAAGGTTGGAACTTTAAAATGATACCGATCTGGTGAAAATCCGTGACCCGTGTCAAAAGTTTTTGTGAGACGTACAAACACACATACATACAAACATACACACATTTTCGCTTTTATATTTATAGACTAGCAAGGCGTACCCGGCGTTGCCCAGGTGTTTTTCGGTGTGTGTGGTCGGGCGGGGGTGGGGTGTTAATAAAAATCTAAGAATAAGCGAATTAAAAATATCAGAAAAACGAACGTTAAAAATCCCTGCTTAGCGGGGGGGGGTGAATACCCGGCGTTGCCTGAGTGTTTGGAGGTGTGTGTTAATGAAAACCTAATAATAAGCGAAGTAAAAAAAGAAAACAAAAACGAACATTAAAACTTAAGCAGGGGGTACCCGGGGGGGGGGGGTAATCAAAACATCGAAAAAAAACACAAAAAGAAACTAATGTAAGGCAAACGAAATGTTAAATGTAAAAATCGAAAAAACAAAAACAAAAAAGAAAACAGAAAAACGAACGTTAAAACTAACCCCCCCCCCCCCAAAAAAAAAAAACACAAAAATAGCTTAAATAAGCCTGTTTCGATATTAAAATTTAAAAAATCGGTGGGTATCCGGGTGTTTTTGGGTGTGTGTGGTCGGTCGGGGGTATTAATGAAAACCTAAGAATAAGCAAAGTAAAAAAAACCCAGAAAAACGAACGTTACGTGAAAAATGCCTTAAATAACCTTGCTTCAATATTAAAATTTAAAAAATCAAAAAAAAAAAAAAGAAAAAGACATCTCACACCACGATTCGAACCCAAAACATTTAGATAATGACCCAACACTCTAACCAACTGAGCTAACACGACGTACATGAAATTTAGTCAGTTCTTCAACTATTTAAACTAAATCAGGTTCTCACGTCATCTGGCACATGTGTAGAACCGATCTCGTCATAAGAGGACGATTTTTATTGACCTGTAGAAAATTGTTGATTTTAGGGGGAAAAAATTAACGTTTTTTGGCCAATTTTTCGATATTTTTCGGGCGAAGGATGGAGCTTCAATATGATACCAAGGTTGTGAATTTTTGTTCTGTCTGTCGAAAGTTTTTAGTGGACACACATACATACATACAAACCTACATACATACACACATTTTTGCTTTTATATATATAGATAGAGTAGCATGGCTACCCGGCATTGCTTAGGACCATATAAACAATGAGAAAATTGAATTTGATTTTGTAATATATTTGTTATTCTTATGAGAGAGGAATTTTGCATGTTTATGTATCATTTGCTATTTCGAGCAAAAGAATATTTTACCTACATAGACGGGTATTACACATATGAAATAATTGTATCTGACCTAGGGTAGCTAATTTACAGCATGTATATGCAAGGACAGGTAATATACAACACATTTATCTCATCAAATCCCAAGCGATGCCAGGTCTTTTGCTAATATATATTCTCACCTATTTCATTCAATCCAGGGCAACGCTGGGTGTTGTGCAAGTATATATCTCAATCAATCTCATTAAATCCTGGGCGACGCAAGGTATTCTGTTAGTATATATTTCAATCAACCAAATTCAATCCAAGGCAACACCAAGTATTCTACTAGTATATATTTGCATCTATCTCATTGCATCCCATATTATCGCTCACCTGTCTAAAATAATAACTTTGAGACATTGTTTTGGCTGGTTTTTCATTACAAACACATCATCCAAATAACTCACATTTAATCATTTTTCATAATTTTTGGATATGTTACTAATTTCAACAACCATGTCATATGATTTAACTTACATTATCGCTCCCACTCTTACTAAAATAAAAACATTGATACATAGGCTATGGTATGTTACTAATTTTGATTATCACTTTTCATGAGTAAATCTACATTATCGCCCCCTTCTATCACTAAAATAATAACTTTTAAACATTGTATGGCTGGTTATTTCATTATAAACCCACCAACAAAGTAACTCACATTATATCATTTTTCATAATTCTTGGATATGTTACTAATTTCGACACTTATTTTTAATGAAGTAACCCAAATAATCGCGACCTCTTACTAAAATGATGACTTCCATGCATTGTCTGGTCTGTCTAGTTCATTACGAATACACCAATCAAATAACTCACATTTCATCATTTTTCATAATTTTTGGATATGTTGCTAATTTCAACCATCATTTTTTCTGACTTCAATCGCATAATCTCCCCTCTTACTAAAATAATACCTTTGAGACATTTCTGGGCTGTTTATTTTATTACAAACACATCAATAAAATACCTCACATTTCATCATTTTTCATTATTATTGGATATGTTATGAATTTCGACTATCAAATTTAATGAGTGGGCACATATAATCGCCCAATTTTTACTAAAATCATAAATTTGCGACATTGACTGGGCTGTTTATTTCATTATAAACACACCAATCAAATAACTAAAACTTCATTTTTCATAATTCTTGCATATGTTACTAATTTCGATAATAATTTTTCATGAGTTAATCCACATTATCGCCACCTCCTTATCACTAAAATAATAACTTTTAGACATTGTATGGCTGTTTTTTTTTTCATTATAAACACACCTATCAAGTTAATTACATTTTACCATTTTTCATAATTCTTGGATATGTTACTAATTTCGACAATTATTTTTAATGAAGTAACCCAAATAATCGCCCCCCTCTTTAACCGACATGATCCCCTTCCTCTTACAAAAATAACAACGTTGATACATCTTCTAGCCTGTCTATTTCATTACGAACATACCAATCAAATAACTCACATTTAATCATTTTTTATAATTCTATGATATGTTACTAATTTCGACAATCATTGTTTATGATTTAACCTGCATAATCGACCCCCTCTTACTAAAATACTAACTTTCAGGCAATATCTGGGCTGTTTATTTCATTATAAACACACCAATCAAATAACTTACATTTAATAACTTTCATAATCCTTGGATATGATACTAATTTCGACAATCGTTTTTCATGATTTAACTCTTTCTAAAATAATAAATTTAAGACATTGTCTCTGGTTATTTCATGATAAACACACCGATCAAATAACTCACATTTTATCATTTTTCATAATTCTTAGATATGTTACTAATTTTGACAATCGTTTTTAATTATTCTAAGATTGGTGACTACTTGGGATTACCAAATACCTTATGGAGATCTCTAAAGTTAAGCAATATGTAGTCTTGTCATTTTAGGATGAGTAGCTACTTAGGATTACCAAATGATTTGTGCACATCACTGAAGTAAAACAATAATCCCCTCTCCTCTTGCTAAACAATAACTTTGAGACATTGTCTTGCTGGTTATTTCATCATAAACACACCAATCAAATAACTCACATTTTATGATTTTTCATAATTCTTGGATAGGTTACTAATTTCGACAACCATTTTTGATGATTTAATACACATAATCGCCCCTCTCTTACTAAAATAACAACCATGTGACAATGTCTGGGGTTTTTATTTCATTACAAACACACAAATCGAATAACTAACATTTCATCATTTTTCATAATTCTTGGATATGTTACTAATTTCGACAATCGTTTATAGTGATTTAACCGACACAATCTCCTTCGTCTTGCTAAAATCATAACTTTGAGACATTGTCTGAGGTGGTTATTACATTACAAACACACCAATCAAATGACTCACATTTCATCATTTTTCGTAATTCTTGGATTTTTCATAATTCTTGAATTTCGACAACCATGTTTCAAGACTTAATGCACATAATCCCCTTCCTCTTACTAAAGTAATACATTTGAGACATTGTCTGGGCTGGTAATTTCATTACAAACACACCAATCACATAACACACATTTCATCCTTTTTCACTTTTCTTGTATATGTTACTAATTTCAACAATCATTTTTAATGATGTAACACACATAATCGACCCCCTCTTACTAAAATATTAAGACTATATCTTGCCTGTTCATTTCAATATAACCACACCAATCCAATAACTTACATTTAATCACATTTTATAATTCTTGGATATGTTACTAATTTCGATAATCGTTTTTTTTTATAATTTAATCCACATAATATCATTTCCTTTTGCTAAAATAATTACTTTGTGACATTGTCTGTCTGGTTATTTCATTGCAAACACACCAATCAAATACCTCACATTTTATCATATTTCATAATTCTTGGATATGTTACTAATTTCGAAAATCATTTGTCATGATTTAACCCATATAATCCCTTTTCCTCTTACTAAAATAATAACTTAGAGATATTATCTGTCTAGTTATTTTATTACAAACATTTTATCATTTTCCATAATTTTTGGATATGTTACTAATGTCGACAATTATTTTTCATTATTTAACCCACATAATCCCCTTCCTTTTACAAAAAAAATATATTTGAGACATTGTCAGGCTAGTTATTTTATTACAAACACACCAATCAAATAACTCATATTTCATCATTTTTCATAATTCTTTGATATGTTACTTATTTGGACAATAATTTTTCATGATTTTACGACACAATCGCCCCATCTTCCTATACAGGGTATTCTGTTATCACAAATATCCAACTATCTTATTCGATCCCAGGTATTCTCCTAGGAAACATCCAACCTATCTCATCCAATCCTAGGCAATGTCGGGTATTTTGCTAGTGCATATATCAACCTTTCTTATCCAATCACCGGCAATGCTGGGTATTCTGCTAGTACAAATATCCAGCTATGAAGCCACATCGAAGAGAGTTCACTGGCATAATATTACAATGATTGGATATTAATCTAATGGGATTCGACGATAAAACTACATCCAAGGGAGGTCACTTGCATATTATAATAATGATTGTATATTATTCTAATGGTATTTGACAACGAAGCTACATTCAAGGAAGATCACTTGCATATTGTAACAATGATTGTATATTAATCTAATGCTATTCGACAATGAAGCTACATCCAAGGGAGGTCACATGCATATTGTAACAATGATTGTGTATTATTCTAATTCAATCTGACAATGAAGCTACATCCAAGGAAGGTCACTTATATATTATAACAATGATTTTATATTAATCTTATGGTATTCGAGAATGAAGCTACATCCAAGGGAGATCACTTACATATAATGACAACTATTGTATATATTAATTTAATGGTATTCGACAATGAAGCTAACCCCAAGGGATGTTACTTGCATAGTATGACAATAATTTTATATTATTCTAATGGCATTTGTTGTTTCTTTACACGTTGCTTTTGATATTTGTTGTTTTTGATATTTTTTACTGTTGCATTTTTTTGCATTTAATATTTGTTACTTTTAATATTTGTTGCTTTTGATATTTGTTGCTTTTGATATTTGTTGCTTTTAATATTTGTTGTTTTCATATTTGTTGCTTTTTATATTTCTTGCTTTTGATATTTATTGATTTATATATTTGTTGTTTTTGATATTTGTTGATTTATATATGTTTTGCTTTTGATATTTATTGATTTATATATGTTTTGCTTTTGATATTTATTGATTTATATGTGTTTTGCTTTTGATATTTGTTGATTTATATGTGTTTTGCTTTTGATATTTGTTGATTTATATGTGTTTTGCTTTTAATATTTGTTGATTTATATGTGTTTTGCTTTTGATATTTATTGATTTATATATGTTTTGCTTTTGATACTTGTTGATTTATATGTGTTTTGCTTTTGATATTTATTGATTTATATATGTTTTGCTTTTGATATTTGATGATTTATGTATGTTTTGCTTTTGATATTTATTGATTTATATGTGTTTTGCTTTTGATATTAATTGATTTATATGTGTTTTGCTTTTGATATTTATTGATTTATATGTGTTTTGCTTTTGATATTTGTTGATTTATATATGTTTTGCTTTTGATATTTGTTGATTTAAATGTGTTTTGCTTTTGATATTTATTGATTTATATGTGTTTTGCTTTTGATATTTATTGATTTATATATGTTTTGCTTTTGATATTTATTGATTTATATATGTTTTGCTTTTAATATTTGTTGATTTATATATGTTTTGCTTTTGATATTTGTTTATTTATATATGTTTTGCTTTTGATATTTGATGATTTATATGTGTTTTGCTTTTGATATTTGATGATTTATAAATGTTTTGCTTTTGATATTTATTGATTTATATATGTTTTGCTTTTGATACTTGTTGATTTATATATGTTTTGCTTTTGATATTTATTGATTTATATATGTTTTGCTTTTGATATTTGATGATTTATGTATGTTTTGCTTTTGATATTTATTGATTTATATGTGTTTTGCTTTTGATATTTATTGATTTATATGTGTTTTGCTTTTGATATTTATTGATTTATATGTGTTTTGCTTTTGATATTTGTTGATTTATATATGTTTTGCTTTTGATATTTGTTGATTTAAATGTGTTTTGCTTTTGATATTTATTGATTTATATGTGTTTTGCTTTTGATATTTATTGATTTATATATGTTTTGCTTTTGATATTTATTGATTTATATATGTTTTGCTTTTAATATTTGTTGATTTATATATGTTTTGCTTTTGATATTTGTTGATTTATATGTGTTTTGCTTTTGATATTTATTGATTTATATATTTTTTGCTTTTGATATTTGTTGATTAATATGTGTTTTGCTTTTGATATTTATTGATTTATATATGTTTTGCTTTTGATATTTATTGATTTATATATGTTTTGCTTTTGATATTTATTGATTTATATATGTTTTGCTTTTGATATTTATTGATTTAAATGTGTTTTGCTTTTGATATTTATTGATTTAAATGTGTTTGCTTTTGATATTTATTGATTTAAATGTGTTTTGCTTTTGATATTTATTGATTTATATATTTTTTGCTTTTGATATTTGTTGATTTATATGTGTTTTGCTTTTGATATTTATTGATTTATATATGTTTTGCTTTTGATATTTATTGATTTATATATGTTTTGCTTTTGATATTTGGTGATTTATATATGCTTTGCTTTTGATATTTATTGATTTATATGTTTTGCTTTTGATATTTGTTGATCTATATGTGTTTTGCTTTTGATATTTGTTGATTTATATGTGTTTTGCTTTTGATATTTGTTGATTTATATATGTTTTGCTTTTGATATTTATTGATTTATATATGTTTTGCTTTTGATATTTGTTGATTTATATGTTTTGCTTTTGATATTTGTTGATTTATATATGTTTTGCTTTTGATATTTATTGATTTATATATGTTTTACTTTTGATATTTGTTGATTTATGTATGTTTTGCTTTTGATATTTATTGATTTATATGTGTTTCGCTTTTGATATTTATTGATTTATATGTGTTTTGCCTTTGATATTTGTTGATTTATATATGTTTTGCTTTTGATATTTGTTGATTTATATATGTTTTGCTTTTGATATTTGTTGATTTATATGTGTTTTGCTTTTGATATTTGTTGATTTATATGTGTTTTGCTTTTAATATTTGTTGATTTATATGTGTTTTGCTTTTGATATTTATTGATTTATATATGTTTTGCTTTTGATATTTGTTGATTTATATATGTTTTGCTTTTGATATTTATTGATTTATATATGTTTTGCTTTTGATATTTGATGATTTATGTATGTTTTGCTTTTGATATTTATTGATTTATGTGTTTTGCTTTTGATATTTATTGATTTATATGTGTTTTGCTTTTGATATTTATTGATTTATATGTGTTTTGCTTTTGATATTTGTTGATTTATATATGTTTTGCTTTTGATATTTGTTGATTTATATGTGTTTTGCTTTTGATATTTATTGATTTATATATGTTTTGCTTTTGATATTTATTGATTTATATATGTTTTGCTTTTGATATTTGTTGATTTATATATGTTTTGCTTTTGATATTTGTTGATTTATATGTGTTTTGCTTTTGATATTTATTGATTTATATATTTGTTGCTTTTGATATTTATTGATTTATATATGTTTTACTTTTGATATTTATTTACTTATATATGTTTTCCTTTTGATATTTATTGATTTATATATGTTGTGCTTTTGATATTTATTGATTTATATGTGTTTTGCTTTTGATATTTATTGATTTATAAATGTTTTGCTTTTGATATTTGTTGATTTATATGTGTTTTGCTTTTTAAATTTATTGATTTATATATGTTTTGCTTTTGATATTTATTTATTTATATATGTTTTGCATTTGATATTTATTGATTTAAATGTGTTTTGCTTTTGATATTTGTTGATTTATATATGTTTTGCTTTTGATATTTGTTGATTTATATGTGTTTTGCTTTTGATATTTGTTGATTTATATGTGTTCTGCTTTTGATATTTATTGATTTATATATGTTTTGCTTTTGATATTTATTGATTTATATATTTTTTGATTTTGATATTTATTGATTTATATATGTTTTGCTTTTGATATTTATTGATTTAAATGTGTTTTGCTTTTGATATTTTTTTATTTAAATGTGTTTTGCTTTTGATATTTATTGATTTAAATGTGTTTTGCTTTTGATATTTGTTGATTTATATATGTTTTGCTTTTGATATTTGTTGATTTATATGTGTTTTGCTTTTGATATTTATTGATTTATATATGTTTTGCTTTTGATATTTATTGATTTATATATGTTTTGCTTTTGATATTTATTGATTTATATATGTTTTGCTTTTGATATTTATTGATTTAAATGTGTTTTGCTTTTGATATTTTTTTATTTAAATGTGTTTTGCTTTTGATATTTATTGATTTAAATGTGTTTTGCTTTTGATATTTATTTATTTATATATTTTTTGCTTTTGATATTTGTTGATTTATATATGTTTTGCTTTTGATATTTATTGATTTATATATGTTTTGCTTTTGACATTTATTGATTTATATGTGTTTTGCTTTTGATATTTGGTGATTTATATATGTTTTGCTTTTGATATTTGTTGATTTATATGTGTTTTTCTTTTGATATTTGTTGATTTATATGTGTTCTGCTTTTGATATTTATTGATTTATATATGTTTTGCTTTTGATATTTATTGATTTATATATGTTTTGCTTTTGATATTTATTGATTTAAATGTGTTTTGCTTTTGATATTTTTTTATTTAAATGTGTTTTGCTTTTGATATTTATTGATTTAAATGTGTTTTGCTTTTGATATTTATTTATTTATATATTTTTTGCTTTTGATATTTGTTGATAAATATGTGTTTTGCTTTTGATATGTATTGATTTATATATGTTTTGCTTTTGATATTTATTGATTTATATATGTTTTGCTTTTGACATTTATTGATTTATATGTGTTTTGCTTTTGATATTTGGTGATTTATATGTGTTTTTCTTTTGATATTTGTTGATTTATATGTGTTCTGCTTTTGATATTTATTGATTTATATATGTTTTGCTTTTGATATTTATTGATTTATATATTTTTTGATTTTGATATTTATTGATTTATATATGTTTTGCTTTTGATATTTATTGATTTAAATGTGTTTTGCTTTTGATATTTTTTTATTTAAATGTGTTTTGCTTTTGATATTTATTGATTTAAATGTGTTTTGCTTTTGATATTTATTGATTTATATATGTTTTGCTTTTGATATTTGTTGATTTATATGTGTTTTGCTTTTGATATTTATTGATTTATATATGTTTTGCTTTTGATATTTATTGATTTATATATGTTTTGCTTTTGATATTTATTGATTTATATGTGTTTTGCTTTTGATATTTATTGATTTAAATGTGTTTTGCTTTTGATATTTTTTTATTTAAATATGTTTTGCTTTTGATATTTATTGATTTAAATGTGTTTTGCTTTTGATATTTATTGATTTATATATTTTTTGCTTTTGATATTTGTTGATAAATATGTGTTTTGCTTTTGATATGTATTGATTTATATATGTTTTGCTTTTGATATTTATTGATTTATATATGTTTTGCTTTTGATATTTATTGATTTAAATGTGTTTTGCTTTTGATATTTATTGATTTAAATGTGTTTGCTTTTGATATTTATTGATTTAAATGTGTTTTGCTTTTGATATTTATTGATTTATATATTTTTTGCTTTTGATATTTGTTGATTTATATGTGTTTTGCTTTTGATATTTGGTGATTTATATATGTTTTGCTTTTGATATTTGTTGATTTATATGTGTTTTGCTTTTGATATTTGTTGATTTATATATGTTTTGCTTTTGATATTTGTTGATTTATATGTGTTTTGCTTTTGATATTTATTGATTTATATGTGTTTTGCTTTTGATATTTATTGATTTATATATGTTTTGCTTTTGATATTTGTTGATTTATATATGTTTTGCTTTTGATATTTATTGATTTATATGTGTTTTGCTTTTGATATTTGTTGATTTATATGTGTTTTGCTTTTGATATTTATTGATTTATATGTGTTTTGCTTTTGATATTTGTTGATTTATATATGTTTTGCTTTTGATATTTATTGATTTATATATGTTTTGCTTTTGATATTTGTTGATTTATATGTGTTTTGCTTTTGATATTTGTTGATTTATATGTGTTTTGCTTTTGATATTTGTTGATTTATATATGTTTTGCTTTTGATATTTATTAATTTAAATGTGTTTTGCTTTTGATATTTGTTGATTTATATATGTTTTGCTTTTGATATTTGTTGATTTATGTATGTTTTGCTTTTGATATTTATTGATTTATATGTGTTTTGCTTTTGATATTTATTGATTTATATGTGTTTTGCTTTTGATATTTGTTGATTTATATGTGTTTTGCTTTTGATATTTGTTGATTTATATATGTTTTGCTTTTGATATTTGTTGATTTATATGTGTTTTGCTTTTAATATTTGTTGATTTACATGTGTTTTGCTTTTGATATTTATTGATTTATATGTGTTTTGCTTTTGATATTTATTGATTTATATATGTTTTGCTTTTGATATTTGTTGATTTATATGTGTTTTGCTTTTGATATTTGTTGATTTATATGTGTTTTGCTTTTAATATTTGTTGATTTATATGTGTTTTGCTTTTGATATTTATTGATTTATATATGTTTTGCTTTTGATATTTGTTGATTTATATATGTTTTGTTTTTGATATTTATTGATTTATATATGTTTTGCTTTTGATATTTGATGATTTATATGTGTTTTGCTTTTGATATTTATTGATTTATATGTGTTTTTCTTTTGATATTTGTTGATTTATATGTGTTTTGCTTTTGATATTTATTGATTTACATGTGTTTTGCTTTTGATATTTGTTGATTTATATGTGTTTTGCTTTTGATATTTATTGATTTATATGTGTTTTGCTTTTGATATTTATTGATTTATAAATGTTTTGCTTTTGATATTTATTGATTTATATATGTTTTGCTTTTGATATTTGTTGATTTATAAATGTTTTGCTTTTGATATTTATTGATTTATATATGTTTTGCTTTTGATATTTATTGATTTATATATGTTTTGCTTTTGATATTTGTTGATTTATATGTGTTTTGCTTTTGATATTTATTGATTTACATGTGTTTTGTTTTTTATATTTGTTGATTTATATGTGTTTTGCTTTTGATATTTGTTGATTTATATATGTTTTGCTTTTGATATTTGGTGATTTATATATGCTTTGCTTTTGATATTTATTGATTTACATATGTTTTGCTTTTGATATTTGTTGATTTATATGTGTTTTGCTTTTGATATTTGTTGATTTATAAATGTTTTGCTTTTGATATTTATTGATTTATAAATGTTTTGCTTTTGATATTTATTGATTTATATATGTTTTGCTTTTGATATTTGTTGATTTATAAATGTTTTGCTTTTGATATTTATTGATTTATATATGTTTTGCTTTTGATATTTGTTGATTTATATGTGTTTTGCTTTTGATATTTATTGATTTACATGTGTTTTGTTTTTTATATTTGTTGATTTATATGTGTTTTGCTTTTGATATTTGTTGATTTATATATGTTTTGCTTTTGATATTTGGTGATTTATATATGCTTTGCTTTTGATATTTATTGATTTACATATGTTTTGCTTTTGATATTTGTTGATTTATATGTGTTTTGCTTTTGATATTTGTTGATTTATAAATGTTTTGCTTTTGATATTTATTGATTTATAAATGTTTTGCTTTTGATATTTATTGATTTATATATGTTTTGCTTTTGATATTTGTTGATTTATAAATGTTTTGCTTTTGATATTTATTGATTTATATATGTTTTGCTTTTGATATTTGTTGATTTATATGTGTTTTGCTTTTGATATTTATTGATTTATATATGTTTTGCTTTTGATATTTGTTGATTTATATATGTTTTGCATTTGATATTTGTTGATTTATATGTGTTTTGCTTTTGATATTTATTGATTTACATATGTTTTGCTTTTGATATTTATTGATTTATATATGTTTTGCTTTTGATATTTATTGATTAATAAATGTTTTGCTTTTGATATTTGTTGATTTATATGTCTTTTGCTTTTGATATTTATTGATTTATATATTTTTTGCTTTTGATATTTGTTGATTTATATGTGTTTTGCTTTTGATATTTATTGATTTATATATGTTTTGCTTTTGATATTTATTGATTTATATATGTTTTGCTTTTGATATTTATTGATTTACATATGTTTTGCTTTTGATATTTATTGATTTATATGTGTTTTGCTTTTGATATTTATTGATTTATATATGTTTTGCTTTTGATATTTGTTGATTTATATGTGTTTTGCTTTTGATATTTATTGATTTATATATGTTTTGCTTTTGATATTTATTGATTTATATATGTTTTGCTTTTAATATTTGTTGATTTATATATGTTTTGCTTTTGATATTTGTTGATTTATATGTGTTTTGCTTTTGATATTTATTGATTTATATATTTTTTGCTTTTGATATTTGTTGATTAATATGTGTTTTGCTTTTGATATTTATTGATTTATATATGGTTTGCTTTTGATATTTATTGATTTATATATGTTTTGCTTTTGATATTTATTGATTTATATATGTTTTGCTTTTGATATTTATTGATTTATATGTGTTTTGCTTTTGATATTTATTGATTTAAATGTGTTTGCTTTTGATATTTATTGATTTAAATGTGTTTTGCTTTTGATATTTATTGATTTATATATTTTTTGCTTTTGATATTTGTTGATTTATATGTGTTTTGCTTTTGATATTTATTGATTTATATATGTTTTGCTTTTGATATTTATTGATTTATATATGTTTTGCTTTTGATATTTGGTGATTTATATATGCTTTGCTTTTGATATTTATTGATTTATATGTTTTGCTTTTGATATTTGTTGATCTATATGTGTTTTGCTTTTGATATTTGTTGATTTATATGTGTTTTGCTTTTGATATTTGTTGATTTATATATGTTTTGCTTTTGATATTTATTGATTTATATATGTTTTGCTTTTGATATTTGTTGATTTATATGTTTTGCTTTTGATATTTGTTGATTTATATATGTTTTGCTTTTGATATTTATTGATTTATATATGTTTTACTTTTGATATTTGTTGATTTATGTATGTTTTGCTTTTGATATTTATTGATTTATATGTGTTTCGCTTTTGATATTTATTGATTTATATGTGTTTTGCCTTTGATATTTGTTGATTTATATATGTTTTGTATTTGATATTTGTTGATTTATATATGTTTTGCTTTTGATATTTGTTGATTTATATGTGTTTTGCTTTTGATATTTGTTGATTTATATGTGTTTTGCTTTTAATATTTGTTGATTTATATGTGTTTTGCTTTTGATATTTATTGATTTATATATGTTTTGCTTTTGATATTTGTTGATTTATATATGTTTTGCTTTTGATATTTATTGATTTATATATGTTTTGCTTTTGATATTTGATGATTTATGTATGTTTTGCTTTTGATATTTATTGATTTATATGTGTTTTGCTTTTGATATTTATTGATTTATATGTGTTTTGCTTTTGATATTTATTGATTTATATGTGTTTTGCTTTTGATATTTGTTGATTTATATATGTTTTGCTTTTGATATTTGTTGATTTATATGTGTTTTGCTTTTGATATTTATTGATTTATATATGTTTTGCTTTTGATATTTATTGATTTATATATGTTTTGCTTTTGATATTTGTTGATTTATATATGTTTTGCTTTTGATATTTGTTGATTTATATGTGTTTTGCTTTTGATATTTATTGATTTATATATTTGTTGCTTTTGATATTTATTGATTTATATATGTTTTACTTTTGATATTTATTTACTTATATATGTTTTCCTTTTGATATTTATTGATTTATATATGTTGTGCTTTTGATATTTATTGATTTATATGTGTTTTGCTTTTGATATTTATTGATTTATAAATGTTTTGCTTTTGATATTTGTTGATTTATATGTGTTTTGCTTTTTAAATTTATTGATTTATATATGTTTTGCTTTTGATATTTATTTATTTATATATGTTTTGCATTTGATATTTATTGATTTAAATGTGTTTTGCTTTTGATATTTGTTGATTTATATATGTTTTGCTTTTGATATTTGTTGATTTATATGTGTTTTGCTTTTGATATTTGTTGATTTATATGTGTTCTGCTTTTGATATTTATTGATTTATATATGTTTTGCTTTTGATATTTATTGATTTATATATTTTTTGATTTTGATATTTATTGATTTATATATGTTTTGCTTTTGATATTTATTGATTTAAATGTGTTTTGCTTTTGATATTTTTTTATTTAAATGTGTTTTGCTTTTGATATTTATTGATTTAAATGTGTTTTGCTTTTGATATTTGTTGATTTATATATGTTTTGCTTTTGATATTTGTTGATTTATATGTGTTTTGCTTTTGATATTTATTGATTTATATATGTTTTGCTTTTGATATTTATTGATTTATATATGTTTTGCTTTTGATATTTATTGATTTATATATGTTTTGCTTTTGATATTTATTGATTTAAATGTGTTTTGCTTTTGATATTTTTTTATTTAAATGTGTTTTGCTTTTGATATTTATTGATTTAAATGTGTTTTGCTTTTGATATTTATTTATTTATATATTTTTTGCTTTTGATATTTGTTGATTTATATATGTTTTGCTTTTGATATTTATTGATTTATATATGTTTTGCTTTTGACATTTATTGATTTATATGTGTTTTGCTTTTGATATTTGGTGATTTATATATGTTTTGCTTTTGATATTTGTTGATTTATATGTGTTTTTCTTTTGATATTTGTTGATTTATATGTGTTCTGCTTTTGATATTTATTGATTTATATATGTTTTGCTTTTGATATTTATTGATTTATATATGTTTTGCTTTTGATATTTATTGATTTAAATGTGTTTTGCTTTTGATATTTTTTTATTTAAATGTGTTTTGCTTTTGATATTTATTGATTTAAATGTGTTTTGCTTTTGATATTTATTTATTTATATATTTTTTGCTTTTGATATTTGTTGATAAATATGTGTTTTGCTTTTGATATGTATTGATTTATATATGTTTTGCTTTTGATATTTATTGATTTATATATGTTTTGCTTTTGACATTTATTGATTTATATGTGTTTTGCTTTTGATATTTGGTGATTTATATATGTTTTGCTTTTGATATTTGTTGATTTATATGTGTTTTTCTTTTGATATTTGTTGATTTATATGTGTTCTGCTTTTGATATTTATTGATTTATATATGTTTTGCTTTTGATATTTATTGATTTATATATTTTTTGATTTTGATATTTATTGATTTATATATGTTTTGCTTTTGATATTTATTGATTTAAATGTGTTTTGCTTTTGATATTTTTTTATTTTAATGTGTTTTGCTTTTGATATTTATTGATTTAAATGTGTTTTGCTTTTGATATTTATTGATTTATATATGTTTTGCTTTTGATATTTGTTGATTTATATGTGTTTTGCTTTTGATATTTATTGATTTATATATGTTTTGCTTTTGATATTTATTGATTTATATATGTTTTGCTTTTGATATTTATTGATTTATATGTGTTTTGCTTTTGATATTTATTGATTTAAATGTGTTTTGCTTTTGATATTTTTTTATTTAAATATGTTTTGCTTTTGATATTTATTGATTTAAATGTGTTTTGCTTTTGATATTTATTGATTTATATATTTTTTGCTTTTGATATTTGTTGATAAATATGTGTTTTGCTTTTGATATGTATTGATTTATATATGTTTTGCTTTTGATATTTATTGATTTATATATGTTTTGCTTTTGATATTTATTGATTTAAATGTGTTTTGCTTTTGATATTTATTGATTTAAATGTGTTTGCTTTTGATATTTATTGATTTAAATGTGTTTTGCTTTTGATATTTATTGATTTATATATTTTTTGCTTTTGATATTTGTTGATTTATATGTGTTTTGCTTTTGATATTTGGTGATTTATATATGTTTTGCTTTTGATATTTGTTGATTTATATGTGTTTTGCTTTTGATATTTGTTGATTTATATATGTTTTGCTTTTGATATTTGTTGATTTATATGTGTTTTGCTTTTGATATTTATTGATTTATATGTGTTTTGCTTTTGATATTTATTGATTTATATATGTTTTGCTTTTGATATTTGTTGATTTATATATGTTTTGCTTTTGATATTTATTGATTTATATGTGTTTTGCTTTTGATATTTGTTGATTTATATGTGTTTTGCTTTTGATATTTATTGATTTATATGTGTTTTGCTTTTGATGTTTGTTGATTTATATATGTTTTGCTTTTGATATTTATTGATTTATATATGTTTTGCTTTTGATATTTGTTGATTTATATGTGTTTTGCTTTTGATATTTGTTGATTTATATGTGTTTTGCTTTTGATATTTGTTGATTTATATATGTTTTGCTTTTGATATTTATTAATTTAAATGTGTTTTGCTTTTGATATTTGTTGATTTATATATGTTTTGCTTTTGATATTTGTTGATTTATGTATGTTTTGCTTTTGATATTTATTGATTTATATGTGTTTTGCTTTTGATATTTATTGATTTATATGTGTTTTGCTTTTGATATTTGTTGATTTATATGTGTTTTGCTTTTGATATTTGTTGATTTATATATGTTTTGCTTTTGATATTTGTTGATTTATATGTGTTTTGCTTTTAATATTTGTTGATTTACATGTGTTTTGCTTTTGATATTTATTGATTTATATGTGTTTTGCTTTTGATATTTATTGATTTATATATGTTTTGCTTTTGATATTTGTTGATTTATATGTGTTTTGCTTTTGATATTTGTTGATTTATATGTGTTTTGCTTTTAATATTTGTTGATTTATATGTGTTTTGCTTTTGATATTTATTGATTTATATATGTTTTGCTTTTGATATTTGTTGATTTATATATGTTTTGTTTTTGATATTTATTGATTTATATATGTTTTGCTTTTGATATTTGATGATTTATATGTGTTTTGCTTTTGATATTTATTGATTTATATGTGTTTTTCTTTTGATATTTGTTGATTTATATGTGTTTTGCTTTTGATATTTATTGATTTACATGTGTTTTGCTTTTGATATTTGTTGATTTATATGTGTTTTGCTTTTGATATTTATTGATTTATATGTGTTTTGCTTTTGATATTTGTTGATTTATATATGTTTTGCTTTTGATAGTTATTGATTTATATGTGTTTTGCTTTTGATATTTATTGATTTATATGTGTTTTGCTTTTGATATTTGTTGATTTATATATGTTTTGCTTTTGATATTTATTGATTTATATGTGTTTTGCTTTTGATATTTATTGATTTACATGTGTTTTGCTTTTGATATTTGTTGATTTATATATGTTTTGCTTTTGATATTTATTGATTTATATGTGTTTTGCTTTTGATATTTATTGATTTATATGTGTTTTGCTTTTGATATTTATTGATTTATATATGTTTTGCTTTTGATATTTATTGATTTATATATGTTTTGCTTTTGATATTTGTTGATTTATATGTGTTTTGCTTTTGATATTTATTGATTTACATGTGTTTTGTTTTTTATATTTTTTGATTTATATGTGTTTTGCTTTTGATATTTGTTGATTTATATATGTTTTGCTTTTGATATTTGGTGATTTATATATGCTTTGCTTTTGATATTTATTGATTTACATATGTTTTGCTTTTGATATTTGTTGATTTATATGTGTTTTGCTTTTGATATTTGTTGATTTATAAATGTTTTGCTTTTGATATTTATTGATTTATAAATTTTTTTCTTTTGATATTTATTGATTTATATATGTTTTGCTTTTGATATTTGTTGATTTATAAATGTTTTGCTTTTGATATTTATTGATTTATATATGTTTTGCTTTTGATATTTGTTGATTTATATGTGTTTTGCTTTTGATATTTATTGATTTATATATGTTTTGCTTTTGATATTTGTTGATTTATATATGTTTTGCATTTGATATTTGTTGATTTATATGTGTTTTGCTTTTGATATTTATTGATTTACATATGTTTTGCTTTTGATATTAATTGATTTATATATGTTTTGCTTTTGATATTTATTGATTTATAAATGTTTTGCTTTTGATATTTGTTGATTTATATGTGTTTTGCTTTTGATATTTATTGATTTATATATTTTTTGCTTTTGATATTTGTTGATTTATATGTGTTTTGCTTTTGATATTTATTGATTTATATATGTTTTGCTTTTGATATTTATTGATTTATATATGTTTTGCTTTTGATATTTATTGATTTACATATGTTTTGCTTTTGATATTTATTGATTTATATGTGTTTTGCTTTTGATATTTATTGATTTATATATGTTTTGCTTTTGATATTTGTTGATTTATATGTGTTTTGCTTTTGATATTTATTGATTTACATATGTTTTGCTTTTGATATTTATTGATTTATATGTGTTTTGCTTTTGATATTTATTGATTTACATATGTTTTGCTTTTGATATTTGTTGATTTATATATGTTTTGCTTTTGATATTTATTGATTTATATATGTTTTGCTTTTGATATTTATTGATTTATATATGTTTTGCTTTTGATATTTGTTGATTTATATATGTTTTGCTTTTGATATTTATTTATTTACATATGTTTTGCTTTTGATATTTATTGATTTATATATGTTTTTCTTTTGATATTTATTGATTTATATATGTTTTGCTTTTGATATTTATTGATTTATATATGTTTTGCTTTTGATATTTGTAGATTTATATATGTTTTGCTTTTGATATTTATTGATTTATATATGTTTTGCTTTTGATATTTATTGATTTATATGTGTTTTTCTTTTGATATTTATTGATTTATATATGTTTTGCTTTTGATATTTATTGATTTATATATGTTTTGCTTTTGATATTTATTGATTTACATATGTTTTGCTTTTGATATTTATTGATTTATATATGTTTTGCTTTTGATATTTATTGAGTTACATATGTTTTGCTTTTGATATTTATTGATTTATATATGTTTTGCTTTTGATATTTATTGATTTATATACGTTTTGCTTTTGATATTTGTTGATTTATGTATGTTTTGCTTTTGATATTTATTGATTTACATATGTTTTGCTTTTGATATTTATTGATTTATATATGTTTTGCTTTTGATATTTATTGATTTACATATGTTTTGCTTTTGATATTTATTGATTTATATGTGTTTTTCTTTTGATATTTGTTTATTTATATGTGTTTTGCTTTGTATATTTATTGATTTATATATGTTTTGCTTTTGATATTTATTGATTTACATATGTTTTGCTTTTGATATTTATTGATTTATATATGTTTTGCTTTTGATATTTATTGATTTACATATGTTTTGCTTTTGATATTTATTGATTTATATGTGTTTTGCTTTTGATATTTGTTGATTTATATGTGTTTTGCTTTTGATATTTGTTGATTTATATGTGTTTTGCTTTTGATATTTATTGATTTATATGTGTTTTGCTTTTGATATTTATTGATTTATATATGTTTTGCTTTTGATATTTGTTGATTTATATATGTTTTGCTTTTGATATTTATTGATTTATATGTGTTTTGCTTTTGATATTTGTTGATTTATATGTGTTTTGCTTTTGATATTTATTGATTTATATGTGTTTTGCTTTTGATATTTGTTGATTTATATATGTTTTGCTTTTGATATTTATTGATTTATATATGTTTTGCTTTTGATATTTGTTGATTTATATGTGTTTTGCTTTTGATATTTGTTGATTTATATGTGTTTTGCTTTTGATATTTGTTGATTTATATATGTTTTGCTTTTGATATTTATTAATTTAAATGTGTTTTGCTTTTGATATTTGTTGATTTATATATGTTTTGCTTTTGATATTTGTTGATTTATGTATGTTTTGCTTTTGATATTTATTGATTTATATGTGTTTTGCTTTTGATATTTATTGATTTATATGTGTTTTGCTTTTGATATTTGTTGATTTATATGTGTTTTGCTTTTGATATTTGTTGATTTATATATGTTTTGCTTTTGATATTTGTTGATTTATATGTGTTTTGCTTTTAATATTTGTTGATTTACATGTGTTTTGCTTTTGATATTTATTGATTTATATGTGTTTTGCTTTTGATATTTATTGATTTATATATGTTTTGCTTTTGATATTTGTTGATTTATATGTGTTTTGCTTTTGATATTTGTTGATTTATATGTGTTTTGCTTTTAATATTTGTTGATTTATATGTGTTTTGCTTTTGATATTTATTGATTTATATATGTTTTGCTTTTGATATTTGTTGATTTATATATGTTTTGTTTTTGATATTTATTGATTTATATATGTTTTGCTTTTGATATTTGATGATTTATATGTGTTTTGCTTTTGATATTTATTGATTTATATGTGTTTTTCTTTTGATATTTGTTGATTTATATGTGTTTTGCTTTTGATATTTATTGATTTACATGTGTTTTGCTTTTGATATTTGTTGATTTATATGTGTTTTGCTTTTGATATTTATTGATTTATATGTGTTTTGCTTTTGATATTTGTTGATTTATATATGTTTTGCTTTTGATAGTTATTGATTTATATGTGTTTTGCTTTTGATATTTATTGATTTATATGTGTTTTGCTTTTGATATTTGTTGATTTATATATGTTTTGCTTTTGATATTTATTGATTTATATGTGTTTTGCTTTTGATATTTATTGATTTACATGTGTTTTGCTTTTGATATTTGTTGATTTATATATGTTTTGCTTTTGATATTTATTGATTTATATGTGTTTTGCTTTTGATATTTATTGATTTATATGTGTTTTGCTTTTGATATTTATTGATTTATATATGTTTTGCTTTTGATATTTATTGATTTATATATGTTTTGCTTTTGATATTTGTTGATTTATATGTGTTTTGCTTTTGATATTTATTGATTTACATGTGTTTTGTTTTTTATATTTGTTGATTTATATGTGTTTTGCTTTTGATATTTGTTGATTTATATATGTTTTGCTTTTGATATTTGGTGATTTATATATGCTTTGCTTTTGATATTTATTGATTTACATATGTTTTGCTTTTGATATTTGTTGATTTATATGTGTTTTGCTTTTGATATTTGTTGATTTATAAATGTTTTGCTTTTGATATTTATTGATTTATAAATGTTTTGCTTTTGATATTTATTGATTTATATATGTTTTGCTTTTGATATTTGTTGATTTATAAATGTTTTGCTTTTGATATTTATTGATTTATATATGTTTTGCTTTTGATATTTGTTGATTTATATGTGTTTTGCTTTTGATATTTATTGATTTATATATGTTTTGCTTTTGATATTTGTTGATTTATATATGTTTTGCATTTGATATTTGTTGATTTATATGTGTTCTGCTTTTGATATTTATTGATTTACATATGTTTTGCTTTTGATATTTATTGATTTATATATGTTTTGCTTTTGATATTTATTGATTTATAAATGTTTTGCTTTTGATATTTGTTGATTTATATGTGTTTTGCTTTTGATATTTATTGATTTATATATTTTTTGCTTTTGATATTTGTTGATTTATATGTGTTTTGCTTTTGATATTTATTGATTTATATATGTTTTGCTTTTGATATTTATTGATTTATATATGTTTTGCTTTTGATATTTATTGATTTACATATGTTTTGCTTTTGATATTTATTGATTTATATGTGTTTTGCTTTTGATATTTATTGATTTATATATGTTTTGCTTTTGATATTTGTTGATTTATATGTGTTTTGCTTTTGATATTTATTGATTTACATATGTTTTGCTTTTGATATTTATTGATTTATATGTGTTTTGCTTTTGATATTTATTGATTTACATATGTTTTGCTTTTGATATTTGTTGATTTATATATGTTTTGCTTTTGATATTTATTGATTTATATATGTTTTGCTTTTGATATTTATTGATTTATATATGTTTTGCTTTTGATATTTGTTGATTTATATATGTTTTGCTTTTGATATTTATTTATTTACATATGTTTTGCTTTTGATATTTATTGATTTATATATGTTTTTCTTTTGATATTTATTGATTTATATATGTTTTGCTTTTGATATTTATTGATTTATATATGTTTTGCTTTTGATATTTGTAGATTTATATATGTTTTGCTTTTGATATTTATTGATTTATATATGTTTTGCTTTTGATATTTATTGATTTATATGTGTTTTTCTTTTGATATTTATTGATTTATATATGTTTTGCTTTTGATATTTATTGATTTATATATGTTTTGCTTTTGATATTTATTGATTTACATATGTTTTGCTTTTGATATTTATTGATTTATATATGTTTTGCTTTTGATATTTATTGAGTTACATATGTTTTGCTTTTGATATTTATTGATTTATATATGTTTTGCTTTTGATATTTATTGATTTATATACGTTTTGCTTTTGATATTTGTTGATTTATGTATGTTTTGCTTTTGATATTTATTGATTTACATATGTTTTGCTTTTGATATTTATTGATTTATATATGTTTTGCTTTTGATATTTATTGATTTACATATGTTTTGCTTTTGATATTTATTGATTTATATGTGTTTTTCTTTTGATATTTGTTGATTTATATGTGTTTTGCTTTGTATATTTATTGATTTATATATGTTTTGCTTTTGATATTTATTGATTTACATATGTTTTGCTTTTGATATTTATTGATTTATATATGTTTTGCTTTTGATATTTATTGATTTACATATGTTTTGCTTTTGATATTTATTGATTTATATGTGTTTTGCTTTTGATATTTGTTGATTTATATGTGTTTTGCTTTTGATATTTATTGATTTATATATGTTTTGCTTTTGATATTTATTGATTTATATGTGTTTTGCTTTTGATATTTATTGATTTATATATGTTTTGCTTTTGATATTTGTTGATTTATGTGTGTTTTTCTTTTGATATTTATTGATTTACATATGTTTTGCTTTTGATATTTATTGATTTATATATGTTTTGCTTTTGATATTTGTTGATTTATATATGTTTTGCTTTTGATATTTATTGATTTATATATGTTTTGCTTTTGATATTTGTTGATTTATGTTTGTTTTGCTTTTGATATTTGTTGATTTATATATTTGTTGCTTTTGATATTTATTGATTTATATATGTTTTGCTTTTGATATTTATTGATTTATAAATGTTTTGCTTTTGATATTTATTGATTTACATGTGTTTAGCTTTTAATATTTGTTGATTTATATGTGTTTTGCTTTTGATATTTATTGATTTATATATTTTTTGATTTTGATATTTATTGATTTATATGTGTTTTGCTTTTAATATTTGTTGATTTACATGTGTTTTGCTTTTGATATTTATTGATTTATATATTTTTTGCTTTTGATATTTATTGATTTATATATTTTTTGCTTTTGATATTTATTGATTTATATATGTTTTGCTTTTGATATTTATTGATTTACATATGTTTTGCTTTTGATATTTATTGATTTATATATGTTTTGCTTTTGATATTTATTGATTTACATATGTTTTGCTTTTGATATTTGTTGATTTATATATGTTTTGTTTTTGATATTTATTGATTTATATATGTTTTGCTTTTGATATTTATTGATTTACATATGTTTTACTTTTGATATTTATTGATTTATATATGTTTTGCTTTTGATATTTGTTGATGTATATGTGTTTTGCTTTTGATATTTATTGATTTATATATGTTTTGCTTTTGATATTTGTTGATTTATATATGTTTTGCTTTTGATATTTATTGATTTACATATGTTTTGCTTTTGATATTTGTTGATTTATATATGTTTTGCTTTTGATATTTATTGATTTATATGTGTTTTGCTTTTGATATTTGTTGATTTATATGTGTTTTGCTTTTGATATTTATTGATTTATATATGTTTTGCTTTTGATATTTGTTGATTTATATGTGTTTTGCTTTTGATATTTATTGATTTATATGTGTTTTGCTTTTGATATTTGTTGATTTATATGTGTTTTGCTTTTGATATTTATTGATTACATATGTTTTGCTTTTGATATTTGTTGATTTACATAGGTTGGCTTTTGATATTTATTGATTTACATATGTTTTGCTTTTGATATTTATTGATTTATATATGTTTTGCTTTTGATATTTGTTGATTTATATGTGTTTTGCTTTTGATATTTATTGATTTATATATGTTTTGCTTTTGATATTTATTGATTTATAAACGTTTTGCTTTTGATATTTATGGATTTATAAATTTTTTGCTTTTGATATTTATTGATTTATATGTGTTTTGCTTTTAATATTTGTTGATTTATATGTGTTTTGCTTTTGATATTTATTGATTTATAAATGTTTTGCTTTTGATATTTATTGATTTATAAATTTTTTGCTTTTGATATTTATTGATTTATAAATGTTTTGCTTTTGATATTTATTGATTTATAAATTTTTTGCTTTTGATATTTATTGATTTATATGTGTTTTGCTTTTGATATTTGTTGATTTATATGTGTTTTGCTTTTGATATTTATTGATTTATAAATGTTTTGCTTTTGATATTTATTGATTTATAAATGTTTTGCTTTTGATATTTATTGATTTATATGTGTTTTGCTTTTAATATTTGTTGATTTATATGTGTTTTGCTTTTGATATTTGTTGATTTATATATTTTTTGATTTTGATATTTATTGATTTATATGTGTTTTGCTTTTAATATTTGTTGATTTATATGTGTTTTGCTTTTGATATTTATTGATTTATATATTTTTTGCTTTTGATATTTATTGATTTATATATGTTTTGCTTTTGATATTTATTGATTTATATATGTTTTGCTTTTGATATTTATTGATTTATATACGTTTTGCTTTTGATATTTGTTGATTTATGTATGTTTTGCTTTTGATATTTATTGATTTACATATGTTTTGCTTTTGATATTTATTGATTTATATATGTTTTGCTTTTGATATTTATTGATTTACATATGTTTTGCTTTTGATATTTATTGATTTATATGTGTTTTTCTTTTGATATTTGTTGATTTATATGTGTTTTGCTTTGTATATTTATTGATTTATATATGTTTTGCTTTTGATATTTATTGATTTACATATGTTTTGCTTTTGATATTTATTGATTTATATATGTTTTGCTTTTGATATTTATTGATTTACATATGTTTTGCTTTTGATATTTATTGATTTATATGTGTTTTGCTTTTGATATTTGTTGATTTATATGTGTTTTGCTTTTGATATTTATTGATTTATATATGTTTTGCTTTTGATATTTATTGATTTATATGTGTTTTGCTTTTGATATTTATTGATTTATATATGTTTTGCTTTTGATATTTGTTGATTTATGTGTGTTTTTCTTTTGATATTTATTGATTTACATATGTTTTGCTTTTGATATTTATTGATTTATATATGTTTTGCTTTTGATATTTGTTGATTTATATATGTTTTGCTTTTGATATTTATTGATTTATATATGTTTTGCTTTTGATATTTGTTGATTTATGTTTGTTTTGCTTTTGATATTTGTTGATTTATATATTTGTTGCTTTTGATATTTATTGATTTATATATGTTTTGCTTTTGATATTTATTGATTTATAAATGTTTTGCTTTTGATATTTATTGATTTACATGTGTTTAGCTTTTAATATTTGTTGATTTATATGTGTTTTGCTTTTGATATTTATTGATTTATATATTTTTTGATTTTGATATTTATTGATTTATATGTGTTTTGCTTTTAATATTTGTTGATTTACATGTGTTTTGCTTTTGATATTTATTGATTTATATATTTTTTGCTTTTGATATTTATTGATTTATATATTTTTTGCTTTTGATATTTATTGATTTATATATGTTTTGCTTTTGATATTTATTGATTTACATATGTTTTGCTTTTGATATTTATTGATTTATATATGTTTTGCTTTTGATATTTATTGATTTACATATGTTTTGCTTTTGATATTTGTTGATTTATATATGTTTTGTTTTTGATATTTATTGATTTATATATGTTTTGCTTTTGATATTTATTGATTTACATATGTTTTACTTTTGATATTTATTGATTTATATATGTTTTGCTTTTGATATTTGTTGATGTATATGTGTTTTGCTTTTGATATTTATTGATTTATATATGTTTTGCTTTTGATATTTGTTGATTTATATATGTTTTGCTTTTGATATTTATTGATTTACATATGTTTTGCTTTTGATATTTGTTGATTTATATATGTTTTGCTTTTGATATTTATTGATTTATATGTGTTTTGCTTTTGATATTTGTTGATTTATATGTGTTTTGCTTTTGATATTTATTGATTTATATATGTTTTGCTTTTGATATTTGTTGATTTATATGTGTTTTGCTTTTGATATTTATTGATTTATATGTGTTTTGCTTTTGATATTTGTTGATTTATATGTGTTTTGCTTTTGATATTTATTGATTACATATGTTTTGCTTTTGATATTTGTTGATTTACATAGGTTGGCTTTTGATATTTATTGATTTACATATGTTTTGCTTTTGATATTTATTGATTTATATATGTTTTGCTTTTGATATTTGTTGATTTATATGTGTTTTGCTTTTGATATTTATTGATTTATATATGTTTTGCTTTTGATATTTATTGATTTATAAACGTTTTGCTTTTGATATTTATGGATTTATAAATTTTTTGCTTTTGATATTTATTGATTTATATGTGTTTTGCTTTTAATATTTGTTGATTTATATGTGTTTTGCTTTTGATATTTATTGATTTATAAATGTTTTGCTTTTGATATTTATTGATTTATAAATTTTTTGCTTTTGATATTTATTGATTTATAAATGTTTTGCTTTTGATATTTATTGATTTATAAATTTTTTGCTTTTGATATTTATTGATTTATATGTGTTTTGCTTTTGATATTTGTTGATTTATATGTGTTTTGCTTTTGATATTTATTGATTTATAAATGTTTTGCTTTTGATATTTATTGATTTATAAATGTTTTGCTTTTGATATTTATTGATTTATATGTGTTTTGCTTTTAATATTTGTTGATTTATATGTGTTTTGCTTTTGATATTTGTTGATTTATATATTTTTTGATTTTGATATTTATTGATTTATATGTGTTTTGCTTTTAATATTTGTTGATTTATATGTGTTTTGCTTTTGATATTTATTGATTTATATATTTTTTGCTTTTGATATTTATTGATTTATATATTTTTTGCTTTTGATATTTATTGATTTATATATTTTTTGCTTTTGATATTTATTGATTTATATATTTTTTGCTTTTGATATTTATTGATTTATATATTTTTTGCTTTTGATATTTATTGATTTATATATGTTTTGCTTTTGATATTTGTTGATTTATATGTGTTTTGCTTTTGATATTTGTTTATTTATATGTGTTTTGCTTTTGATATTTGTTGATTTATATGTGTTTTGCTTTTGATATTTATTGATTTATATGTGTTTCGCTTTTGATATGTATTGATTTATATATGTTTTGCTTTTGATATTTATTGATTTATATGTGTTTTGCTTTTGATATTTGTTGATTTATATGTGTCTTGCTTTTGATATTTATTGATTTAAATGTGTTTTGCTTTTGATATTTATTGATTTATATATGTTTTGCGTTGGATATTTATTGATTTATATATGTTTTGCTTTTGATATTTATTGATTTATATATGTTTTGCTTTTGATATTGGTTGATTTATATATGTTTTGCTTTTGATATTTGTTGATTTAAATCTGTTTTGCTTTTGATATTTATTGATTTAAATGTGTTTTGCTTTTGATATTTGTTGATTTATATGTTTTGCTTTTGATATTTATTGATTTATATATGTTTTGCTTTTGATATTTGTTGATTTATATATGTTTTGCTTTTGATATTTGTTGATTTAAATGTGTTTTGCTTTTGATATTTATTGATTTATATGTGTTTTGCTTTTGATATTTATTGATTTATATATGTTTTGCTTTTGATGTTTGTTGATTTATATATGTTTTCTTTTGATATTTGTTGATTTATATGTGTTTTGCTTTTGATATTTGTTGATTTATATGTGTTTTGCTTTTGATATTTATTGATTTATATTTGTTTTGCTTTTGATATTTATTGATTTATATATATTTTGCTTTTGATATTTATTGATTTATATGTGTTTTGCTTTTGATATTTGTTGATTTATATGTGTTTTGCTTTTGATATTTGTTGATTTTATATGTGTTTTGCTTTTGATATTTATTGATTTATATGTGTTTTGCTTTTGATATGTATTGATTTATATATGTTTTGTTTTTGATATTTATTGATTTATATGTGTTTTGCTTTTGATATTTGTTGATTTATATGTGTTTTGCTTTTGATATTTGTTGATTGCATATTTGTTGCTTTTAATATTTGTTGCTTTTAATATTTGTTGTTTTCATATTTGTTGCTTTTTATATTTCTTGCTTTTGATATTTATTGATGTATATATGTTTTGCTTTTGATATTTGTTGATTTATATATGTTTTGCTTTTGATATTTATTGATTTATATGTGTTTTGCTTTTGATATTTATTGACTTATATATGTTTTGCTTTTGATATTTATTGATTTATATGTGTTTTGCTTTTGATATTTATTGATTTATATATGTTTTGCTTTTGATATTTGTTGATTTATATATGTTTTGCTTTTGATATTAATTGATTTATATATGTTTTGCTTTTGATATTTATTGATTTATATATGTTTTGCTTTTGATATTTGTTGATTTATATATGTTTTGCTTTTGATATTTATTGATTTATATATGTTGTGCTTTTGATATTTATTGATTTATATGTGTTTTGCTTTTGATATTTATTGATTTATATATGTTGTGCTTTTGATATTTATTGATTTATATATGTTTTACTTTTGATATTTATTGATTTATATATGTTTTGCTTTTGATATTTATTGATTTTTATATGTTTTGCTTTTGATATTTGTTGATTCATATGTGGTTTGCTTTTGATATTTGTTGATGTATATGTGTTTTGCTTTTGATATTTATTGATTTATATGTGTTTTGCTTTTGATATTTATTGATTTATATGTGTTTTGCTTTTGATATTTATTGATTTATATATGTTTTGCTTTTGATATTTATTGATTTTTATATGTTTATCTTTTGATATTTATTGATTTTTATATGTTTTGCTTTTGATATTTGTTGATTCATATGTGGTTTGCTTTTGATATTTGTTGATAAATATGTGTTTTGCTTTTGATATTTATTGATTTATATGTGTTTTGCTTTTGATATTTATTGATTTTTATATGTTTTGCTTTTGATATTTATTGATTTTTATATGTTTTGCTTTTGATATTTGTTGATTCATATGTGGTTTGCTTTTGATATTTATTGATTTATATGTGTTTTGCTTTTGATATTTATTGATTTATATGTGTTTTGCTTTTGATATTTATTGATTTATATATGTTTTGCTTTTGATATTTGTTGATTTATATATGTTTTGCTTTTCATATTTGTTGATTTATATATGTTTTGCTTTTGATATTTGTTGATTTATGTATGTTTTGCTTTTAGTATTTATTGATTTATATATGTTTTGCTTTTGATATTTATTGATTTATATATGTTTTGCTTTTGATATTTGTTGATTTATATGTGTTTTGCTTTTGATATTTATTGATTTATATGTGTTTTGCTTTTGATATTTATTGATTTATATATGTTTTGCTTTTGATATTTGTTGATTTATATATGTTTTGCTTTTGATATTTGTTGATTTATATGTGTTTTGCTTTTGATATTTATTGATTTATATATGTTTTGCTTTTGATATTTGTTGATTTATATGTGTTTTGCTTTTGATATTTATTGATTTATATATGTTTTGCTCTTGATATTTATTGATTTATATATGTTTTGCTTTTGATATTTGTTGATTTATATATGTTTTGCTTTTGATATTTGTTGATTTATATATGTTTTGCTTTTGATATTTGTTGATTTATGTATGTTTTGCTTTTAATATTTATTGATTTATATATGTTTTGCTTTTGATATTTATTGATTTATATATGTTTTGCTTTTGATATTTGTTGATTTATATGTGTTTTGCTTTTGATATTTATTGATTTATATGTGTCTTGCTTTTGATATTTGTTGATTTATATATGTTTTGCTTTTGATATTTATTGATTTATATATGTTTTGCTTTTGATATTTGTTGATTTATATATGTTTTGCTTTTGATATTTGTTGATTTATATATGTTTTGCTTTTGATATTTATTGATTTATATATGTTTTGCTTTTGATATTTGTTGATTTATATATGTTTTGCTTTTGATATTTATTGATTTATATATGTTTTGCTTTTGATATTTGTTGATTTATATATGTTTTGCTTTTGATATTCATTGATTTATATGTTTTCCTTTTGATATTTATTGATTTATATGTGTTTCGCTTTTGATATTTGTTGATTTATATGTGTTTTGCTTTTGATATTTATTGATTTATATGTTTTCCTTTTGATATTTATTGATTTATATGTGTTTTGCTTTTAATATTTGTTGATTTATATGTGTTTTGCTTTTGATATTTATTGATTTATATATGTTTTGCTTTTGATATTTATTGATTTATATGTGTTTTGCTTTTGATATTTATTTATTTATATATGTTTTGCTTTTGATATTTATTGATTTATATGTGTTTTGCTTTTGATATTTATTGATTTATATGTGTTTTGCTTTTGATATTTGTTGATTTATATATGTTTTGCTTTTGATATTTATTGATGTATATATGTTTTGCTTTTGATATTTGTTGATTTATATATGTTTTGCTTTTGATATTTGTTGATTTATATGTGTTTTGCTTTTGATATTTATTGATTTATATATGTTTTGCTTTTGATATTTGTTGATTTATATGTGTTTTGCTTTTGATATTTATTGATTTATATATGTTTTGCTTTTGATATTTGTTGATTTATATGTGTTTTGCTTTTGATATTTATTGATTTATATATGTTTTGCTTTTGATATTTGTTGATTTATATATGTTTTGCTTTTGATATTTGTTGATTTATATGTTTTGCTTTTGATATTTGTTGATTTATATATGTTTTGCTTTTGATATTTATTGATTTATATATGTTTTGCTTTTGATATTTGTTGATTTATATATGTTTTGCTTTTGATATTTGTTGATTTATATGTGTTTTGCTTTTGATATTTATTGATTTATATGTGTTTTGCTTTTGATATTTGTTGATTTATATATGTTTTGCTTTTGATATTTGTTGATTTATATATGTTTTGCTTTTGATATTTGTTGATTTATATGTGTTTTGCTTTTGATATTTGTTGATTTATATGTGTTTTGCTTTTGATATTTGTTGATTTATATATGTTTTGCTTTTGATATTTATTGATTTATATATGTTTTGCTTTTGATATTTGTTGATTTATATATGTTTTGCTTTTGATATTTGTTGATTTATATATGTTTTGCTTTTGATATTTGTTGATTTATATATGTTTTGCTTTTGATATTTGTTGATTTATATGTGTTTTGCTTTTTATATTTGTTGATTTATATGTGTTTTGCTTTTGATATTTGTTGATTTATATATGTTTTGCTTTTGATATTTATTGATTTATATGTGTTTTGCTTTTGATATTTGTTGATTTATATATGTTTTGCTTTTGATATTTGTTGATTTATATATGTTTTGCTTTTGATATTTGTTGATTTATATATGTTTTGCTTTTGATATTTATTGATTTATATGTGTTTTGCTTTTGATATTTGTTGATTTATATATGTTTTGCTTTTGATATTTATTGATTTATATATGTTTTGCTTTTGATATTTGTTGATTTATATATGTTTTGCTTTTGATATTAATTGATTTATATATGTTTTGCTTTTGATATTTATTGATTTATATATGTTTTGCTTTTGATATTTGTTGATTTATATATGTTTTGCTTTTGATATTTATTGATTTATATATGTTGTGCTTTTGATATTTATTGATTTATATGTGTTTTGCTTTTGATATTTATTGATTTATATATGTTGTGCTTTTGATATTTATTGATTTATATATGTTTTACTTTTGATATTTATTGATTTATATATGTTTTGCTTTTGATATTTATTGATTTTTATATGTTTTGCTTTTGATATTTGTTGATTCATATGTGGTTTGCTTTTGATATTTGTTGATGTATATGTGTTTTGCTTTTGATATTTATTGATTTATATGTGTTTTGCTTTTGATATTTATTGATTTATATGTGTTTTGCTTTTGATATTTATTGATTTATATATGTTTTGCTTTTGATATTTATTGATTTTTATATGTTTATCTTTTGATATTTATTGATTTTTATATGTTTTGCTTTTGATATTTGTTGATTCATATGTGGTTTGCTTTTGATATTTGTTGATAAATATGTGTTTTGCTTTTGATATTTATTGATTTATATGTGTTTTGCTTTTGATATTTATTGATTTTTATATGTTTTGCTTTTGATATTTATTGATTTTTATATGTTTTGCTTTTGATATTTGTTGATTCATATGTGGTTTGCTTTTGATATTTATTGATTTATATGTGTTTTGCTTTTGATATTTATTGATTTATATGTGTTTTGCTTTTGATATTTATTGATTTATATATGTTTTGCTTTTGATATTTGTTGATTTATATATGTTTTGCTTTTCATATTTGTTGATTTATATATGTTTTGCTTTTGATATTTGTTGATTTATGTATGTTTTGCTTTTAGTATTTATTGATTTATATATGTTTTGCTTTTGATATTTATTGATTTATATATGTTTTGCTTTTGATATTTGTTGATTTATATGTGTTTTGCTTTTGATATTTATTGATTTATATGTGTTTTGCTTTTGATATTTATTGATTTATATATGTTTTGCTTTTGATATTTGTTGATTTATATATGTTTTGCTTTTGATATTTGTTGATTTATATGTGTTTTGCTTTTGATATTTATTGATTTATATATGTTTTGCTTTTGATATTTGTTGATTTATATGTGTTTTGCTTTTGATATTTATTGATTTATATATGTTTTGCTCTTGATATTTATTGATTTATATATGTTTTGCTTTTGATATTTGTTGATTTATATATGTTTTGCTTTTGATATTTGTTGATTTATATATGTTTTGCTTTTGATATTTGTTGATTTATGTATGTTTTGCTTTTAATATTTATTGATTTATATATGTTTTGCTTTTGATATTTATTGATTTATATATGTTTTGCTTTTGATATTTGTTGATTTATATGTGTTTTGCTTTTGATATTTATTGATTTATATGTGTCTTGCTTTTGATATTTGTTGATTTATATATGTTTTGCTTTTGATATTTATTGATTTATATATGTTTTGCTTTTGATATTTGTTGATTTATATATGTTTTGCTTTTGATATTTGTTGATTTATATATGTTTTGCTTTTGATATTTATTGATTTATATATGTTTTGCTTTTGATATTTGTTGATTTATATATGTTTTGCTTTTGATATTTATTGATTTATATATGTTTTGCTTTTGATATTTGTTGATTTATATATGTTTTGCTTTTGATATTCATTGATTTATATGTTTTCCTTTTGATATTTATTGATTTATATGTGTTTCGCTTTTGATATTTGTTGATTTATATGTGTTTTGCTTTTGATATTTATTGATTTATATGTTTTCCTTTTGATATTTATTGATTTATATGTGTTTTGCTTTTAATATTTGTTGATTTATATGTGTTTTGCTTTTGATATTTATTGATTTATATATGTTTTGCTTTTGATATTTATTGATTTATATGTGTTTTGCTTTTGATATTTATTTATTTATATATGTTTTGCTTTTGATATTTATTGATTTATATGTGTTTTGCTTTTGATATTTATTGATTTATATGTGTTTTGCTTTTGATATTTGTTGATTTATATATGTTTTGCTTTTGATATTTATTGATGTATATATGTTTTGCTTTTGATATTTGTTGATTTATATATGTTTTGCTTTTGATATTTGTTGATTTATATGTGTTTTGCTTTTGATATTTATTGATTTATATATGTTTTGCTTTTGATATTTGTTGATTTATATGTGTTTTGCTTTTGATATTTATTGATTTATATATGTTTTGCTTTTGATATTTGTTGATTTATATGTGTTTTGCTTTTGATATTTATTGATTTATATATGTTTTGCTTTTGATATTTGTTGATTTATATATGTTTTGCTTTTGATATTTGTTGATTTATATGTTTTGCTTTTGATATTTGTTGATTTATATATGTTTTGCTTTTGATATTTATTGATTTATATATGTTTTGCTTTTGATATTTGTTGATTTATATATGTTTTGCTTTTGATATTTGTTGATTTATATGTGTTTTGCTTTTGATATTTATTGATTTATATGTGTTTTGCTTTTGATATTTGTTGATTTATATATGTTTTGCTTTTGATATTTGTTGATTTATATATGTTTTGCTTTTGATATTTGTTGATTTATATGTGTTTTGCTTTTGATATTTGTTGATTTATATGTGTTTTGCTTTTGATATTTGTTGATTTATATATGTTTTGCTTTTGATATTTATTGATTTATATATGTTTTGCTTTTGATATTTGTTGATTTATATATGTTTTGCTTTTGATATTTGTTGATTTATATATGTTTTGCTTTTGATATTTGTTGATTTATATATGTTTTGCTTTTGATATTTGTTTATTTATATGTGTTTTGCTTTTTATATTTGTTGATTTATATGTGTTTTGCTTTTGATATTTGTTGATTTATATATGTTTTGCTTTTGATATTTATTGATTTATATGTGTTTTGCTTTTGATATTTGTTGATTTATATATGTTTTGCTTTTGATATTTGTTGATTTATATATGTTTTGCTTTTGATATTTGTTGATTTATATATGTTTTGCTTTTGATATTTATTGATTTATATGTGTTTTGCTTTTGATATTTATTGATTTATATATGTTTTGCTTTTGATATTTGTTGATTTATATGTGTTTTGCTTTTGATATTTATTGATTTATATATGTTTTGCTTTTGATATTTGTTGATTTATGTTTGTTTTGCTTTTGATATTTGTTGATTTATATATATTTTGCTTTTGATATTTATTGATTTATATATATTTTGCTTTTGATATTTGTTGATTTATGTTTGTTTTGCTTTTGATATTTGATGATTTATATATGTTTTGCTTTTGATATTTATTGATTTATATATGTTTTGCTTTTGATATTTATTGATTTATATATGTTTTGCTTTTGATATTTGTTGATTTATGTTTGTTTTGCTTTTGATATTTGTTGATTTATATATATTTTGCTTTTGATATTTATTGATTTATATATGTTTTGCTTTTGATATTTGTTGATTTATGTTTGTTTTGCTTTTGATATTTGTTGATTTATATATTTGTTGCTTTTGATATTTATTGATTTATATATGTTTTGCTTTTGATATTTGTTGATTTATATATGTTTTGCTTTTGATATTTGTTGATTTATATATGTTTTGCTTTTGATATTTGTTGATTTATATATATTTTGCTTTTGATATTTGTTGATTTATATGTGTTTTGCTTTTGATATTTGTTGATTTATATGTGTTTTGCTTTTGATATTTGTTGATTTATATGTGTTTTGCTTTTGATATTTATTGATTTATATGTGTTTTGCTTTTGATATTTGTTGATTTATATATGTTTTGCTTTTGATATTTGTTGATTTATATATGTTTTGCTTTTGATATTTGTTGATTTATATATGTTTTGCTTTTGATATTTGTTGATTTATATGTGTTTTGCTTTTGATATTTATTGATTTATATATGTTTTGCTTTTGATATGTGTTGATTTATATATGTTTTGCTTTTGATATTTATTGATTTATATATGTTTTGCTTTTGATATTTGTTGATTTATATATGTTTTGCTTTTGATATTTGTTGATTTATATGTGTTTTGCTTTTGATATTTGTTGATTTATATGTGTTTTGCTTTTGATATTTATTGATTTATATATGTTTTGCTTTTGATATTTATTGATTTATATATGTTTTGCTTTTGATATTTATTGATTTATATATGTTTTGCTTTTGATATTTGTTGATTTATATGTGTTTTGCTTTTGATATTTGTTGATTGCATATTTGTTGCTTTTTATATTTGTTGCTTTTAATATTTGTTGTTTTCATATTCGTTGCTTTTAATATTTGTTGCTTTTAATATTTGTTGCTTTTGATATTTGTTTCTTTTAATATTTGCTTTTGATATTTATTGATTTATATATGTTTTGCTTTTGATATTTGTTGATTTATATGTGTTTTGCTTTTGATATTTATTGATTTATATATGTTTTGCTTTTGATATTTGTTGATTTATATGTTTTGCTTTTGATATTTGTTGATTTATATATGTTTTGCTTTTGATATTTATTGATTTATATATGTTTTGCTTTTGATATTTGTTGATTTATATGTTTTGCTTTTGATATTTATTGATTTATATATGTTTTGCTTTTGATATTTGTTGATTTATATGCTTTGCTTTTGATATTTATTGATTTATATATGTTTTGCTTTTGATATTTGTTGATTTATATGTGTTTGGCTTTTGATATTTATTGATTTATATATGTTTTGCTTTTGATATTTGTTGATTTATATATGTTTTGCTTTTGATATTTATTGATTTATATATGTTTTGCTTTTGATATTTGTTGATTTATATATGTTTTGCTTTTGATATTTGTTGATTTATATGTGTTTTGCTTTTGATATTTATTGATTTATATATGTTTTGCTTTTGATATGTGTTGATTTATATATGTTTTGCTTTTGATATTTATTGATTTATATATGTTTTGCTTTTGATATTTGTTGATTGCATATTTGTTGCTTTTTATATTTGTTGCTTTTAATATTTGTTGTTTTCATATTCGTTGCTTTTAATATTTGTTGCTTTTAATATTTGTTGCTTTTGATATTTGTTTCTTTTAATATTTGTTGTTTTCATATTTGTTGCTTTTAATATTTGTTGCGTTTAATATTTGTTGCTTTTGATATTTGTTGCTTTTGATATTCTTCGAAGATTGTGTTCGTTTGTTTTTGCATCTATGTATTTATTTAAAAACTCTTGCTTTATTGCCTAAACATTGCAACAAACTTCAACATTATTTATCAATTTAACCTCATGCCACTGGACTTTGTTAACTTAACTGATTAGATAACTTTGTTAACTTAACTGATTAGGTAACTTTCGAAATCTTTGTACTATTGGCAACTTTCATCTGTTGATATGAATATCCGCTTAGATTACTGTTAAGGTCAATAATTGTTCGTGAATTTTCTCTTTCTTCTCAACTGTTGCTGTTCTGGTGTTGCTTGGATTTGGTCAATATCGAACATTTCATAAATAGTTTTTATACCTTTTTCCTTTATGAGTTATTTGTCACTAGCGTCATCTAAATGACGTTTTTTAACTGTTAGACCTTATATGTTACTCACTATATCTCCAATCATCTTGCTGCTAGAATTCTAAAAATGAAGTATTGTTTTAAATTTGAAAAAAATATTTCTCTACACGGTAAAAATGTCTAATGTGATTCACTACTGCTTGCTTCCTGAGACCCATCAGCAGCGAATTTCATTCCCAGTCTCCAGTGCTTCCAGCCCACTCAAGCGGCTTCCTGCTCATTCCCGCAGCTCTTCAGCCTTTGGTGCCGCCAGCTTGCTCCAGCGCTTCCAGCTTCCTCCTGCAGCTTTCCTTGCACCTCGCTCCTCTAGCCTGGAACCTTGCTTGCACCTCGCTCCTCTGGACTGCAACCTCGCTTGCACCTGGCTCCCTACCGACCGTCCGTTCCTTTACACTGATCTTACATTCTCAGTGTCATCCATTCCTTAACACTAACCCTACATTCTCAGTGTCGTCAATTCCTTAACACTGACCACCTCATTCTCAGATCGCCCTGACCCAGCAAGCAACCCTGAACCACGCTACGTCTAGAGTACCTGTTCCAGACCTCGAGACCTTAGTCTCCAGTGACGTCCAACCTTCCAGGCGACCAGCATCCAGATTATACAAATTTACGCTTCCTTTGTACATAAAAGGCGAATCCTCGTCTTTAACCAAATAAACTGTCTGTCATTCTTCTTTGCTTTTTTGCTGTTTACCTTTTGCCTGTGTCTATCTTGTTAGTTGTTGGGTTGATTGTCCCTGGACGACCGGTCCCACAACACCATAACGGTGTTATTACGTGTTCCATAAGGTTGTTAAAAAATATTTCATAAAGGTGTTTTTAAATGTTCCAAAAAGTTGTTATTAAGTGTTCCATAAATGTGTTATTATGTATTGCATAAAGGTGTTTTTATTAAGTGTTCCATAAATGTGTTGGTATTAAATGTTCCATAACTGTGTTTTTGTTAAGTATTCCATAAATGTGTTATTATTAAGTGTTCCTTAAATATGTTGCTATTAAGTGTTTCATAAAGGTGTAATAAAGTTTCCCATAAAGGTGGATCAAGTATACCATGAAGGTGCAATTAAGTGTTCCAAAATGTTGTATTTATTAAGTGCTCCATAAAGGTGTTGTAATTAAGTCTATCATAAATGTTTTGTTATAAAGCGTTACGAAAATGTGTTCTTATCAAGTGTTCCACAAATGTGTCAATATTAAATGTTTCATAAATGTGTTCTATTTAGTGTTTTATAAATGTGTTGCTATTAAGTGTTCCATAAAGGTGTTTTTATTAAGTGTTCTATTAATATGCTGTTATTAAGTGTTCCATAAATTCATTGTCATTAAGTGTTCCATGAATGTGTTGTTATTAAGTGTCTCATAAATGTGTTATTATAAGATGTTCCATAAATGTGTTGCTATTAATTGTTCCATAAATGTGTTGTTATTAAATCTAAATATCTATAAAAGTGAAATAGTGTGTGTGTGTGTGTGTGTGTGTGTGTGTGTGTGTGTGTGTGTGTGCGCGCGCGCATTTCCCTTCCAAATTACTCTGGCACTTTTCGATGTACAGACTTGAGATTTGATATAGGGGTATTGAGATTTGGGAAAGTATTTTTAATCGGTTTTCGGCCAGAAATTTGTCTGTCAATGGGTCAAAGTTCAATGATTTGACCTTTGAAAACTCTACCAAACTCCTCTGCCAATTTTGGGTCTAAACACTTGAAATTTTAGATGTAGATTACTTAGACATAGGTTAAACATCGTAACTTGATTTGAGCCTAAAACAATAAATGTTACTGTGTCAAAATTGGGGTCAAAGTTAAAAAAAAAAAATTTGACTTCTGCGGTCTCTACTAAATTACACAATCAATTTTTTGTCTACACATTTGAAATTTTTCATACAGTGTGTTCAGACACAGGTCAAGTTTTTTGATCGGGTTTTGGCCGAAAATTTAGCTGCCAAAAGATTTGACTTTTGCTGTCTCTAGCAAACTATTCAGCTAAACATTTGAAATTTTACATGAAGGGTATTCAGATATGCAGTAAACATTTTAATCAGTTTTTGTGCCATAATATGGCTGCCAAGAGGTCAAAGTTGAAAGAGTTGACCTTTGCAGACTCTATCAAACTCCTCCGCCAATTTTGGGTCTAAACACTTGATATTTTGGATTAAATGGACATGAGTCCAACTTTTTAATATATATATATATATATATATGCATATAAAGTTATGAACAGTACATAGGCCCCAGCAAAGCCGGGCTGAACTGCTAGTGTTCAATGAAGGTGTTGCTATTAAGTGTTCCAAAAATGTTTTGTTATGAAGTGTTCCGTAAATGTGTTGTTATTTAATGTTACATGAATATGTTGCTATTAAGTGTTCCATAAATGTGTTGCAATTAAGTGTCCCATAAATGTGTTGTCATTAAGTGTTCTATGTGTTGTTATTAAGTGTTCAATAAATTTGTTGTTATTAAGTGTTCCATAAATGTGTTGTTATTAAATGTTCCATACCTGTGTCGTTTTTACGTGTTCTATAACTGTTATTAAGGGTTTTAATAAAGGTGGTATTAAGTATTTCATAAAGGTGTTAATTAGTGTTTCATAAAGGATTAATTATTGTGTTCCATAAAGGATTAAGTGTTCCAAAAAGGTGTTGTTATTAAATATTCTATAAATGTATTTTTATTAAGTGTTCCAGAAAAGTAGCAAAACGGTTTTCACATCAAGCTAGTCTATATGTTGTATATACGTATTTATTAGGACCCAATTCTGTTGTGCATGTGATGTGTTTATAAAATGTTCGAATGAATGTGTATTTCATTCTTATTTGTTTGTGCTTGTTTCCAGTACGTCACTCCCTCTCGAATCTCGGATACTAACTTCTCAAACATCGCGATCAGCTGACTGTTATGTCATATGCCAAATAACACCTCTCCTTTACTCATCAGTTGTGAGATCTAACATTCCATCCTAATGTTTTTCTATTTCTTTCAGCTAAAATTCACAAACTATAAACATAATTCTATTTTTAATAATTTCAGAAAGAATGTTTATTCTTGTGAAAATTCCTATCCAACTATTTTTTCCAAAACATAATTCATAACATAACAAATTATATTTTGGTCTAACCCTGACAATCGATGTATAGAGCTCAGAGTGCTCTATACAACACTTATACCATCACTATTTTCAAAAATATACGCATTTTCCAAAATGTTTGTACATTTTCTAACTTATTTTTTCACTTTTTAATTATATTAAATTTTTCACACCCTACCAGGGTAAGAAAAGTTAGATCTCATTTCTTAAAAAAAAAATTTACACCCGTCTATTTTTCATCAAACGTTTGCTGCAGACATATATTTTCTATATCTCCTGCTTTATTCGGTTTATTTGGCCGGTTTTTCTACAGCCATAACACTACACAGGGATGTGGGTAAACTACACTCATGATCATTATCGTCGCATTAGCCATGCGCCTGCCATTTCCAAAATCAAGGTGCCTCCTGCCTTATCTTAAAAAAATTTGACGACACCTTGTCTGTCAGATTTCTGACCTAACCTCTTTCCCTGCAGGTTTTAATTTCTAGGCCATCCATGCTTTCTTTAATAACCCTTTAATAACCATTCATACCTTACATCTGGAGACAAAACCGAAAACCCCTACTTAAGTCTCAGTGGCCAGCATTCCAATTTCACAAGGTACCTGCTAACATCATAATTCAATTTTACAGAAACACTCGGACTCCCATCTTTGGACACTTCAGCCTTCCACATCAGACAGGTGAAAAAAATATAACACCTCATCTTTACTATTACCCTTAACTGAGGTGGCCTGAGCCTCATTTGCGCCAAATAATCAAAGCGCTCCATTAAACCTTTAATTACTCTTATTTGCATTGTGAGGTATGCAAGCTTTCTACTGTTCCTACTGGAATGCCCTGGAATACGGTTCTCCCACATTCATACTCTCAAAAATTTAATATGGTACTTTTTTTTCAAATCCTAATAGAAAAACACTCCCACTTAAATTCTTATGTATCAGCTGCATCTTTCCTATTTTTTCTCCCCCCCTTCTGATTCACCATATAGTGGTCACGTCACCATTACACGTCTGCACCATGTGTTGGAAGCTCTGCTCCTTCCAAGATTGGGCATTTGCAATCAGCCGAAGCTCACAGGTCGGCCCCATCTGCAAGTTTACTCTGTGTAGGTGTATCCTCTTTGTGCACCATCGTTGCATCTACAACAAGCATTTCAAGCCATAGACATGCAGAAAACTCCCGTCTCTCTTGTATACGAAGAATATTATCTTTTAATTGGTAACTGCAGTTCAGTTAACTTAAATCAAGCTATATCCAGACAGTGAAAATAGTGTTTTCATAACAAAAAAAAAAAAAAAAAAATCACTCCTGAAAAAAAAATTTAAAAAAATAGCCACCTATAACACGTCCAATTTTTTCTATTAATCCTAATTATGATCCGTTCCTTTCTTTTATGTTAGTCCCTATCTGCTTTTTATTATTTTTAAAAATTTTAATTAGTATCAGCATTTCACAACTTCCGAGAAGACAAAAAAATACAATACATCACGAAACATATACAGCATTATACACACATTTGTTTATTTTTCTTAGTCTAAACATTCATTTTTCTACTCTACGTTACTAAACATATATAAAACATATAATTACATATGAATTTTCCATTAAATATTACATAATTCAACAACAACAATAAACATCCTCAATCTTTTTTAGAAAAAAGAAAAAGTTCTATTAAAAAGTGAAACAAAATTTCCATGTCATCAGGACATCATGAAGCAACAAAGTTCAACTGTCCCACTTTTTCTTAAAAAAAAAAGCTAAAAGTTAACTTGTAACTTCAATAGATAAAATACATTTATCCTGTTAATTGTCCACTTAAACAAAAAGAACATTCATCTTTTTCTAACTTGACAAAATATAACAAAGTCACCATTTTTATAAACAGATTTTCAGCCTGTCAAATTTTTCATAACAATTCTGACATACATAAACAATTTGAACCTTCCTGAATTCGCAAAAATTACTGTATACATCGTTCTCTTAGCAATGTGTATGTGTTTTTCTTGCTTTTTACCTTTTTTCTTTCTTTTTTGTGTTCGTGTTCGTGTTTTTCTTTTTGTCTTTTTTTCATTTTATTTTACTGTCTCCTTACGCGTTTATATTGTCTTTCCTTTCTTTTTTCGCCCATAACTAATTTTTCTACAGACTTCCATTGTCTTGTGTGATGTGTGCGTCTGTTTCTTTTTTGTGTGTAGCTTTTTCTTATTCTTTTCTTTTTCTTTCTGTCTAAATATATCTTTTCTTCTTACATTTTTTCTTCTCTTGTCCGTAACTAGTGTTTCCTTTTCTTTATATGTGGATTTATTTACATATTTTTTTCTTTCTAGTTGTGCTAGCTGTATGTGGAAGGAAAATTAAAAACTCATGAATGAATCCATTATTTTTATCAAAGTTCAAAATTATCCTATGCAAAAATGTCGCGTGTTGAAACTGCACACACACACGTGCACAGGACGGTATGAAGCTAAAAGCACTGAGTGATGAAGTTGTAGAGGACTAGGATATATAAATCCTAATTCCGTTACAAAAGAAAAATAATGAAACGAATGGAATGAAGGAAACAAAGACTCAATTGCTGGAATAGATAAACGTGTCGTTTATTTACTGTTGAAAGAATGAATGTTTTAGATATAACACGTGTTCATATCCGCGCGGGTGTAACCATCGTTTGTTGCGGGATTGGTAGTATAGAAGGAAAAAGGAAACATTCGGGTCACTATCGTTTGTTCGCACGTGGGAAGATAAGTGAGTGATGTAGTGGAAAATAGGAATGATAGTCCAGCATGTAGACAAAGAAAAAGTTAGAGGGTTGACATCAGTTAAACTGTGCGCCATGTTAGCAGTCAGCTACGCGGTGGTGTTCTCTGGCACAAGTAGTAGAGAGAGAAAGAGTGAGAATGTCAATCCAGTTCATGGAGAGAGAAAGCATATAAAGTGTACGTACTGTTTGTTAGCCTTTTGTCTCACATAGTAGCAAGTGGCGTGAGGCACGCACGTGCACAGGCCTGCCGAAAAGACATGCTGTCGGTCCGTAGACCGCCCAGCTAGGAGGCTGGTCTGAAAAGGACTGGAAACAGCTTGTCTCTTGTTTTTATAGTTTTTTCCAGTGGTCTTTTGCGCATGTGTGGATTTCCTTTGAAAGGGGAAGTGACCTTGTCCATGCGTGCGTGTATGTGAGTACATGTGTGTACGTTAGCGTGTGTGTATATACACGTGAATGTGAGTGTATGTACGCGAACGTGAATATATGTACGTGTGTGGACGTGGGCGCGTATGTTTGTGTGCGCATATGTATGTGACAAGTAATTTAGCTTGAGATGTGAACACGTGTTTTTGTGTGAGATTAGGAAAGGCTCGCGCAATACTCCCCTTCCTAGGAAAAAAAAAAATCTATATATATGCAGTGTATATATTATATTTTTTTTTTTGTACGTAATGTTTTCGGCAATTGACTTTTTGCACTGTTTTTTTTTTTTTTTTTTTGGCGTGGTTGTTTAAAAAAAACGTCAAAAACGGAGTGTGTTCGTAAAAAAATGTATTTACTTACGTGTGGAAAGGCGTTTATTCTTTTTTTAGGGTGATATTTGTTTGGTTGTTTTTTTGTGTGCTGACATGTGCAACGAGTTGCTTGGACATTGAAGTGAATTGTTCGTTTGGAAGGAAAATTTTTTTGTGTTAACGTGGTGTGTCCAGTTGACGGTATCTTCGCAAGTGAGTCTGCGATAGTGTGTGCATTGTTTGGATGGGCGCTAGTTGCGCATTCGTTCTTGTTGAACGATGAGTGTGATTGCCGGCTGTCAACGAAACTTCCAAGTTGTGAGTTTATCAGCGTGCGTGGTGCATCTCAACTCGTATTGTCGATTCAACTACTTCCTATGTGTTGATAGGGATGTCCTGTAATAGTTTCTTTGTTGTTGCGTCTGCTGTGTGGGAGAGAATTGCATAGGCCTATGTGATTTTGCTCCTCGCGTTTGTTGCAGGGTAATGTCAGGAAACCGTGAAAAATGTTTGTTGAGCTCGAATTTTTTTTAAAAATTCGGTATGAAGTCAACAGCTCCGTGTTTGTTTTCTGCCGAGTTTGATGAGGGGTTTCGTCATTGTAGTTTGTTGAGGTTTTTGTCGGTAGAAGTTCACTTGTTTTTCTTTGTTGAAAAGTTCGTCTTTTTCTTTATCAAATATCGTCTCGCTCAAAACAATTAATTTCAAAAAGGTAGGGTCGCCATGCTTGTTCGTTTCATGTCTCATCGTGGTCGCCGGTTTGTTGTGAGATTTGTGGCATAGGAGGAAATGCGTGTTCCTCTCGCGTTTGGGTGTCACCATTTTGTAGCGGTCTAGGGTATAGAAGGAAATGCGTGTTCCTCTCGCGTTCAGGTGTCACCAATTTGTTGAGGTGGTGCAAATTAGGACTAATGAATTGAATTGAGAAAGAGACGAACTACGTGTTAAATTGAATTAAACGAACAGGAATTTATTTTGTGAAGAAACGAATGAAAGAAAAGGGTACTACACGTGTTTAGTTTGGCGTGCGTCTCTCGCTGTTAACTGGTGAGAAGGAAAGTGTATAGTTTGGCGTGCGTCTCTCGTTGTTAGCTGGTGAGACGGAAAGTTTATTGTTGTAGAGAGAGTCTGTGTGTGTATGAGTGTTTCGTTCAAATTCATCCATTTCATTTTAAAATAACGAGGTCACCATCGTTTGTAGAGGACTAGGATATATAAATCCTAATCCTGTTACAAAAGAAAATAATAAAACGAATGGAAATGAAGGAAACAAAGACTCAATTGCTGGAATAGATAAACGTGTCGCTGGAATAGATAAACTGTTGAAAGAATGAATGTTTTAGATATAACACGTGTTCATGTCCGCGCGGGTGTAACCATCATTTGTTGCGGGATTGGTAGAAGGAAAAAGGAAATGTGTGTTCATCTCACATTCGGGTCACTATCATTTGTTCGCATGTGGGAAGAGAAGTGAGTGATGTAGTGGAAAATAGGAATGATAGTTCAGCATGTAGACAAAGAAAAAGATAGCGGGTTGACATCAGTTAAACTGTGCGCCATGTTAGCAGTCAGCTACGCGGTGGTGTTCTCTGGCACAAGTAGTAGATAGAGAGAGAAAGAGTGAGAATGTCAATCCAGTTCATGGAGAGAGCGTATAAAGTGTACGAATGTATAAATGAAACGAATGGAATGAAGGAAACAAAGACTCAATTGCTGGAATAGATAAACGTGTCGTTTATTTACTGTTGAAAGAATGAATGTTTTAGACATTGTCCATGCATGCGTGTATGTGAGTACATGTGTGTACGTTAGCGCGTATGTGTATACACGTGAATGTGAGTGTATGTACGCGAACGTGAATATATGTACGTGTGTGGACGTGGGCGCGTATGTTTGTGTGCGCGTATGTATGTGACAAGTAATATAGCTTGAGATGTGAATGCGTGTTTTTGTGTGAGACTGGAAAAGGCTTACGCAAAGTAAAGCTGTCAAAACTAACATCACCGAAATTGAACAGGTCAAGTAATTGGCCTCGCAGCTGCCAGGGCCGAAAGTGAACAGGTCAAACAGGTTGAACAGGTTTAGTAAATTTGTTCTCCTTTGTGATGGTCAATGCATATCTCTAGATAATTGTTTGGTTTTAATCCCTGAATTGCAGAATGCACATCAAAGAGTTACATGATTGGTAGCATATATATATGAAATTAACTTTGTCTGTGTGTGTGGGTTCGTTCCCTATGGACTCGAAAATGGCTGGGCCGATTTTTATGAAATTTCACACAAATATATTTTATGTGCCTGATTTTGTATCGGAATGTCTTTGATTTGCCCGCATTGTATAGATACTTTAGTCTTATGAAACCTTATTGAACAAGAAGTTGAGCGAGAATAAGATGTGTTGCATACAGTCTCTCTTCAATCTTCTTGTTCAGTTTTCAGGCAGAACTCGTCGCTTCCGAGAGAAGAAGGTCAGTGAATTGAAGGATCACGTGACTCATGACGTAGCGGTATCTAGGCTCAGAAGATTTCGTCACCATCATAATATTTTATGTGGACAATTGTATCTCAAGCATTTGAGTATGTTTGATATTTTGGAGTTATTTTTATTTTTCGATAGAGAGTGGTAAAATCATTTTTTTTTTTATTGTATTTACTTAAAACTTTTCAGTCTTTCGAAATATTTTGAAGATATTTTTATTTTTTCGCATTTGTGTATTTTTAAAACTAACATAACTTATACTCGATAGGTAAAAACAATGTTTTAGCTTAAATCGTGGCTTAGGATTTTAATTTGATTTCTTAACTCTTTTTAAAATCCATTACCCCCCCCCCCCCGAATAAAAAAATGTGTGCGTATTAAAACATTTGAATATTTTGATACAGAACTTTTGACACATAACTTAACTTTTATATATTGAACTCTCCCCTCGATTTCGACCTATGAGGCCCCAACAATTTATTTTTAAGGTCATTTATGCTTCAGCTGTAGCAAAATAAAAAGAAGAGGTTTAACGAGACACAAAGCAAATTTCACTACATGGGTTGTATCAAAAAGTCTGACGAGATGCAGAGCACTATTCATTGTACACAGGTCTGAACGCTTTCCCCAAAACTCCTCCCGGCGACCTGCTCTTATATCCGAGCATGCCTCATTAGCAGGTGTATCATGTGACCATGTGAGAACTGTGCGAGATCGAGGGCTTTAAAAGATCACGGACGCCATCTTGGATCTTCTAGATTTTTCTTTCTTCTCAACCTGCAGGACAGACAGACATAAGGATATTTCCAAGGTGAGTGTTGATTACTTATTGTTTCTATAGGCGCTTGCTTCTTTGATGAATATCACATTAGCCTCAGATAACATTTAAGTCTTATAAGAGACTTACAAACGAGCCCACATATAGTACAAGTGTGTGGCTTCAGTGATGACGCTGCTGACCATTTAGTTATTTCTCTTCTTTCATGCAGATGATTCAAACTGTCAGAATGAAAAAAGTGAAGACACTTAAAACAAAGTGATTTCCACTTTCTGCGATCCAAGATCTCATTCTCAAGACTGTTGTTGTGTGTGATACCAATCGAAAACAAATTGTTCTTTAACTTATCCTTTGACCTCAGTAAAGGTCGTACCACATTCCTTTTCTGTTTGTCTAACTGATGGTACAGTGGCGTAGCAAAGGGGTGGAGTACACCCCACCCATCCCCAGGCGGCACATGCTAGAGGGCAACATTTTCAGAGGGTGAAAATAGAAAAAATAAATATAAGCTAACAAAAAATCCGACATTTTATACCAAAATGAGTCTTTAAGGCTATAAAAATATCGGAACTTTTGGAGGTATCGAACTTGAAACAATCGATTCTTTTTAATTTTTAACTTAATTTTTCAATATTGGTACTAATGATAAATATTGTTGGAGACTTGCATAAATCCCCTGAAATAAATAAATAAAAAGAAATACACTACCAAATAATGTAAAATAAACTTTTGTTTGAGAAGAAATTACTTTTTAGTGTGCGCCAAGGTGGCAGTCAGTATGAAAGAAGGGAGGAAGAAGGTGAAGACTTGAGATTGTAAGAGAAAAAGTCCGACTCTGTGTTGTGGTGAAGTGAGAGAAAGAGAGAGTACAGCAATATTCTTTGACATGCGAGAAAAGCTGTCATTTCAGCTACTGAGTTTCACTCAGCGAGCATTGCTGTTGGTATCAGTTATCCCTTTCTCTGACAAGAAAAGTTTTCCCGTGCCTGTTAGATTTTTTTTAGCAGCTCACAAAAGCTTGCAAAAATAAGTTTTTTGAATGGAGCCCTGATTGGTCAAAAATTCATATTTTTGACAAAAATAAAAAGAAAAGTGTTTTCAGCTACGTCGGTTATTTCTCAAGTGTCTTGCTTTTTGACCCCACAGGTTTGGTGTGGGTGAATGTTGTAAGTCACACACAAATGAATTTATAAATTTTGATGTGTGTTTTTTGATGTTTTTTTTTTTATGTGTTTTTTGATGTGTGTTTTTGATGTGTTTGTTTTTTGATGTGTTTTTTTTTATGTGTTTTTTGATGTGTTTTTTTTTATGTGTGTTTTTTGATGTGTGTTTATAAATTTTGATGTATGTCTTAGAAAAATAAAATAAGAAACAGCACAAATACTCCCCCCAGATTGGAAAAAATATGGAAGACGTATAAATATTTTTAATATGTGATATATTCTTTTTTTTTCATATTTTGTTTTTCAACTTCTTCATGTTCTGTATGAATTTGTTCTTGTGGAGGAATTGCATGAGGATGTTCCTTAATATATGCAGGTTTAATGCGATCAATAACGATATTATCTTCTTTTTTTTTTTCAAGATAGTAAAATATTTTTCATGCCTTTCCAAAACTAGGTATGGTCCTCAATAATTTGGGCAAAGTGGCTTTTTAACTGCATTGTTCCTGATAAACATATATTTGCAAGTGTGAAGATCGTTTGGGATGTAAGTCTGTTTGTTTGCTTTCCTGGTTGATGTAAAGTTGAGAAGAGACATTTTATGTTTCAATTCCGTCACAAACGATGTTGTAGGTGAAATTTCTTTGGATTGAAATACTGTCCAGGTAGGGTCAATGCTAATCTGAAAACTACTTCTGCAGGTGTGCTCTGTAAATCTTTCACCGTGTTTCTTATCGCTAAGAGAATTAATGGTAAATTGTCTGTCCAGTCCGAAATGTTTAAATACATAGCCAAGGAAGCTTTCAATTATCTGTGGAATCTTTCCACCATCCCTTTTGCATAAGGGTGATAGTTAGTTGTCTTAATGTGATTCGTTCCTAACAATTGATTAAATTCGGCAAAAAGAATTGATTGGAACTCTGAGCATCTGTCTGTTGTAATTATGAAGCTACTCTAAAAATTGCTATCCAACCCTGCAGTATAACTCCAGCTATTGTTGCAGCTGAAGTGTCTTTGACTGCTATGGCTGTAGGCCATCTGCTAAATCTATCAACTGCAGTGAAGATGTGTGTATGTCCTTTTGAGGTGGGTAAAGATCTTACTAAGTCGATGTAAAAGTCAGGTGTGCTAAAAGTGCCAAGTGATAATTTTGTGTTTCTGTGAATTTTATTCTTTTGGCAAGGTGTACAAGTTTTAGTCCATGTTCATATTGGCCCAAACAAAGCATTCTACTATCAATTTCACAGTTGCTCTTTTTCCTGTATGAGATAAGTTATGAAAATATTGAAACACTTGTCTAGGTGGTATATTTAAAAAAAAATTGTTTATTACATTTTCACCCCAAACAAGGCACATTGCCACTTTGATATAGGGGGCTACTATCAGGGACATAAGCTACAGAGGTACTATGTGGGGAGTTGGGCAGCAAGATGTCGGTTCACGTTACACTTGAACTTCTGCATGTCAGTACAGTTGGGGAAGCAGGAACCCAGAAGGGAATTCCAAAGTCTAGCGGTTCTGGGGAAGAAACTACAGGAGTAGAAGGCTCTCTTACATCTAGGGATCTCAACTGTGAAGGGGTGGAATTTTGCTGCTTGTTGGGTTTGTCGGGGGTATTTACGCTGAGGGGGTACAAGTGCTTGCAGCATTCACCGTTAAAGTACTTGTAGAACAGGTAGAGGGATGCTACATTTCGTCGATGGGACAGAGGCTGAAGCTTAGATGACAGTTAAGGACCTATCAGGTTGGTGACTCTCTTTTGAACCTTGTCTAGGAGTGAGAGACTAGTAGCAGATGCACCAGCCCAAATATGACAACAATACTCCATACATGGGCGAATGGTGGCCTTATAGAGGTACAGGATACTTTTGGGTGTTAGTAGCTTTCTAGCACGGTAGAGAGAACCTACCTTTTTTGCAGTGGTTCTGGCAATGCTCTCAATGTAATTGTTCCAACTCATGTTTCCTGTGAACGTTAGGCTGAGGAGTTTAAAAGATGTACTTTCAGATAAAGAGTCTTTGGCCATTGCTATTAGTGGTATAGAAGGTTTCTTGTAGTTATTGAAGGAAACAAGTTTATTGTTGGCAGCATTGAATGTGACCATCCATTTTTGTCCCCATTCCACTACAGATTGGAAGCCATCCTCTAGTGTTTCTGCCATTTCTTTAGATATGTGTTCATTTGTTTTCCTGTTGTGTCTGTTATAGAGCATGATGTCATCAGCATATATACCCATCTCACAAGCAATTTACGAGCGTAGATGTGTTTTTGATACATTACATTAAAATTTCATTGTACCAAATGATATGGGCATTTCTTTTAGTTGTAAGGATGTTTCTGGAAGTGTTTTGTCTCATTCCTGCTCTTGTGCGATTAATTCCATATTTAATGGACTGGAATTTGAAGAGGCAATTGTAGCTCGAAATAGCGCATCTGCTATTATATTCTCTTCTCCCTTAACGTATCGGATATCTGAAGAGAATTGAGCTATATAATCGAGATGTCTGATTTCTCGTCGACTGTATTTATCTACGTGTGTATTTAGAGCATAGAGTTTATGATCGGTATAAATGCAAAAATTCCTTCCTTCCAGCAAATGTTTATAATGCTTAATTGCAAGTTAATTTGCTAGTAGTTCTCTTGAAAAAGTACTGTATTTTGTTTGTGTTTTGCTTAACTTACCAGAAAAAAATGATATAGGAGTCATTGTGTTGTTGATCGGTTGGTGTATGACTGCTTCTACAGCTATATCTGATGCATCTTTTGTAAATGTAAGTTTTGTATCCTTACTGTCTTTTATGTATGTTATATTACAAAACTGAGTGTATGGAAGCAAGAAAGGAACACACAAAAAGGTTGAGTTTAAACGTTTTATTTAAACGACCTGCTTGGTGTATCAGGATATTCTGGCGGCGGCAGTGGGAATGCTGGTCGGGTGTTGATATGACTCGGTGACGATCTGGTGTTATGATTAGGCTGAGGCGGGGGCGGCGATGTCAAGAACGTGGCTTATGTGTTCTGGTGTCTGGAATACGTATGCGGTGGCAGTGATGACAGGAATGTGACTTAGTGTTCTGGTGTCTGGGATATGGGTGTGGTGGCGGCGGTAAAGGTCTTGAAAGCTGTTGTCCAGTAGCACAAGGGGGTTAGCGGTGATGGCGGAAGAGGAGTAATCTTAATAACAGGTGTCGCTGATGGAGGGTTGATGACAGTGGCTGTTGCTATTGGCGGGACAAACCTTGTTGTCTGGTGATCTGTGGTGATCTGGCAGCGGCAGTGAAAGAGGGGTAGTCTTTGAGGCTTGTTGTCCAGTATCAAGAGTGAGATGGCGGCAGCGGCGGCGCAGTAATTTTAATAGCTGTTGTCGCTGGCGAGGGGTTAGTGGCTGCTGGCTGGAGATGGTGTGAGGTTCACAGCTTGACACGCTGGGCCGATCTGCTCACTTGTCGAAAAAGCTGTCATTTTTATACTCGTGTTGCAGAGGTAGTTGTAGACAAAGGCGACTTTTATTGCTGGTCGACGTTTTCGCTTTTTATTTGTGTTTGTTTTTTGTGTTTTAATGTGTTGTAGGGAGTCATCTGTTTAATGTTTGTATACATGTGTTATATCAATTTTAAGCTAAGAAAGTTGTGAATGTGTTCTAGTAGGTGTTGTACTGTTGCAGTGTTTTGTGGGATAATTATTCATGTTTATATGCTGCCGAAGTTGTGTCTGCTGTGATGTTTGTGTTTTGTATTTTGATTTTTCTTTTGATGTACAGCTTCCTCTAGCAGTTTTCTTTGTTGAAGTGAGGTGCGAGTTATTCCGTTGATTTGTGTACATAAAAAATGGGCTTTGATGTTATCGTGTGTGTTTAGTGTGTTCATTTATGTTGTATCAATAAAAGGGCTTTGTCTTCGCGTCGTCATTATTATCACTGTCGCTGCTCCTGCTGGTTTCTGGTTTATTCATATAAATATGGAGGGATATGCAATATAACATGCAATTCAATTTTGTAAAGTTGGCTAAAGAAGTTTTAGCTTGTTTAAAGGCTTCTAAGGTAGGTCCTTCTAACTTTAACTGTTGGTTTTGTTTTGTTTTTTAACAGACATGTCAACGGTGCAAGTATTGGTTGTGGTAAATTTAAAATAGCACTTACTTTCTCAGGTAGTAGAGATATTCCATCCTTGTCAATCAAATGTCCGCAGAAATTAATCTTTGGTTGGCTAAAAATGCATTTCTTGATGTTTATTTTTAGACTGTAATGTGACAGTCTTTGAAAGGTTTGCTCCAAGTGTTTCTGTGCTCATTGAGGTTTCTGCTGGCAATTAAAACGTCATCCACATATGCAAATAGGAATGGCAGACCTCTAAAAACATTGCCTATTAGCCTTTGAAAGGTTTGGTAGGCATTCCTCAGCCCAAAAGGCATCTGTACAAACTCGTAAAGGCCAAATGGTGTGGTCAGTGCAGTTTTATGAATGTCTTCTACTGCCACTGGAATTTGGTAGTATGCTTTTACGAGATCCAATTTAGAAAATATGGTGGCACCTTGCAGTCCGATGGCGAAATCGTGGATATGTGGGATAGGGTATCTATCCGGGACTGTTTTTACATTTAATTTTCTAAAATCATGAAAAGGGCGCCACGATGTAGCGTCCGACTTTTGCACCATGTGGTTCCATCCTGGGCCCAACTCTTTTCCTGATCTACATTAATGATCTTCCAAATCCTTACATCATTCGTAGACATTTTTGCTGATGACACTACCATCTATGGTAGCACATCTAAGACAGTAAACGACCAAGTTCTCTCCGATTCTCTCTCCTCTGATCTTGATCACGTTGTACAATGGGGAAAGGAGTGGCTGGTTACTTTTAATGCATCTAAAACCAAGCTTCTATCTTTACATCATCAACGTTCTGATCCCCATCTGGCATCAATTAAAATGAATGGCTCTCGTCTTGGGGAGGTCTCAAGTTTTGACAGGCTTCTGGGCTTGACCTTTACTCCTGATCTTAAATGGAATACGTACATCAAATCTGTTTCCAAGGCTGCTGGAAAAATGATCGGATCCTTCTACCAATCCAGTAGATATCTCACTGCTGATGCAATTCTCTATCTATATAAGAGCCAGATATGTCCAAGGATGGAATACTGTTGCCACATATGGGCAGGAGCTGCTAGAAAAGACTTGTCCTGCCTTGATAGGGTTCAAAATAGACTTCGTGGCCTGGTGGGAGATGTTCTTTTCTCTTCGCTGCAACCTCTATCTCACAGAAGAGATGTTGCGAGTTTGTCTCTGCTTTATCGTTATTTTCATGGAAAGTGTTCGATTGAGCTTCAATCTATGGTCCCCCCTCGCCAAACTTTCACAAGAAACACTAGACTAGCCGAAAACATTATCAATAATTTTCCCCACTCTTTATCTGTACCTAAACCTAAACATAGATTCCATGAACAAAGCTTCTTTCTTAGAACTGCACGCCTGTGGAATTGTCTTCCGTCTTCTTGCTTTCCAGCTTTCTATAATATGGTTGTCTTCAAGTCCAACGTGAACAAGTTTCTGATGAGCCGTTCCACTTAAGTTAACGAATTTACCGAACTTCCATTACTATCCATTACTATATTGTCCTTTTAACTACTCTACATTCTTTAACCCTTATCCTTGAGTGACCTATCGGCCTTGATAAGTGGTGACGTCTATATAAAAAAAAAAAAATAAAAAATGTGGAAAGGGGAAGACCAAGCACTTTTCGAGGGTAGGATGATCCCTGCTATAACTCGTCTTTTGCAATCTTGTATTTATCCGGTTTCAATCGTCTGGGGGTGGCATAGACAGGTTGTCGTGTTGTTTTGATGTAGTGCTTGGCATTATGCTTTATGGTGTCTGTGTGTTTAAATGGTTGGGAGAGTTGTGGATATTTCCGTAGTAGTTGACGAATGTATGTGTCCTCGGATAAGGCAGAGCTAATTCCAGTAGATTGGTATCTTGAGGTGATTCCTCTTACCAAAATCTTGATTTGATTGTCTGTAATGTGTGATTAGTCATGTCCACAGACAGGTTAAATCTGGCTAAAACATCTGTGCTCAATATTGGTATTGTTACATTGGCTATGGTAAAATTCCACAAAAAACCCTGTCGCATGCCAAGATTTATATTCAAAGATTTCTCTCTGTAAGTTAGTATTTTTGTACCATTAGCTGCTTGTAGGTGGTTAGGCTGTGGCATAGTCTCCTGATTCTGTGTTGGTGGTATCGCGCTTATTTCAGCTTCAGTGTCTATTAAAAAATTATATCCATGAATTTGGTTGCGGATATAAAATAGATGACCTTTTGTCAAAAATCCAGCAACAGCCATCATCTCTACTGGCTGTAATTTCCGTTTTCTTGTTTGTGTTGTTAAAAGAACAGGGATGTATACAGCGTCTCGCCTCCCTACCGTCTGTGATAATAACAGTAATTGTTTGTTTTATCCCGATTGTCACTTTGGACTCTGCTCAACTTCGTTTTTTTTGGTCGGTTATTGTGGGAGTAATGACGGTCTCCATGTAGTAAGTCTTGTAATTGTTTTGACAGTTTTTCTACTTGAGTTCGTTTAGTTCCTCATCTCTTGTTTGTGCTTGTTGTGGTTGAATGATGTTTACCCTGCAACTTCGAAGACTTTCATTGATCCAGTCTGCTATGTCAACTAGTTTTTCAGTTTTCGTCTCCTCTGCCATAGGTGCGAGGATTTGTATAGTGGTAGCGGGTAATTTGTCTAGCCATAAGCTCCGCATAATGTTCTCGGACATTTTGTGTCGCCCAGCAAAGTTCGCATCTGCTGTAGTAGTTGTGATGTGGTACGGTTTTCTAATTCAACCTGAGTAAAAAGGTTGTGCAGCATTGGTCCATTTTTAAAATCGCTTTCATATGGGTTGTCCTCGCGAACATTTTCTAGCAAATCTGTCACTTTCTTGACGTCGTCCCATGGCAGTTTTTTACCAAGTAACAATATCATGTTCTCTGGGAGGTAATTCGTTTCGCCTTGAATAATATCTGGATTTTAATAAACCAGGACTTAATGTTAGTCGGGTTGAAAGATGGGATGTTCACTGATATTGTGGCTAGAGGTGTTTCCGAACGTTGTGATTCCATCTTCTTTTCCAGTTGTTTTTTTAGTGTTCACAGTCGGGTGACCAATTCGTAGACGAACGTCAGGGTTTACCAATTGTTGGGAATTTGCATAAATCCCCTGAAATAAATAAATAAAAAGAAATACACTACCAAATAATGTAAAATAAACTTTTGCATATTTTCGTTAAAAGAAAAGAAATTATGTTTTAGTGTGCGCCAAGGTGGCAGTCAGTATGAAAGAAGGAAGGGAGGAAGAAGGTGAAGACTTGAGAGCGTAAGAGAAAAAGTCCGACTCGACTCTGTGTTGTGACGAAGTGAGAGAAAGAGAGAGTACAGCAATGTTCTTTGACGTGCGAGAAAAGCTGTCATTTCAGCTACTGAATTTTACTCAGCAAGCATTGCTGTTGGTGTCGGTTATTCCTTTCTTTGATGAAAGATTTTCTCTGTGTCTTTTATATTTCTTTAGCGGCTCCCAAAGGCTTGCAAAAGTAAATTTTTCGAATGGAGCCCTAATTGGTCAAAAATTCATATTTTTGACAAAAAAAAAAAAAAAAAAAAAAGCGTTTTCAGCTACGTTGGCCATTTCTCAAGCGTCCTGTTTTTTGACCTGAGAGGTTTAGTGTAGGTGAAGCTGTAATTCCCGAGCAAATGAGTTTATTAATTTTAATGTGTGTGTGCTTGTCTTAGAAAAATAAAATAAGAAACAGCACAATATTTATTGTTTTTAAATTATCACTAAAACTAAATAATAACATGAAAATATGATGTAAACTTATAAAACAAAAAATATTTTTTTAAATATTGCTTAAATTCTCTAGGTAACTTTTCAAGGAAACATTCGATTTGGTGCCCGGAAAACTTGTCACTTTTTATCTAGGTAGGAAAACTCGTTGTTAAAGTAGACATGTTAAATGTATGTGGCAGTCAGTAAAAGAAGGAAGGTCCACACGCGGAGATAGGTTATCAACATCTTTATTTTAGGAAGGTTAAGACCGGAATGAAAGAAACATGACTCCTTAAGGGGAGAGTTCTCAAACCAAAGGGGCATAATTCAGGATGCTAAGTTTACTCTCTTAACACCCCTGCTTAAACTTTACATCCTGATAATTTTAATTTTACACAGTCCATGCGGGTCCTCGCCAGGGGTTTTGTGAATCAGTCTGCCGTATTTTTGTCAGTAGGCACATAGTTCAGTTCGATTGTACCATTGTTTATTTTGTCCCGTATGTAGTGATATTTTATGTCTATGTGTTTTACCCGCTGATTTGTGATAGAGTTTTTTGCAATGCAGATTGCGCTCTGGTTGTCAGAATATATTGTTGCTTCCGTTCTTTTGTATTGTTAATATCGTTTATTAATTGCAGTAGATATTGTGCTTCCTGTATGGCTGGTGTCATTGCCGTATATTCAGCCTCACATTTTTTTTTTTTTTTTTTTTTTTTTTTTACACAGTGATCATCACTTATCAAGGCCCGGAAGCCACTCAGGGATAAGGGTTATTGCAAGTACATTACGTTAGTGTGGAGATTTGATGGAGTGTTTACTTAAGGGGGCGGTTCATTAGGAATTTGTTAACATTAGACTTGAAGACATCCAAGTTGTAGTCCGGAGGGAAGCAGGCAGACGGAACAGAGTTCCACAGGCGTGCAGTTCTAAGAAAGAAGCTTTGTTCATGGAATCCGCGTTTTGATTTAGGCACAGATATAGAGTGGGGGAAATTTTTCACAGTGGATTCAGCTAGACGGGTGTTTTTCGTGAAAGATTGGCGAGGGGGGAACAGGGATTGGAGTTCAGACGAGCACCTGCCATGAAAATAACGATAAAACAAGGATAGGCTCGCAACGTCTCTTCTGTGAGAGGGGTTGCAGGGTAGAGAAAAGGGCATCCCCCACTAAGCCACGAAGTCTATTTTGTACTCTGTCAAGGCATGATAGGCTGTTTTTGGCAGCTCCTGCCCAGATATGGCAACAGTATTCCATCCTTGGACGTACTTGGCTTTTATATAGATAGAGAATTGCATCAGTAGTGAGATATCTTCTGGAGCGGTAGAAGGATCCCACCATCTTTCCAGCGACCTTGGCAACAGACTTGATGTACGTGTTCCATTTCAGATCAGGAGTAAAGGTCAAACCCAGAAGCTTGTCAAAACACGGGGCCTCACCCAGACGAGAGCCATCCATCACAATTGATGCCAGATGGGGATCAGAGCGTTGATGATGTAAGGATAGGAGTTTGGTTTTGGATGCATTAAAGGTAACTAGCCACATCTTCCCCCACTGAACCATGTAGATAGAGTTACAGTAGACTGCTTTTTACTTTTCCAGGCAATAACAAGACCTTCTTCATTTAGGGAAAAACAATACCCGACATACTTTTTCTGTCTTCAGAGCTTCCCTAATCAGCATCGGTAAATCCTATTAACTTCAGGCCACCTTCACATTTCCTGAAAGACAAAAATTTAAAGTCCCTTTCAGATACCTGAAGACATGCTTCACTGCATTCCAGTGTTCAATTGTGGGGGTTTGGTTGTACTGTGATAATTTATTTACGACCCATGAAATATCGGGTCTGGTGCAAGTAGATAAGTAAACCTCTCTGTACCTTGTGGAATCAAAGGATTTTGTTTCCTTAGAGAAAGTTAAATTTTCTTCACACGGTATTAGTCTGGGTTTGCAGTTTAGCATATTAAAATTTTCTAATACTTTCTCAGTATATGTCTGTTGATTCATTTCTATTTCATTTGTTTTAACTATGAAGTCCACACCAAGAAATCTTGAGATTTGACCTAAATCTTTCATCTCAAACTTTTGTTTGAGTAGGGTCTTGACTTTCTTTACTGCGTCTAAGTTATTTGTGACAATCAAGATATCATCAACCCATACGAGAATAATAATTCTTTTATTTTTATCAACTTTTTCAAACATGCATGGCTCGATAGTGATTTTATTAAATTTTTCTTGTAGAAGTTCTTTACTCAGTAGATCGTTCCAATTTTTACCGATCTGTTTTAGACCATAGAGTGATTTTTTAATTTCCAAACAAGCCTATCATTGCCTGAAGCAATGAATCCTTCGGGTTGTTGGGTGAAAATATCACAGTCTATTTTGGCGTTTAGGTATGCTGATTTGACATTCATCTGGTGAATTATCAAATCATACTGCACAGCAAATTGCATTAGAATTCGGATAGTGTTCACTTTTGTGGTGGGTGCATATGTTTTATGGTAGTCTATGTCTTTTATCTGACTGTACTCCTTGGCAACATATCTAGCTTTGTATTCTTCGTTATTTTTGTCATCTTTTTTTATATTATACACCCATTTTCCCCCAACTAAATTTTTATTTTCAGGGAGGGTTGTCAGAGTGAAAGTGTTGTTTTCCTTTAAGGAATTCATCTCCTTCTCCATTGCCAATTTCCATTTATCAGCCTCCGGTGAATTCATGGCTCATGATATGATCCAGGGATAGTTTTATTTTCATAAGAATTTATACATTCTTCTTGATCACTTAGGTAATTGCTAGTGACATAATCTTTTAAATAAGTGGGTGGTTGTCTCTGTCTCAGTGGGTACCTTGGATTTCTGTTGTCAGAACTGTCATTTGTTCTGTTACTTGTCTGTTCACTAGATTGACTGTTGCTATTATCTATATCTCCCTCGTGGGGGTCAGGTAGAAGTTCGGTTGTTCTACTCTCATCAACCACGTGTTCACTGAAATGGTCAAGATTTATTGAAGGAACCAAAGTTGAATTAATATATCTATTTTGGTTTGCAATATGCTGAGTGGTCTCCCTTTCATCGCTAAACTCATTTATATATCTATTTCGGCCCGTGTTATCCTGAGTGGTCTCCATTGCATCGTTAAATTCATTTGTAAAAGTCACTAACCATATTTTTTTTTTACCGATTTCTTATCATTGGAATATACAAAATTGGCTGGACTATATTTGTCGTATCCTACAAAAATTCCTTTTTCTGTTTTATTTTGCACATAGGCGTAACACGTTGTACCAAAATTGTTCATATTTTTAACATTTGGTTTTCTACCCTGTGGTGTGAGTTGTCCCCCTTTGCAAATTGGCTGTTTGGAGAAATGGAAAACTAGATGGCTCTGTGTGGTTTGAGTTGTCCCCCTTTACAAATTGGCTGTTTGGAGAAATGGAAAACTAGATGGCTCCGGTTGATAGTCAATTTGCATAAGTGGAGAAATGGGCAGCATATAAACGGTACTTTTTTTTTTTAAAGCAGGCAAAGAGTACAGAGTGTGAAACGACGGTTGGAAGAAGTGACGGTGTATTCTTTTTGTGACGGTGAATTATTTGTGGACGTTGAAGAGCTCAACCTTTTGGAAGGAACAGCTGTGTCTTATATATTTTTTTAAAATTTCTTTTTTTTTTCTTCTACTTCACTACAAGCTATTTCGGCGGGAACTATGAAAGCAAAGAGGATCAGCAGTGAAATGCTTAAGACGTTCTCTGGAGAGGGAGATGTTATAACCTGGCTGACCAAGGTTAAACTTGTCGCTAAGTTGCAGGACATCGCGGATGTAGCCAGCTTGATACCGCTGTATCTTGATGGTGATGATCTGGAGATGCGGGAGGAGGATCGAATGTCTGTTGACGCCATTGAGGAAAAGCAGAAAGGACTGTGGCAGAGACCCAGGTTCTCTGGCAGATGCTACCGATGCCAAGGCCCCCATATGGTGCGGGAGTGCAGGGAGCCACAGCCAGAAGTCACGTGTTACCGCTGTGGGGAAGTCGGCCACATCAGCAGATTCTGCCCCCAGAAACGAACAGGGGGAAGCCACTGCGCCGGTGGCTACCCCACTTATTCGATGAAGGCGCTTCAGGGTATGTCACCACAAGTAGAGGTGACCCTAAATGGACGAAGTGCAAAAGCCCTTGTCGACACGGGCTGTACGTCAACAATTGTCACCAAAGACATGGTTGACACATGCAATGGAACCAGCAGCATTACGGCAGTTGACGGCAGAGAGGTGAAGGGCAATGGCACAAGTATCGTTTGGTTGATGGTACGTGGGATGTCACTAACAATCCAGGCGATTTTTATTAACAAAATTGTCATGGGTGTCGATGTGGTGCTAGGGATGGACGCAATTGCTCGACTAGGGGGCGTTACGGTATATAGGAACTCTGTGAGATTTGAAGGACATCAAGGGGCTGCAGGTGTGCAATTCGAAAAAGGTGTCACAGGAACGGCCGGGTCAGACAAAAGTTGCACGATAGAGGACCAAGATTTCTCTGCACACTTTGATGGTGAGAAATGGACAGTCAAGTGGGCATGGAAGGGAGAACCTCCCATACTGAACAACAGAGTGGAATGCTACGAGCATACGTTGTGAGGAGGCACAAGAGTTGAATTTGAGAAGGAGGTGGACCGATGGATCTCAGAGAGGATTTTAAGACCATGGACGGAGAAGGTGGAAGGTGTGCTGCCGTTAATGGCGGTTGTTCAGCCCACAAAACAAAAAGTTCGGCAAGTACTGGACTTCAGGGAGCTGAATGTACACGTTGCGTGTCACACGGGAAGCGATGTGATGGACATGTGCAGAGAGACCATGCAAGAGTGGAGGCAGATTCAGAAGGCTGCGACCATTGTGGATTTAAAATCTGCATACCTACAGATCCACATTTCACAGGAATTCTGGAAATACCAGCTAGTCAGATACAAGGGCCGAACGTACTGCCTGACTAGGTTGGGTTTTGGCCTGAATTTTGCACCAAAAATCATGGCAGCAATCCTCAAAACGGTGCTAAGCAAGGAGGACGCAGTCAGAAGAGCCACCAGTTCCTACATTGATGATATTTTGGTGGATGAGACGGTAACAACTGTGGAGGACGTAGTAAAACACCTCAACAGCTTTGGGCTAATTGCAAAACGCCCGGAATCATTGGAGGGAGGAGCTGTGTTAGGGCTCCAACTAAGAAGGACCAGAAAGGACGGTTAGTGTTCCGGAGGGGAAATGAGATCCCGGAGGTGTCAGAAAAATTGAGCAGGCGAGAACTTTTCTCAATATGCGGAAGACTGGTGGACCATTACCCTATTGCAGGATGGCTACGGACTGCATGTAGTTATATAAAAAGGCTAGCTAGTGGAGCGAAGTGGGAGGATGGAGTTGATAAAGAGACTGTGGACATTATGAGAGAGATTATTGAAGAGGTGAAGAGGGAGGATCCAGTGAGAGGTGTTTGGCATGTACCCAACAGTGCAGAAGGTGTTGTGTGGTGTGATGCAAGCTGTATAGCAGTGGGGGTCACCTTGGAGATAGGTGGTGTTACTGCAGAAGATGCTGCTTGGTTGCGGAAGAAGGACGACGTGGCTCACATAAATGTGGCGGAACTGGATGCGGTTATGAAGGGCATCAACTTAGCCTTGAAATGGGGGCTACAGAATATTGAGGTGAGGACCGACTCAGCCACTGTGTTCTCTCGGATCCAGTCCAAAGTTACAGGAGAAAGGAGGGTGAAGACGAAAGGCGCTGCTGAGATGCTAGTAAAGCGTCGATTGATGATGTTAAAGGAGCTGATTAGGGAATTTGATCTTCAACTTAGGGTCACTATCGTTCCTTCAACGAAGAACAGAGCAGATGTGATGACAAGGGTGTGGAAGACCTGGCTAAAGGCGCCGAATGAGGTGGCTGTTGCAATATGTTGTGTGAGTGAAGACACTCTGAAGGATTTGCATGACATGCACGATTTTGGAGTGGATAGAACCTTGTTCTTGGCCAGGAAGGTGGACCCCAGAATCACAAAGGAAGCTGTTAGGACAGTGGTTGAGAGATGCAGCTGGTGTCAATCAATCGATCCTGCGCCGAGTAGACACGAAGCTGGTGAGGTTCAGGTGGCAGAGAACTGGAGCAGGTTAGCGATAGACGTAACGCACTATCGACAGAGGCCGTATCTGTCAATGGTCGACTGTGGACCAGGAAGAGTAGCCATTTGGAGGGAGATCAAGGCGGAAAATGCAGGTGAAATTGCAAAGGTCTTGGAAGAGGTGTTTTTGGAGAGGGGTCCAGTGACAGAAGTGCTAATGGACAATGGAACTGCCTTTCGCTCAGCTGCCATGAAGAATGTGTTGGATAAGTGGGGAGTGCGGCGCTATTTCAGGGCTGCATATAGACCAGGCGGAAATGGAATTGTGGAGCGGCATCACAGGACCATTAAGGCTATAGCTGAAAGGGGCCAGATTTCGCCGCCAGAAGCTGTCTTCTGGTATAATATGGCTCTAAAGTCAGGGCAAAAAGTGGAGTCAGTGCCGCAGAGGGCAGTCTTCAAGTACGAGTGGCGGCATCCCCGAACAGCACAGGTACCCGCGGAGGAAGGCGAGAAGCGAGCGACTGTGCGAGTGGGAGAGGAAGTGTGGATCAAACCGCCTGATGCTCGCTGTACCACACGCTGGGGGAGGGGCATTGTGACAAGTTTCCAGTCCCCGAACAATGTATCTATCGACGGCATCCCTTGACACATCCTTGATGTGCGGCCGGTAGTAGTGTCATCAGAGGAAGACAGCGACGTCGAGCCAAGTACATTGATGTAGCCGGTAACATTTTCGTCCTTGTGTTTTTGGAGGGTAGACAGTTCGGTATACAAGGCAATGAGTTTTGGTTTGTCTTGGGACAAATAATGTTCTCTTAAAATTTTTAAAGCTTTCCTTCCATCATCTTTCGCGTCTCGCATGATTAATGCCAAACTTCAATCATCTAGAACTTGGATAAGTTCTGCGAAAATATCCTCGTTTCTCTGCCGGTCAATTTCATCATCTTCCTTTTTTAACTCGGCTTTTAATTTTAGCCTGTGAAGGTGTCCCATAAATTGAATTTCGAATATCTCATAATTATTTTCAAACATTGCCGGCTGGGCCCATAACCTGTTAAAGTAGACATGTTAAATGTATGTGGCAGTCAGTAAAAGAAGGAAGGTCCACACGCGGAGATAGGTTATCAACGTCTTTATTTTAAGAAGGTTAACACCGGAAAGAAAGAAGCATGACTCCTTAAGGGGAGAGTTCTCAAACCAAAGGGGCATAACTCAGAATGCTAAGTTTACTCTCTTAACACCCGTCCCTTATTGAATAAATATCGATTGAAAACACATTTTGTGACCGCTCTTGAAGATGTTGTTTTTAAAAGAGACTACACAATCCCATAATATTTAACAAAATTATTTTTAACTCTTGTTTTTAAAAAATAAACTTTATCACAGAGGTTTTAAAGCTATTACTTTAGCATAGTAATGTCCTTTTTAATCACTTCGAGGAGTGTAACTTTTCAGTAGATATATGATCTATTAAATAACCGATTAATATTAACTACCCATGCGGGGTCACAGAAATACCTGGTCTAGGACCCAGGCACGGGGTGAACCCTTTCGGTGCTGATGACCGTCTAGGAGAAGGAAAACTCTGAAGTTAAACCTAGGCGAGGGAGGCTTTTTCAGTCCTGGATGACAACCTTCCTAGAGCTGAAGACGCAAACAAATTACCGATTGGCAAATCTAAACTACTTAAGGAGGAAATAGGCTCTGTCTATCGCCTGGCTTTCATACTCCTTGTTTGCCTATTAGCCAGGCATAGAGGTGCTATCACAGGGACTCAACAGAATTACCCAGTGGTTGACCTTGTTTCCTGACTAGGGCAATGAACGCTATTTTCCCTGCTCTCCTAAACTGGACATTGTTGGGGTGCTTCAGTACCATATATGCTGGTACAGTTGGACTGGGCTGACTCTTGTCTGATGGGTTGAGGATACTGGATTGACAGTTCCTGGCTGCTGTTTCCGACTGATAGTACAGGAGCCCTAACTCTTTTGTAGCGCTTAGAGCAGCTGCTGCATCAACAGTTGTATCATATTGGGATGTTTGTAGTGCCATGTCGTGCATGGAAAGGGACCCTGCACTCATCTCCAGTGGACTTTCCTGAGGCCACAATCCTGTAGGTAATGGTCTGCTTGTATTGCATGTCTGATATTCTGCACAATCACTTGTCCAGCACCCCTCACTCACCCTAACTGAAACTTTTAAATTAAATAAAATGAAATGACAGTGCAATCAAAAATTAAGTTTAAACCAGGACCAAACTCAAAGAAAACCAACCTACCTCCTCCTTTAAGGCTTGCATTTACAAATATCCATGGGCTTAAAACTAACTTAGATGCCATTGAATTATTTCTCCTAGTAAAAATCCTGGATATCTTAGCATTAAATGAAACTAACCTACACTTCTCCATTCCCTTTAATCATTTAAACATGCCTGGTTATCTCCCACTTTGCCATAAGACATATGCATGGACTTGGAGTCTATATTCATAACACCCTCCCCCCTGATGAGAGAAACAAAACTAGAATCAGACGACCAGGCCTTTATGTGCTTTGGACTAAACATGCAACATAATATTAGCTACTTGTATTTTCTCTACCACTCTCCCTCAACCCAGGACTGTACCCAAATAAACGAAGTCTTTGACAGCATAGATATAGCACTCTCCCTTGATACTAGCACACAAGTACATGTATTTAATGACTTCAATGTCCATCACAGTAACTGGCTTAGATTCTCTAATTACACAGACATAGCTGGTAGCACAACACATAGCTTCTCTATATCTCATTCCCTATCACATGCGGTTACATTCCTGACACATTTCCCAGCAAGATCAACACGCCTCACTTCTAGATCTATTTCTGATCACAGTTCCCTATGATTGTATAACAAATGCCCATAGCCCACTCGGGAATGCTGATCACGCTGTGATAATGGTAGAAATCGCCCTAAATTCTCGACCCAAAACTGAAGACTCACTCTTCAAAACAACAAGATGCCCCATGGAGAAATATCTTTTCTCTTCCAGCTGAACAGTGCGCAAATAACACCACTGAATGGTTCAAAACTGCAAGTAAAGCACATGTTCCCACAAGGAAATTCTATAGCAACTCTCCCCAATGGTTTACTTCTACTTGTGCAGCTGCCATTGCTCAAAGGCAGCATGCATACTGCAAATTCAACTGACAAGTCCAGTTTAAACAGACAGAAGTATATAGAAGCTAGAAGTAATTGTAAGAGAGAAATAGCAACAGTTAAAACAGAATACACTGAAATCACCAGAAAACGCATCGAAGCACAGAAATTAGGAACCCATGATTTTTGGAAAATCTACAACAGTGTAGTAAATAATGGGCAGTCAACGATTCGTCCATTATCAATCATGAGGTTGTTTGCACAGCAACCGAGAAGACTAACCTGCTTGCCAGTGGGTTTGCTTTAAACTCCACATTGGATCTGGCACACCACTCCCTTCCTGACTTTCCTTTGCAGACAGACGAAAATCACCCCTTCTCAGGTACATAATATCATAAAAAACCTAGACGTTTTTTCATAAAAAAACAAAAAAATATAGAAAATGGTTGCGTGTTCACGTCACGTTGTGTTCACCAAAATATAGAAATGAGTGACAATACAATGGAGTTTCATTCTATATTAATAGACAACTTTATTTGTTATCTTTGTTAGTAGCATATAGATGCGTACAAGAGAGAAACGGGTTAGTATGAGAGTTCAGTGTTCATGCGTACAGATAGATTTAATATAATGCCGGCTGGTTGAAGGAGAGAACAGTTCAGTTCTGCTACACGTGTTTATAGGTAGTAGTCGCCGGGATGATTAAAGGAGAAAGAAAAGGCAAAGTCTTCAGTGTATTAATGTATTGCCGTGTGTGTGTGAGTTGTATGTTCTTTAGTATGACAAAGAATGTTCGTTTGTTTCCTAACTAGGGCACGTAAAAATAAATGGTAGTTAGAAGAGAGCCATAGTTAGCTTGTAGTACTCACATTCGGCTAGGGGCCAAAGCCCCCTGACGATGTGTGCAGTTGGGCAGACTCGCGAAAGAGGATTAATGGTTTCAGAGTTTGCCTTTTATATACTCTGTCACATGATAGAGAGCTGGTTTGTGATTGGACAAGCTAGGAAGAAAATGGATTTCAAATCTCAAAGTTGTGAGAAGTAGCTCCTGCCTGTGTTTGTAGCGAGTGGCGGCTGCTACATATACCCCTTGTTGGATTTGTTTTTAGAAGAAAACCAAAAAATGATTATCGGAATAAAAGAAAGGTTCTTTTATGTATGTCAGTTGTAATTTAAAAAATTCGAAGTAGTGAGGATTTTGTAATATGTCCGTCCATGACAGTTACTTGTAAAATCCGTTCTTTTTTATGTCAACACGAAGCTTGTTGTTTGTGACAGTGTTCAAATTTGTTCTGTAGAATTTAATATAATTTCTTTAAATTTGAATGATTCCAGTGGAATTGGAAGTCGTTAAGTTGCTCGTTGCTAAATGTTGGTGACAAATTGATTTGTTGATGAGTTTACTTCGGTGGAGGTTGTGAAAAAATAAATGTTCTTCTGTGAAGAGTGTGTTCTTCTGTGAAGAGTGTTTCGTTTGGCGTAAGTAACGCGTTTTTGTTGGACTCAACTGTTGAGTAAACAGTTATTTATTTTTTCTGTGAAAAAAAAATTGTTGCTTTTCTGTGAAAAAAATTTTTTTTTGTAAGATAATTTTGTGAGGGGGAGTGTTTTTGTAGCAGCGAATATTTGTGCCATGTAAATGGAGTTGAGCTGACCCATGTTTTTTTGTTGTTGTTGTAATATGTGCAGTGCACATATAAGGCAGGGAGTTGGTAATAGAAAAAGGTAGCATGTAAAACAGCGAAAGTCCAGGCCAGATATTAGAATTTTTCGTACACTAAAAAAGTGTTAACTCTTTTAGTTTTTGTAGGCTGGTGTTTTTTTTTATATGTAGCCATTGTGAAAGAAAAGGTGCTTTTTCTTTATTTTGTTTTGCCTTGAGGAAACGTATTTGGTTGAAACGTTTTATTTTTTTCTGTGTAAATGTGGGATGTATTTCTTTTGAAATGTATTTCCGCTAAAATGTTTTTAGCTTTGTTTGACACGTGTTTTGAGTTCAGCAATGATGTTTTGTTTTTATTTTCGGCGAAAAAAATGTTGGTGTTAGAACAGTGTTCTAAAAAATTCTCAAGTGACGAGTAAGCGACATTTGAAGGTTGTTTTTGCACTTCAGAGTAAAGTGGCAGTTTTTTTTTGTTTTTTTGTTTCTTTGTTTTGTTCGTGACGAGTATGCAGACAAAATGAATTTTTGAAAGGAAAATAATTCTTCAGTAATGTGAAATGTAGCGTTGCTGAAAGATTGTTATTTTTAAGCATAACGAAAAATCACAAATAAAGCCATCAGAAAGTTATGTGGTCCGGGGTCACCAAATATGTTAATAATAAAGACAAAAACGGAAGGAGATTGTGGAAAAATGTGAGTTGTATCGAGATTAGTCTTGTAGAATGATAAATAAAGTTTGTGTGGATACAGCACATGGAAATAAATGGTAGAGCCATAGTTAGATTGTAGTACTCACGTTCGGCTGGGGGCCAAAGCTCCCGGCGATGTGTGCTATTGGGCAAACCCTTGAGAAAGAGGAGTAGTGGTTTCAGATTTTGCCTTTTATAAACTCTGTCATGTGATAGAGAGCTGGCCTGTGATTGGACAAGCCAGGGAGAAAATGGATTTCAAATCTCGAAGTTGTGAGAAGTAGCTCCTGCCTGTGATGTAATAGGTGCCGGTTGCTACAAATAAAAAAAAGGAGTAAAAAAAAAAATCATTTTCATTCAATTTTTTTTTTTGAGAAATAAAATAAATATTTCTGACTTACAAATATGGTAAGTTCATGTTATTTTTATTTTCTATGGTTTTGATATTCCCGCATTTTTATTGGTTACAAAATGGGTGACTGATTTACCAGAATGTTGTAACTAAATGTGAGCAGCCCTTGCAAATGTCGAAATAATGATTTTTATTTTCAAATTTTTTTCATAATCTGGTTAATTAGTGTCCAATCAATAATAATCCAGTGAAAATTAAAAAAAAATTTTTCACTGGATTATTATTGATTGGACATGGGGTGATTGTTGTAGAACTCCGCTCAACTAGCAGTGTCAGAAGCCGCCATTAAAAATGTAATTCAAACCCTAATTTTTTTCCATTAAAAGAGCAAAGACCAAATTTAAAAAAAATAACAGGTTTAATAGCAAATTATGCAATATTTGTTTTAAAAAAGATTTAAAGAAAATCAACGAAATTTTACTTAATTCGATTATAAAAAGTATATATAAATTCCAAAAAATCACTTACCTATAAAAATACTATTCAATGGATATTCCATTCTTCATTGATAAGAATTTATCCATATTTATACTTATATTCCATGTCCTTTTTAAATAAAATACTTTTTTAAACAAGGATTCCAAAAAACCGAACTCGTATGTTTTCCACTGATGAAATAAAGGGAGATAAATGTCTGTTTTTCTTTGAGTTTATCTTTCTGTGGCTTTGAAGCGCCGCAATTAATGTCTCTTTCTATTGTGTGCTGTAAACCAAAATTAGTATGTTTGGGCCACCTTAGTGAAAAATGAACACATTCACTTATCAGTTTTTGCCGTTAAAAATAAAAAACTCTATCGATTTTTTTTTATTCTCTTAATGAACTACGTGAGTTTTTGATTAATATATTTTATTTCTTCTTCGAGTGAATTTTTTTTAAATATCTAAGAAAAGAAAAGATTGAATGAAATAGAAAAAATTATTGTCAGCATCCCATATTTACTTGACAATCTCAGCATAACATGAGCTTTCACTTAAAAAAAATCAACATGCTTTAAAAAAAAAAGGTTTTAAACTTTGGACTTTACAGGTAAATTTCCAAATAACACTTCTTTTTTTGTTTTAAATTAGAATATTTCATTTATTGATCTTTGTAGTGAAGTAGAAAAAAAAAGAAACAAAAAAAATATATATAAGCTTGTTCCTTCCAAAAGGTCGAGCTCTTCAACGTCCAAAAATAATTCACCGTCATACAAAGAATTCACCGTCACTTCTTCCAACCGTCGTTTCACACTCTGCGCTCTTCACACCTGCTTAAAAAAAGTACCGTTTATATGCTGCCCATTTCTCCACTTATGCAGATTGACTATCAACCAGAGCCATCTAGATTTCCATTTCTCCAAACAGCCAATTTGCAAAGGGGGACAACTCAAACCACACAGAGCAATCTAGTTTTCCATTTCTCCAAACAGCCAATTTGCAAAGGGGGACAACTCAAACCTCACGCCCCCTTGATCTACACGATCATCACATGTCAACCCATCACGTAGTCGCTCGACCAACATGGCGGTCGTCTCTCTCGCTGCGATCTCCGCGGAGTCTCTTCGTGAACGTCGCTACTTGGCTCGACGTCGCTGTCTTCCACTGATGACACCACTACCGGTCGCACATCAAGGATGTGTCAAGAGATGCCGTCGATAGATACATTGTTCTGGGACTGGACACTTGTCACAATGCCCCTCCCCCAGCGTGTGGTAAAGCGAGCATCAGGCGGTTTGATCCACACTTCCTCTCCCACTCGCCTTCCTCCACGGGTACCTGTGCAGTTCGGGGATGCCGCCACTCGTACTTGAAGACTGCCCTCTGCGGCACTGACTCCACTTTTTGCCCTGACTTTAGAGCCATATTATACCAGAAGACAGCTTCTGGCGGCGAAATCTGGCCCCTTTCAGTTTATAGCCTTAATGGTCCTGTGATGCCGTTCCACAATTCCGTTTCCGCCTGGTCTATATGCAGCCCTGAAATAGCGCTGCACTCCCCACTTATCCAACACATTCTCCATGGCAGCTGAGCGAAAGGCAGTTCCATTGTCCATTAGCACTTTCGTCACTGGACCCCTTTCCAAAAACACCTCTTCCAAGACCTTTGCAATTTCACCTGCATTTTCTGCCTTGATTTCCCTCCATTTCAAGGCTAAGTTGATGCCCTTCATAACAGCATCCAGTTCCGCCACATTTATGTGAGCCGCGTCGTCCTTCTTCCGCAGGGTCGATTGATTGACACCAGCTGCATCCTAACGGCCTTCTTTGTGATTCTGGGGTCCACCTTCCTGGCCAAGAACAAGGTTCTATCCACTCCAAAATCGTGCATGTCATGCAAATCCTTCAGAGTGTCTTCATTCACACAACATATTGCCACAACCACCTCATTCGGCGCCTTTAGCCAGGTCTTCCACACCATTGTCATCACATCTGCTCTGTTCTTCGTTGAAGGAACGATAGTGACCCTAAGTTGAAGATCAAATTCCCTAATCAGCTCCTTTAACATCATCAATCGACGCTTTACTAGCATCTCAGCAGCGCCTTTCGTCTTCACCCTCCTTTCTCCTGTAACTTTGGACTGGATCCGAGAGAACACAGTGGCTGAGTCGGTCCTCACCTCAATATTCTGTAGCCCCCATTTCAAGGCTAAGTTGATGCCCTTCATAACCGCATCCAGTTCCGCCACATTTATGTGAGCCACGTCGTCCTTCTTCCGCAACCAAGCAGTATCTTCTGCAGTAACACCACCTATCTCCAAGGTGACCCCCACTGCTATACAGCTTGCATCACACCACACAACACCTTCTGCACTGTTGGGTACATGCCAAACACCTCTCACTGGATCCTCCCTCTTCACCTCTTCAATAATCTCTCTCATAATGTCCACAGTCTCTTTATCAACTCCATCCTCCCACTTCGCTCCACTAGCTAGCCTTTTTATATAACTACATGCAGTCCGTAGCCATCCTGCAATAGGGTAATGGTCCACCAGTCTTCCGCATATTGAGAAAAGTTCTCGCCTGCTCAATTTTTCTGACACCTCCGGGATCTCATTTCCCCTCCGGAACACTAACCGTCCTTTCTGGTCCTTCTTAGTTGGAGCCCTAACACAGCTCCTCCCTCCAATGATTCCGGGCGTTTTGCAATTAGCCCAAAGCTGTTGAGGTGTTTTACTACGTCCTCCACAGTTGTTACCGTCTCATCCACCAAAATATCATCAATGTAGGAACTGGTGGCTCTTCTGACTGCGTCCTCCTTGCTTAGCACCGTTTTGAGGATTGCTGCCATGATTTTTGGTGCAAAATTCAGGCCAAAACCCAACCTAGTCAGGCAGTACGTTCGGCCCTTGTATCTGACTAGCTGGTATTTCCAGAATTCCTGTGAAATGTGGATCTGTAGGTATGCAGATTTTAAATCCACAATGGTCGCAGCCTTCTGAATCTGCCTCCACTCTCGCATGGTCTCTCCGCACACGTCCATCACATCGCTTCACGTGTGACACGCAATGTGTACATTCAGCTCCCTGAAGTCCAGTACTTGCCAAACTTTTTGTTTTGTGGGCTGAACAACCGCCATTAACGGCAGCACACCTTCCACCTTCTCCGTCCATGGTCTTAAAATCCTCTCTGAGATCCATCGGTCCACCTCCTCAAATTCAACTCTTGTGCCTCCTCACAACGTATGCTCGTAGCATTCCACTCTGTTGTTCAGTATGGGAGGTTCTCCCTTCCATGCCCACTTGACTGTCCATTTCTCACCATCAAAGTGTGCAGAGAAATCTTGGTCCTCTATCGTGCAACTTTTGTCTGACCCGGCCGTTCCTGTGACACCTTTTTCGAATTGCACACCTGCAGCCCCTTGATGTCCTCCAAATCTTACGGAGTTCCTATGTACCGTAACGCCCCCTAGTCGAGCAATTGCGTCCATCCCTAGCACCACATCGACACCCGTGACAATTTTGTTAATAACAATCGCCTGGATTGTTAGTGACATCCCACGTACCATCAACCGAACGATACTTGTGCCATTGCACTTCACCTCTCTGCCGTCAACTGCCGTAATGCTGCTGGTTCCCTTGCATGTGTCAACCGTGTCTTTGGTGACAATTGTTGAAGTACAGCCTGTGTCGACAAGACCTTTTGCAATTCGTCCATTTAGGGTCACCTCTACTTGTGGTGACATACCCTGAAGCGCCTTCATCGAATAAGTGGGGTAGCCACCGGTGCAGTGATTTCCCTGGGGACAGAATCTGCTAATGTGGCCAACTTCCCCACAGCGGTAACACGTGACTTCTGGCTTTGGCTCCCTGCACTCCCTCGCCATATGGGGGCCTTGGCATCGGTAGCATCTGCCAGAGAACCTGGGTCTCTGCCACAGTCCTCTCTGCTTTTCGTCCTTCACCACCTCCTGCTGCAGTTTGCTTCATTGAGCGACAGCTACATTTCCATGCTCACTTTCTTTTTTCCTGACAGCCTGTGTAACCAACTCTGCCACCTCCATAGTATTTACACCGGGCAGTTGCTGCAGAGCTATAGAAATATGGTCTGGGAAGCCATTGATTAAGGCCATCTTAACCATCTGTTGATGGCCTCCTCCATTGAATCCTGCTAGTCCCGTCAACCTCCTGATATTGTTGGCGTAAACATCGACAGGCTCTCCGGTCCACACTATACAGCTTAGTTTGCCATATGCCACAAACGGTCCTTCGGTAAATGCTTCCTTCAACTTTTCCTTAATGGCGTCAACAGACAGTCGATCCTCCTCCCGCATCTCCAGATATAGGGCCAGAGCATCACCATCAAGATACAGCGGTATCAAGCTGGCTACATCCGCGATGTCCCGCAACTTAGCGACAAGTTTAACCTTGGTCAGCCAGGTTATAACATCTCCCTCTCCAGAGAACGTCTTAAGCATTTCACTGCTGATCCTCTTTGCTTCCATAGTTCCCACCGAAATAGCTTGTAGTGAAGTAGAAGAAAAAAAAAAAATTTAAAAAAAATATATAAGACACAGCTGTTCCTTCCAAAAGGTTGAGCTCTTCAACGTCCACAAATAATTCACCGTCACAAAAAGAATTCACCATCACTTCTTCCAACCGTCGTTTCACACTCTGCACTCTTCGCCTGCTTTAAAAAAAAAAAGTACCGTTTATATGCTGCCCATTTCTCCACTTATGCAAATTGACTATCAACCAGAGCCATCTAGTTTTCCATTTCTCCAAACAGCCAATTTGCAAAGGGGGACAACTCAAACCACACAGAGCCATCTAGTTTTCCATTTCTCCAAACAGCCAATTTTCAAAGGGGGACAACTCAAACCACAATCTTTTATCTTCAATTTGTGATATATAAACCTTTGGTGAGTAAATTAATTTATTAAATTGTAATAGACATTTCAAAATGGGGAGGGTGAATTAAACAAAAAAACGTTTGTCTAAAATATTACATACAGTTTATTGGAAAGAGCATAAAATTTCACATTGACCCTGAAAATATTGTAAAAATTGAACCAATAGAAAAATTTTGATAGATTTTTAAAGTTTAAAAATTGGAAAAATTTAACTCGTAAAATTCAATTGAGTTTATACGTAAAAAAAAAATGGCTGCATGAAGGCGCGCCGGCACTTTGTAAACACTTTTTTTTTTAATAAAAAATAATATTTCTATTATTTTTTAAACAACTTTAATAGTTTATTTTAGAAGTATATTCCATAAAGAAAATATACAACCCACTTTAAAAAGAGAAATTACGAGTTATATATATTTTATTCGCACTTTTGTGTTAGGGGTGTCAAAAATTCTGATACACCTACCGCTCAACTGTTTACTATTGTCAGTTTCAACATCGTTTCATTATTATCATTTCTAATTATCTTTATTCTTTTGTAAAAAAAATCTGTTTTCTACTATTGTCAATATCAATACAGTTTCATTATTATCTTGTCATTTTATTTTTAAAATTACGCGGAAGTGATTCAATAAAAAAGATATAAACTGCTAAAAATAATTTTTTTTAAATTCCTGTATTTAATAAAAATTATTTAATAAAAAAATATTGTTTTCTAATATTGTCAATTTCAATATTTCATTTTATTTATAAAATGACACCAATTTAATTCACTATCCAGTGGCATTCTTATTACCAGTGTAACATTACTTATGTCCCATTTTCTTCTTCATATTTTAGTTGGCGCTTACACAGTTTAGTCAAGACATTAAAAAATGAAAATATTGAAAAAAAGTTATATTGTATGCAGGGTTGCGGAGTTGGATGGTGAACGTCCGACTCCGGCTCCTTAAATTCCTAGAATGCCAACTCTGACTCCTTTGATATCTTAAACTCTGACTCCGACTCCCGACTCCTTAACCACTATGTGAAAATCTATTCTGCAGATCCATAAACAGGTTTGCATGGGGTACAAGTGCAACGAGTTCATCAGAACACATTCCATTAAAACATGCACAGAGATGCAAAATTGTGACGATGGGACAAGAGCTGGAGCTTAGTTGCTAAAGTAGGACAGATTAGATGACAACTCTTTTTTGGAACCTATCCAAGATGGATGCACCAGCCCAGATGTGGCAACAACACTCCATGCATGAGTGAATGGTGGCCTTGTAGAGGTACGGGATACCCTCAGGTGGGAGTAGTCTTTTAGCTCGATAGAGGGAACCCACCATCTTTGCAGCAGTCTGTGCAATGTCCTCTATGTATTTGTTCCAGTTCATATTGCCCACAAAATAAAATATGGTAAAATACTCCCAAAAAAGGAGTTTAAAGGTAGAATTCTCAGGTAGGGTGTTTTTTTTTTTCATCGATATAAGCGGTTTGAGAGGTGTCTTGTAAATGTTAAAGGAGATCAGCTTAGTTTTCCTAGCATTAAATATTACCATCCATTTGCGGCCTCATTCACCTATGGTCTAGAGGTCATTTTCTAATGATTTTTCCATTATCTTAGATTTATTTACCTCTTTTCTTCCTTAATGCATGTTATAGAGCATGGTATCATCAGCAAATATACCCATTTCCGACACAATATTATCAGGGAGGTCGTTTTTGAATATCAGGAATAATAATGGCCCAAGGATCAACCCCTGAGACACTCCCGCATTAATGTTATGCTGCTTGGATGTATGTCTATCAATGACAACCTGTGTGCTTTTATTGTCTAAGATGGATCTAATTATATTTAGTATATGTCCAGTTATAATGTACGATTTAATTTTCATTAGCAGCCCTTTGTGGCAGACTTTGTCAAAGGCCTTGGATGTATCAAGGGCTACAGCTGTGGCTCCACCCACTTCATCCAGTACATGGTAAATGCATTCACAAATAAATGTTAAAATATCTGCAGTAGAACGACATTGCCTGAATCCATACTGTTTGCCAGAGAGAAGGTTTGCTTTTGCAAAGTGGTGAACTAGTGTTTGATTAATTAAGGTCTCAAAGATTTTAGTAAAGAGGGGGAAGAGATTAATGGGGCGATAATTGAGAGGGTATGTTCTTTCATCAGAATTTCTGTATATTGATACCACAGAGGCTGTCTTCCAGCTATTAAGGAAGCAAGATTTAGCAAGGCATTTATTGTAGAGCTTGGAAAGTATGGGGGCTAGCTCAGTTAAACATTTCTTAATTAGTATAGCAGAGATGAGATCAGGCCCACACACTTTGGAGGTGTCTAAATTGTTTATGATATTGCAGACATGAGAAGGAGTGATTTTTACATCATCTAATGTGGCTTCAGTTCACAAAGGGAAATTTGTTTGTTGGCTCTAAGGTGGACAACAGTTCCGCCTTCTCCGTTACCGTACATGCAACCTTCTGGTTGTTGCTCAGTCGAGGAATTACTGATTGTCCTTTATTCACTACACTAGTATAGATTTTCCAAAAATCACAAGTTCCTATCTTTGGTGATTCTATGCATTCCCTGATTATTTCAGCATGCTTTCTTTTGACTGTCACTATTTCTCTCTTACAATGATTTCTAGCATTTACGAATTTTGCCTATTTGTATTTGACTTATGACGTACAAACTGGCAGAATGCATGCTGTCTTTGTGCCATAGCAGCTGCACAATCTGTAGTGAACCATGGGGGTGAGTGGGGCTTGCTATAATACTTCCGTGTGGGAACATGTGCTTCAATTCCCACTTTGCACCATTCAGTTGTCTCATTGACACTCTGTTCAGCAGGAAGAGAGAAGATATCGGTCCATGGGGCATCTCAGATGTGTTCTCTAATGGTTTCCCAGTCAGTCCTGTTGTAGTACCTTTTGATTTTGAGCAATGATTCCTCACCTTGAGGTTCGGATTTAAATGTGATGTCAACTGATACCACGAGATGGTCTGCATTTCCAAGTGGATTGTGGGCATTCGTCACACAATCCTCAGGTGGCGAGGAATAAGTCTAGAAGTGAAACCTGCTGAGGTTCACGATCTGGAAGTCCTTCTCACCTTTTTTTTTAATTTAATTTAATTTAATTTTTTTCTCAATGGAGAGTAGATAATGCATGTGGATGTGTTATCGGCAGATCCAGTAACTCTCGCTTCTCCTTTTCTGTCCTTCAGTCCTCATTTCCAATGAATGATTTTTCTGACAAAGGGTGAAGAAAAAGCTGCTTTCCAGGTCGGTAGTATTGTAAAGAGTAGCCTGAGATGTCGGAAATTTTCTGTTTCTATGTCTCTCCTTGTAGTCATGTCACTACTAAGGGTGCTAACGTTTCATCTGGGCTGACATTGCCCGCCTGATAGTCAGGGACCCGAACTAAGGAGGCTGTCCTATCAGCAGGTGCAAAGTACCGGGGCTGCTGTATTGCCATTTGGTGAATGGATTGTGGACCATACAGTAGTTTCTGGTAGGGCCTCTCGATGCCATACTAGTGGGTAATTGTTACGGCTTTACCTTATCATGTGCTCAAAAAAAAAAAAATTCTTGTCTTTTTCTCTCTTATTTTCCCTCTCTGTCCTGCTCCAACCAAGTCTACCAACCTGCTCCACAAACCCCCAAAACCTCAACAATCATGACAAATTTCCAAAAAAGAAACACGAATAAACCTAGAACCCCATCCTCCAACGTAGACCCCTACTACCAAGTCTCCTTCTCCAACATCAGGGGTCTACATTCCAACCTTCCAGAGGTTGAAACCCAATTACAGGAGATGAAACCGGACATATTATTTCTAAGTGAAACTGGAATAGGGCTAACCACTTCTCTAGACGAATTCATAATTAAAGGATGCGCTAACTTAACATCTAAATATGACCCCCAATATCGCCATGAACATGGAATATGTGCCTACATCAAAGATGGCTTTCCATGTGGTAGGGATATCTCCAGAGAAGACTCTAATTTACCTTATATGTGCTTCCGGGTTGCACTAGCTTGCACCACTGCATTTATATTTGCCCTCTATCGCCCCCACAACAGTGGGGTTACTATCTTTAAGAGCATATCTGAAAAAATTTACCACATCCTGTCTGCTCATCCTTCGGCTAACATTCACATTTGCGGTGGCTTCAATGTCCATAATGTGAAATGGCTGACCCACTCAAATAAAACTGATGACGAGAGGAGGTTTTGTCATGATTTTAACATTGCCTATGACCTCACTCAGATTGTTTGCGAACCCACCCGTGTGCCCGATACACCCAGTCAATATGCAAGCCTTCTAGACCTTTTCCTCACAACTTCCCCTAAGCTGTGTTCATGTTCCGTTCTATCTCCTCTGGGATCCTCTGACCACTCTGTTGTGGCAGTTAAGATAAAAATGAAATGTAATAAGTCTTCAGACGTACCTCTCCACCGTACTGTATATCGATACTCCATGGCTGACTGGGATAGCTTCCGTACATTCATATCTGACCTACCTCTGCATTCCATGTTTAAAAAGGATGTGTCCTCTATAGTATCAGACCTGACCGAATGGTTAATTGTAGGCATAGACTGATTCATACCATTCAAAAAATTCCAACAAAAACCTAACAGCCAGCCATGGTTCTCCTCTGAATGTGCTGATGCCATCGCACACAGAAATCACTTTTTCCATAGCTACCAACGTAATAGATGTACTGAGACTAAAGCTGCTTTCAGGACTGCCAGCAACCACTCTAAAAGAGTAATAAAAAATGCAAGAGAACTATATGCTCAGTCTGTTAAATCCAAAGTAGCTGAGCAGCGGTTTGGTTCCCACCAGTTCTGGCAAATAGCAAACAGGATCTTGAACAGAAGCGTGCGTTCTATCCCAACTATCATCAATGGACCTGAAGTCATCTCGTCAGCATCAGGCAAGGCCAGACTATTTGCGATGAACTTTGCAGCTAATTCTACCCTATGTGACAATGGCCATCAACTCCCTGTATTTCTTTCTATAACAGACAACACTATGCAACGTACAAATATCTGTACGTGAGGTCGCCAAGCTAATCAAGAACCTTGATTCCAAGTAAAGCAACTGGCCCTGACGGCATTCTAGTTATAGTGCTGAAAAAGCTCCAACCAGAACATTCCCCATACTTACAAAACTGTTTAAGCGTTGCCTTAAAGAGAATTGCTTTCCAACACCCTGGAAAACCTCATCAGTATGCCCTGTATTTAAGAATTCAGGTGAAAAGTCATCTCCCTCTCAGTGCAGACCAATAAGTCTCCTGTGTGTCATGAGTAAGTTGTTGGAATCCATATTAAACAAAGAAGAAGTCAACCACCTCAACAGAAACAACCTTCTTAGTGACATGCAATATGGTTTCCGCTCTGCAAGATCTACAGCAGATGTGCTGACGGTTATATCACATAGGATTAGTGAATCTCTTGACAAAGGTTTCCTTTCCAGGGCAAGTGCTCTTGACATATCGAAGGCCTTCGATAGGGTATGGCATGAGGGCCTACTTCACAAGATTTCCAGCTACGGTATTACTGGAAATGTTTTCTCAATTATTAAATCATTTCTCTCTGATAGGTTCATAAGAATAGTGGTTGATGGGCAGAAATCAGAGGCCCACAGTATTAATTCTGGAGTCCCCCAGGGGTTCATCCTGGGCCCAACTCTCTTCCTGATCTACATCAATGATCTCCCTAAACACATACTTAAATCATTCGCTGACATCTATGCTGATGACACGACCATCTATGGCAACACATCAAAAGCCGTAAATGACAAAGTTCTCTCTAATTCTCTCTCCTCTGATCTTGAGCACGTGGTACAATGGGAGAAGAGGTGGCTGGTCACTTTTAATGCATCCAAAACCAAGCTTCTATCTTTACATTATCAATGCTCTGATCCCCATCTGGCATCAATTGAAATGGACGGCTCCCGTCTTGGGGAGGCTCCATGTTTTGACAAGCTCCTGGGTTTGACCTTTACTCATGATCTGAAATGGAACACGTACATCAAATCTGTTGCCAGGGACGCTGAGAAAATGGTGGGATCCTTCTACCGCTCCAGAAGATATCTCACTACTGATGCAATTTTCTATGTGCATAAAAGCCAAGTACGTCCAAGGATGGAGTACTGCTGCCACATCTGGGCAGAAGCTGCTAAAAACAGCCTATCCTGCCTTGACAGAGTACAAAATAGACTTCGTGGTTTGGTGGGGGATGCCCTTTTCTCTTCCCTGCAGCCTCTCTCCCACAGAAGAGACGTTGCGAGCCTGTCTTTGTTTTATTGTTATTTCCATGGCAAGTGCTCGTCTGAGCTCCAATCTCTCATCCCCCCTCACCAGTCTTTCACGAGAAACACCCGTCTGGCTGAAGCTACTGTCAATAATTTTCCCCACTCTTTGTCTGTGCCTTAATCCGGACGTAGATTCCATGAGCAGAGCTTCTTTCTCAGAAGTGCACGATTGTGGAACTCTCTTCCGTTCACCTGTTTCCCACCTTACTACAACCTGGATGTCTTCAAGTCCAACATAAACAAATTCCTGACAAACCGCCCCCTTAAGTAAGACACTCTATCAAATCTCCAATACTAATGATTACTACAATACTATCTCATTGATTACTGTACACGCAATAACCCTTATCCCTGAGTGGCCCTTGGGCCTTGATAAGTGGTGACCCCCATGTAAAAAAAAAAAAAAAAAAGGGTTAACCATGTACCTGGTTTATACAGCAGGTATTTCTGCACCCCCGTATGGATATTGAGTATCTTACTTTAAAGTTTTTCTCTATTCTTCATAAATAAATGCAGAATTGAAGATAGATTCCCCTCTAACATTTACAAGAAATTTTTATCTTTCAAGTACTGTGATAAAACTAATCTGCTGTAGCAACTAATTTGTTCTAAAATAAATAGATAGGATATTAATAATTATTTGAATATGTAAGAGAATATAAAGCAAAGAAAACCAAAGAAATGCTGGTGAAGCGAGGTGCTCGCTGGGCAAAAACAACGAACAGCTCACTTACGATTAATTTTTCAAAACATTAATACGAAAGTAAACATCTGGAAAAATCAATTAAAAAACAAATCATCAGACTTAGCTCTTTGTAATAGATGTGAATTTATTTGCCTGGTGTATCTCACTCGTGTTATTTTTAGTCCGAAGATAAAGAAAAGAAATCCTTCTTGACTGGTTTAATGTTTTTGATGTTACGTTGGGAATTAATTTTTTTAGGAAATTCGTCGAGTAAGGAGCTGAGGGAAAGATAAGAATGTTTTTCTTTCTTTTTGTGTGTTGTTTCATCAATGGAATCGGCACAAGGTGTGTCACGCACGAGCGCCGGAGCGTGGCAGTAACGCGTCTTACCTTTTTGGGTGCGTGAGCAAAAAGAGAGCGAGAGAGTCCTTGAATTTGGCGCCACGACTTTTTTGTCTTTTTTTTTCGGAGCTCTCTGGAAATGGTGAATGTTCAATGTCCTGCCAAAATAAATTCCCGGGTAGACGGTACATACCCCTCTACTAGACAGTATGTTGAACAAAAGAAAATGGAAAAGTCACTGGGTATACACAGCAAATCGGTGAGGACGTTGCACTAATCTGCCCGATTTGGTAGAAGTTGTAATTACTGGTGAATCGAAGTTTCCGTTCTGAACTGCAGTGTTTTGTGTCCGTTTGCGTGCTAGCACATCATCATCCAGAATAGCTTTCTTCAGGCGATCAACACTGACTGAATCTTGTCTTCCGTCAATGTCGATAACAAAAAACTTTGAGTAGCGTTTCAATACCTTAAAGGGACCGGAATACAGTGTTTGCAGTCGAGCTGTGCCTCCATCGTTCCGAACAAACACATGAGTCCACGATTGTATGCCTTTGGGGACGTGAGTGCGTGTGTTCTGTGTTCTCGGGGCAACGTTAAAAGGTTTCGCCAAGTATTCCCTCACACGAGAGGTATAACTTGTTGGGTCAGGCATGCGTGTAGGAGTGGTTGGTGCGACCATCTGTCCAGGGAGAGTCAGCGTTGTTCCGTAAATCATTTCGGCAGGCGTAAAGCCAATATCTGCTTTTATGGTGGATCTAATGCCTAATAGAATGAAGGGGAGGTATTCTGTCCACCTGTTAGGGTCGGAATGCGCTCTAATAGCTGCTTTCAACTGACGGTGCAGACGCTCGATCATGCCGTTTGCCGCCGGGTGGTACGAGGTAGTCCTTATGTGTTTGATTCCCAGTAGGCGAGACAACTCAGAAAAAAGATAGGAATCGAATTGTCTGCCCCTATCGGTTGTGATTGTGTGAGGCACTCCATAACGCGATATCCAATGTGTAACCAGGGCTCGGGCAACAGTTTCCACGGAAATATCTGCGATGGGGATGGCTTCAGGCCATCTAGAGAATCTGTCGATGCAAGTCAATAAGTATGTGCAGTTTCTCGAATGTGGGAGTGGACCCACTAAATCTATGTGAACGTGTTGAAATCGTGCCTCAGGGGTTACGAAGGTAGCAAGGGGACTTTTAATATGCCTCTGTACTTTCGATTTCTGGCAAGGGACGCAATTCTTGGTCCATTCGCGAACGTCTCGGTTAATGGCTGTCCAGATGAAACGAGAAGTCACCAGCTTTCTGCGTGGAACGAATGCCAGGATGTGACAAGTTGTGTAATTAAAAGAAGACAGCTCGCCTATGCTTAAGGGGTACATAGGGGCGTTCATGACCGTTCGAAACATCGCACCATATTGTCTCGTTGGAACAAGGTACTGGGACTTGCTTGAAAGTTAGATTTTCGGAGTGACGTAAGCAATTTAGTTCTTCGTCATCCCGTTGGTCGATGGCGATCTGGTGGAGGTCGATCTCGTCAATCGCTTGAATGGCATCGATGTGCATTCTCGACAATGCATCTGCAACTACGTTCTTCTCTCTGATATACTTGATATCCGCAGTAAATTGTGATATGAAATCCAAATGGCGAGCTTCCCTGGGTGAGTGTTTTCCGGGCTTGGCAAGCAAAGCATGCGATAACGGCTTGTGATCCGTAAAAAGCGTGAAAGTGGATCCTTCCAACATATAACGAAAGTGTTTAACTGCGCAGTATGCGGCCAAAAGTTCCCTGCTGAAAGTGCTGCATTTGGTTTCAGCGTGCTGAAGACTCCTTGAGAAAAAAGCTAGTGGTTGCCAAGTATTATCCACTAATTGTTGCAGTACACCCCCAATGCCAACGTCGGATGCATCGACGGATAAAGCTAGGGGTGCATCTGGACGGGGAAAAACCAACATTGTCGCTTCTGTTAATGCCTGCTTGACCCTATCGAAGGAACGTAATTCCGTTTCGCTTAATGTAATCGTCTCATTTTTTTTGTTTTTATTTCTGAGTACGTCGGTTAATGGCTGAGCGATTTCAGCACAATGGGGCACGAAACGTCGATAGAAATTAATTAAACCGAGGAACTCTCGAAGTTTACGAAGTGAAGTGGGAGCTTGGTAATCGACTATAGATTGGACTTTCTCTGGAAGGGGACGGATACCTTCTTTGTCGATTAAATGGCCGAGAAACGAAAGTGAGAAAACTCCAAACTCGCATTTTTGGGGGTTAATAATAATGCCATAATCTGTCAATCTGTGAAATAACTGCTGCAGATGCTGTAAGTGTTCACGTTCTGATGCACTTGCCACGAGGAGATCATCGATATATGCATAGACGAACGGTAGTCCTCGCAAAACTGCGTCGATAAAGCGTTGAAAAGATTGCCCTGCATTACGTAATCCAAAGGGCATGCGCAAGAATTTGAAAAGGCCGAAAGGAGTTGTGATCGCAGTCTTAGAAACATCCTCTGGGTGTACGGGAATCTGGTTGTACGCGCGAACAAGGTCGATTTTGGCGAACACTGTTTTTCCGTGAAGCGAGTTAGAAAAGGCTTGCAAATGCGGAATAGGGTAATTGTCCGGAGTAGTGCGACTGTTAAGTGCGCGGTAATCCCCACAAGGGCGCCATTCGCCGGCTGATTTTTTTGGCACCATGTGGAGTGGCGATGACCAGTTGCTATTAGAGGGTCGAATAATGCCTAAATCCAACATGTGCTGAAATTCTTGTTTAGCCGCCCTTAAACGATCGGGTTTAAGTCTGCGCGGGCGCGCTCACAGGCGGTCCCCTTGTTTGGATATGATGAGTGACATCGTGTTTAACTTTGTCACCATTAAATGTAGGACGAGTTAATTCCGGGAAACCTCGCAGCAAATCTGTATACGGATCCGTGGTGTCTTTACGTATAACTGGGCTGATCTCGGTTGACCCACTGATTATGCCTTGCACGGAACGTCCAGTGTTATTATCAATGAGTTTGCCGCGTTTGACATCTACAAGGATGCCGAAATGGTGCAGAAAATCCGCCCCTAAAATCGGAACGGGTAGCTTTGCGACGAAGACCCAACATAGTGCGCGCTGAATCCAAGATTTAATGTTATCGATGTCTCTCCGTAAGTAGGAATGGAGGAGTGATTCACTTTGTGTAGAAATATATTTGATTGAGGACGCTTCTCTTTCACGAACTTCTTAGGGATGATACTGACTTCCGCACCGGTATCAACGAGAAATCATATACCAGTGGTTCTATCAGTCATGTACAGGGTGCAACGAATGTTGTTCTTGCCAGGAGTGTCTGCCGCTCCTACTGCCTGGCCTGGGCGTTTCCCGAGAGACGTTTCTTCGTATATGAACATGGCTGGTGGCATCGGTAAGCTCTTTCACCGAAACGCGCGTGATACTTGCAGAGCTCACCGCTGTTCTGAGTGCTGCTAAATCGCCGGGGACGGACTCGCTCAGTGGGGTGCTTATGCATTTTTGGTTTGAGCTCGAGGTCACGTAACTGTTCACTCAGGTTGTGAATCATTTGAGCCTGTCGCTCCAGTTCCTCGCATATATCCGTGGAGGGGTTTGCGACGTTAGGCGGGGCATCGTTAGAGCTGTGCGTGTGAACTGGGGCTATGGAAACGGTCACGTCCATAATTTTGTCGGCTAGGTCCGCTAGCTTTTTTTTTTTTTTACATAGGCATCACAATATAGTAATCATTAGTAATGAAAATTTGGTAAATTTGATAACTTATATGGAACGGCTCATTAAGAACTTATTTACGTTAGACTTGAAGACAACCATATTGTAGTCAGCCGGAAAGCAGGAAAATGGAAGACAATTCCACAGGCGTGCAGTTCTAAGAAAGAAGCTTTGTTCATGGAATCTACGTTTAGGTTTAGGCAAAGATAAAGAGTGGGGGGAATTATTGATAGTGTTTACAGCTAGACGAGTGTTTCTTGTGAAAGTTTGGCGAGGGGGGACCATAGATTGAAGCTCAGTCGAACACTTTCCATGAAAATAACGATACATCAGAGACAAACTCGCAACATCTCTTCTGTGAGATAGAGGTTGCAAGGAAGAGAAAAGGACATCTCCTACGAGGCTACGAAGTCTATTTTGAACTCTATCAAGGCAGGCCAAGTCCTTTCTAGCAGCTCCTGCCCAGATGTGGCAACAGTATTCCATCCTTGGACGAACCTGGCTCTTATATAGATAGAGAATAGCATCAGCAGTGAGATATCTACCGGATCGATAGAAAGATCCCACCATTTTTCCAGCGGCCTTGGCAACAGATTTGATGTACGTGTTCCATTTAAGATCAGGAGTAATGGTCAAGCCAAGAAGCTTGTCAAAACTAGAGGCCTCCTGAAGACGAGAGCCATTCATTTCAATTGATGCCAGATGTGGATCAGAATGTTGATGATGTAAAGAGAGAAGCTTGGTTTTGGATGCATTAAAAGTAACCAGCCACTCCTTACCCCATTGTACTACGTGCTCAAGATCAGAGGAGAGAGAATTGGAGAGAACTTGGTCGTTTACTGTCTTAGATGTGCTACTATAAATGGTAGTGTCGTCAGCATAAATGTCTACAAATAATGTAAGGATGTGATTTGGAAGATCATTAATGTAGATCAGGAAAAGAGTTGGGCCCAGGATGGACCCCTGAGGGGACACCGGCATTAATACTGTGAGCTTCTGATTTTTGCCCCTCAACTACTACTCTTATGAACCTATCAGAGAGAAATGATTTAATAATTGAGAAGACATTTTCAGCAATACCATAGCTAGAGATCTTATGAAGTAAACCTTTATGCCATACCCTATCAAAGGCCTTAGATATGTCAAGAGCAATTGCCCTAGAAAGGTTGCCTCCATCGAGAGATTTGCTAATCCTATGAGATATAACTGTAAGCACATCTGCTGTAAATCTAGCAGAACGGAAACCATATTGAGTGTCACTAAGAAGGTTATTTTTGTTGAGATGGTTGATTATTGAGCTCCTCAATGGTTGTGGAGTCATTCGAAAAGGCGAGTATCATTTGAATACTCGATGGCAGTCTATTAAGGAAAAGTTGTTTAAGTATGTCTGGCGGTAGTGAGTTCTCACCCATCAACAGCTTCATACATCTGAGTAACTGAGATGGTTTCCGATCTCCGAGTTCTTCTACGAGAAGTTGACGAAGGCGTTTCTGCTGTGAATCGGTTGTCCTACGAATCAATTCCGATTTGAAATAATCGTAGCTGATCGATCCAGGGGGTGACATGATCAGGTCGCGAACCTCCGCCATTACTTCATGCGTTAATGCGGCCACCACGTGGTTGAATTTCGTCACATCGCTCAGAATCCTTTGCGTGTAGAACTGGGCCTCTACGTGTGCGAACCATAATGTTGGATCGTGCGTCCAAAAAGGAGGAATCCTCAAAATAACCTGAGTAACCGTCGTTGAAGGAAGCGCCTCACTGTCCATCGTGGGGAATGCGTTGAAGAGAACGATGATCGCAGAAAATCTCAGTGAGATCCTTTACGCCTAGAAAAACCGATGTGCCGCTAAGGTCGACATGTACGTCATTCGGCGTGCGCGTGGTCGCTGAGAAATTTCCCTTGTGTGATTACAGGTAATTCTTCCTTATTGATAATATCTACATTTCCTTGCGTGTTCTGCCAAAGTCTGACGAAAAAGAGGGGTCACCAGTGAAGCGAGGTGCTCGCTGGGCAAAAACAACGAACAGCTCACTTACGATTAATTTTTCAAAACATTAATACGAAAGTAAACATCTGGAAAAATCAATTAAAAACAAACAAATCATCAGACTTAGCTCTTTGTAATAGATGTGAATGTATTTGCCTGGTGTATCTCACTCGTGTTATTTTTAGTCCGAAGATAAAGAAAAGAAATCCTTCTTGACTGGTTTAATGTTTTTGATGTTACGTTGAGAATTAATTTTTTTAGGAAATTCGTCGAGTAAGGAGCTGAGGGAAAGATAAGAATGTTTTTCTTTCTTTTTGTGTGTTGTTTGATCAATGGAATCGGCACAAGGTGTGTCACGCACGAGCGATGGAGCGTGGCAGTAACGCGTGGGTGCGCGAGCAAAAAGAGAGCGAGAGAGTCCTTGAATTTGGCGCCACGACTTTTTGTCTTTTTTTTCTGAGCTCTACGGAAACGGTGAATGTTCAATGTCCTGCCAAAATAAATTCCCGGGTAGACGCTACACTGGGACTAGATCTACATAAAGAGGTTCCACACAACACAGATATATAGATGCACTTAACTTGGTGTTCTTCGAGCGACCCATGTTGGTCTAGCTAAAAGACCAGTGTCTCCACATGGAATGAATTGAAGTGCAAAGATTAGCGTTTATTTGAGAGCAGTAAGAGGGGGGAGGGAGGGAGGATCTGCCTTAAGATCCAAATGCGTGCTTTGATTTAAATACTTCCTTCTTTTATTTAATTGAAACGGTATAATTTTCGATTTCTGTATCAATAATTTAAAACATACAAACCTATTTACCAAAGGAGATGAATACTAGAAAACCATAAAGCGGCTTTGATAGGCTTTATGTGTACAAATACAGGGTAAATTCTTGTATTATGGAAGATTTCTCTTTTGAAGGAAACTTCGGTTGAATATTCTGCTTGTCTCGTTGGCAAAATTAATTTTTGTTCTTCACAGAAAAGAACTCCTCAAAACATGGCGGTTTCTTTCGTTAATCCTTTGAGACTAATAATTTACCAGTTGTAAGACTCTTGTTTGCCTTTTAATAACTGGTACTAATTTTCCAGTCGTAAGAAACTAGTTGTCTTTTAATGACTGGGATTAAAATTATGTTAAAAGTTTAGTACCTCCCAATGGAGTTCTAAACAAACGTCTTTCTCCAAAGGAAGAGAGAAAGAAAATGTAAGAATTTAACGTCAAAAATTCTTTTGACGGAGTCGAAATTAGCCTCCTCTCCTTAGGCCGGCTACGCTCGAACTAATAAAACTGGGGGAAGTTCTTTCTTCCTCCTTCCTCACCCCACTCCAGAGGGTGGCAAAGTAGCCGACTGCGAGAAGGGAATTATAACGATGATGATGATGATGGAAATGACCTGCAAAGGGTGTGTTCCTTGCACTACATATCAAGATGAGGAATAGGTGTACATAAAAAATTAATAAAAATTATTTCTTTATTAAAAATTTCAACACCGCATGCTGTTGTATTCGTCCTCCTTTTATTTTTTTATTTTTATATGCCTTTGTTTGTTTTTTATCTACCCCCTTTTTATTGCATGTGTAACAATATGTGTGTGTGCGTGTGTGTGTGTAATCCTCAAGGGGGGAGGCGAATTTGATTTGTTTGAGTTTTTACCTGGTTTACTAATTACAATAACAAAGAACTCAGCTCACTTGGGTCAGTCAGAGAGGAGACAGCCGACCAAAACGTATGTGCTTGTCTGAAGCTCATCCCGTCATCTCCACTAACCTCTGAGTTCAGCTTTGTGAAAGAAAGACATTTTATTTTTTTTTTAAATTCGTGGCATCTTTTTCTTTAACCGAAGAGCAGAGCAGAATGCATCATTGGCGCCGGTTTGACCAGTTATGCTTTCAAAGAATAAGGAAACGTGGGCGAACGGTTCACAACTAACAAAGAGGTCCCAACGAAAAAAAAAAAAATAACCAAAAGACAGAAGACTCAACTAAGAAAGAAAAAGTAGAAAATTGGAAACAAGCACCAGTGGATGACAGAAGAACACACCGATAAAGAAATAAGGTAGATGGCATTTAGTTCCCCTTGTTGCGGGGGCCGGTCGTCCGGAGACAATCGACCCAACAACTAACAAGGTAGACACAGGCAAAAAGTAAACAGCAAAAAGGCAAAGAAGAATGACAGACACAGGTTGTTTGGTTAAAGACGAGGGTTCACCTTTTATTTTGTATAAAGGAAACAAAAATCGTTTAATCTGGGTGCTGGTCGCCTGGAAGGTCGCACGTCACTGGAGGCAAGGTCTGGAGGTCCGGACTGGTACTCTGGACGTAGTGTGGTTCAGAGGGTGCTCGCTGGGTATGGAACGGTCAGCTGGGCGTCAGAGCGATCCGGAACGAATGGTGAACACTGAGAGCTTGGGGATCAGTGTTAAGGAACAGACGACACTGAGAATGGAGGGATCAGTGTTTAGGAACGGACAACACTGAGAACGGAGGGATCAGTGTTTTGGAACGGACGACACTGAGAACGGAGGGATCAGTGTTTAAGAACCGACGACCGGTAGGGAGCCAGATTGCGAACCAGAGGTACAATGTGCGAGCGAGGTAGCAGACCAGAGGTGCAAGGTGCAAGCGAGGTAGCGGACCAGAGGTGCAAGGTGCAAGCGAGGTAGCGGACCAGAGGTGCAAGGCGCAAGCGAGGTAACAGACCAGAGGTGCAAGGTGCAAGCGAGGTAGTGGACCAGATGTGCAAGGTGAAAGTGAGGTAGCGGACCAGAGGTGCAAGGTGCAAGCGAGGTAGCGGACCAGAGATGCAAGGCGCAAGCGAGGTAGCAGGCGGGAGATGCAGGTGCAGTGCCGGAAGCTGCAGGCAGGAGGTGCAGGAAGCTGGAGGAGGCACCAAGGGCTGGAAAAGGCTGCTGCTGGAACTGTGATGAGGAGGGCTTGTTAGTGTAAACAAGTGTTAGAGTAAACAAAGTGGTAGGTCTTTCGTAGGAACCTAGCCCTGAAAAGGGCTCTTTGAATTACTGCTGTTGCTGCATCGGCGCTGGTTCTGGTTCTGGAGTGGTTCCTGACCGCTGCTGCTACCGCATGAGATCCTTCAGCAAGTGAGTGGATCTCCAAATTCGGGGACTCGTAGCCCCCTAGCCGGCTTAACTTTTTTGGCCGAGAGGCGCTTTCTTTGTGGAGACAGGCTGTTACAAGTGACGTCGCTCTCGGAAAATGAATAAATGAAGGTCATTAATTCCAGACGAAATTTTTACAAATCAAACTTAGTTTAGAAGTTTGAGAATTGTATTTTAATTCATTCCGTCTGAAACAAAAAAACAATCATTTAGCTTTTAATCATAAAAGATTAATTTTTATGTATATTTCCTTTAACAGCTAGGATGCTGGGAAAAGGAGACATAAGTAGGTCAGCTGGCCTTGCCTTTTAGGTGTGGTTATTCGTCCACTCTCCTTTCTTTTCTTCTGTCGCTCATGCTAGAAATGATGCATGCTTATTTTATCGTATATAAAACGGTGGAGTGGGGGGAAGAGGAAGGTAGTTTTTCTCGAAAAAAAACAAAAAAACACAGATATATTTGCTCAGAATTTTTCTTCTTTTGTTTGGCCTATATTTTTTCTCTTTCTTTCGCATTTCGAACAATAACAGAAGGAATTGTAATTTTGAGTTTATATTATTTTGTTCTTCATATAGAAGTTAAAAAAAAAAAAAAAATGGAGTCGCAGTTAATTACAAGTTTCGTTCAGGGACTGACCGCGGAATTAACAAAGGCTCTCGGGTCGATTACCAGTTCTATAAGAGGGGAGGCGCTGTTAAGAAGAATAGCGTCGTTAGAAAATAGAGGCGATGGTAGCTATAGAAGGTGGGTGGAGGATATAGAGTGATATTTTAGGGTGACTGGGGCAGCGGACGAGGAAAAATGCCAGATAGCTCTCTCAACTACAAAAGGCCCGGTCGGATGATTCGTTAATGGAAACCTAACATGGGCGGAATTGAAGAGGTTCCTAGAAGACTATTACGGGATCGTCCCAAACCATAACAGGCATATAGTCGAATTAGCTAACGTAAGGCAGGGTAGGCTGGAAGGGATACAGGACTATATGCAAAGGATAGTCGGATTAGCAGAAGGTGCGTATAGTGGGATAGACCAAGGTAGTGAACTAGTTAGGAAGCAGGTACTTGGATTTTTTGTAGAGGGTCTCAAGGATAGGGAAGTGAAAATGGCTGTGATGAGAGACGAACCACAGGATCTTCAAGCGGCTTATCAAAAAGCCTTAGCTGAAGTAAAATGGAAGATCTGGTTCAACGCAAGCCAGGAGTATGAGGACGAGCCCATGGAGGTTTGTCACATGAGACGGCGAATTCCAGGGAAATGGAGACGCTCCATTTGTGCAACACCTGAGGAGCGGAACAAGAACATACCGACGTACATAGTTGGTAATATGGGCGCATCAAATTCTGTGTTAATTAGAATAGAAGGGAAAATTTATAGGGCCCTAGTAGATACGGGAGTGATAAGAATAGGGGATGAGTATATAGCTCTGGAAGATGATGTCCATATTTCATATTTAGGTTAACACGTAAGGTTACATTAAAACCTTAGCATCTGCATACGTGCATGGTTCATGCAGGTTTTAAACACGGGAAAGGTTTAGAATATGAGGTAAAACAAATAAGTAGTGGTTTTGTTAGCAACCTTAATGCGGTAGAGAAAGTGGAAAGGTCTGGTAGGTTCCCTTTATTGATAATGAACAACACAAACCAGACTGTCACTCTACGAAGAGGCTGTAAAATAGCCACGTGTAGTGCGGCTGGTAGCATTACAGAAATTACCACGCTGAAGGAAAATGGAAGCACAGCTTCGGAAAATACTCTAAAGGGAATAAAAGTACCTGAAGAGTTTAAGTCAGAAGTTGATAGGGTGCTGAAGTGGAATAAAGATCTATTCATTACGGACGATAAAAACTTGGGTAGAACCCATACTGTGGAGATGCGTATTGAGACTGGTACACAGGAGCCCATACGTAAATGTCCGTACCGTATTTCTCAAAATTAGATCTAAAGTCGGGCTACTGGCAGGTTAAACTGAATAGGAATGATAGAGAGAAAACTGCATTCGCCTGCCACCGGGGTTTATTTCACTTTAACGTGATGCCGTTCCGACTTGCGAACGCCCCCGGGGTCTTCCAAGAATTGATGTCAATAGTTCTACAGGGATAGGAAGACTATGCATTACCATATCTTAATATTCTCGGATACGATGGAAAGCCATTTAGATCACATAGATAAAGTACTAGCTAGTTTACGTAGGCACAATCTCAGGTTGAAAGCCACAAAGTGCGAGTTTTTCAGAAGAGAAGTACAGTATCTGGGGTTCAAAGTAGGGGAACGGGGTGTACAGCCAGACCTCGACAAGGTGAAATCGGTCAAATCGATTTCAACCCCAACCACTGTGAGACAAGTGAGGGCCTTCATTGGTATGACGTTGTATTATTGGCGATTTATAAGGAATTTTTCCGAGATTGCCGAGCCACTGGTTCACCTAATGAGGAAACATGTGAGGTTCCAGTGGGATGACGCGTGTCTGCCTTTGATAGTCTGAAGACAAAGCTCGCAGATATGGTTATACTGGCCTATCCCGATCCCGAGAAGAGCTACCAGTTGTACACGGACGCCTCCGATTACACAATTGGGGCATGTCTGTCGCAAATGGTATATGATCAGTGTGAGGGTAAAGAGGTTGAAAAACCAATTTACTTTTTTTCCCATAAACTTAGCGATACGCAGACGAGATGGTTGACTATAGAAAAAGAGGCATACACAATACACTATGCTCTTCATAAGCTGAATCATTATTTGCACAGTGGGAAGTTCACCATCTTTACCGATCATAAACCCCTGGAATATCTATTAAACTCGTCTATACAAAATAGAAAGATACAAACGTGGGCTTTGAGTATGGCCGGCTATAACTGCACCATACGGTACCTGAAGGTGAAGGATAATGCGTGTGCCGATCTCTTGTCACATGCGGTAAATTCAAGCTGAGACAATGACGATCCCCCGGTAGAAATAGATGGTAGAAATTAAATGATAGGTGCAATAAACTTGAATCGCTTTGAGCCTAAAAAGTTTGCGTCGTATAAAAAGGCAGAGGGCTCAGCAGAATCGAATGAATGTCCTACATTATCAGGTTTAGATGACTACATCTAAACCTGATAGGGAACAAGAAGTAGATAAGAAAACTAGAGATTTAAAGATATGGATGAAGAATGGAAAATCGTCCAAGGTGGAACAGAAAATGTTTATACTAATGGATGAGATAGTGTATTACCTATCGCAACCCGACGATGAACCATTGATAAGGTTGTACGTGCCATCGCATCTTAAAAAGATGGTACTACTTCAATACCACGACGATCATGGTCACATGGGTGTGGAGAAGACATTGCACACCATTAAAAACAAATATTTCTGGCCGTGTTTATTTAAAGAAATGAATGAACACGTGGGTAAATGTATTCCCTGCCAAACCAGGAATTTAAAGAAGCAACAGCCTCAAATGCAGGATAGCGACCTACCTCCTTTTCCTTTCACGAAATTAGCATTGGATATTTCCGGGCCCTACCCAAAGACACGTGTAATGTATACATAGTCACATTTATCGATATGTATAGTGGCTGGCTGGAGGCTTTTACGGTCCCAGATAAGAAGGCAGAGACCATGATGCATCTGTTGTTGGATGAGATTTTCTCTAGATTTTCCCGAAAACATTAATAAGGTGACCAGCCCCAAAGTAACGGCAAAATTGAGAGACTGCACGTTTATCAATATTTGTTTATTTATTTATATTTTTACTCACGTTAACTTCTAACAAAGCATATCACCACTTGGATGAAAAAGGCTACTTTTTGAGACCATGTCTAGGAAAGATTAGCAAGATGTCGGTTTATGTTACATTTAAACTTCTGCATATCAGTACGACCAGGAAAGCAGAAAAGGAATTCCAACGTCTAGCTGTTCAAGGGAAGAGACTATTAAAATAAAAAACGTTTTGGCATCTAGGGACCTCAACAGTGAAGGGGTGAGATCTTATTGCTAAACGGGTTTGTTGGGGATATGTACGGGGTACAAGTGCAACAAGTTCATCAGAACACATTCCATTAAAACATGCACAGAGATGCAACATTGTGACGCTGGGACAAGAGCTGGAGCTTAGTTGATAAAGTAGGACGGATTAGATTGACAACTCTTTTTTGGAACCTATCCAAGAGGGAGAGACTAGTGGTAGATGAAGCAGCCCAGATGTGGCTACAACACTCCATGCATGAGCGAATGGTGGTCTTGTAGAGGTACGGGATATGCTCAGGTGTGAGGAGTCTTCTAGCTCGATAGAGGGAACCCACAATCTTTGCAGCAGTCTGTGCAATGTCCTCAATGTATTTGTTCCAGTTCATATTGCCCACAAAGTAAAATATGGTAAAATAATCCTAAAAAAGGAGTTTGAATGTAGAATTCTCAGGTAGGGTGTTGTCATGGATATAGGCGGTTCAAGAGGCGTCTTATAATTATTAAAGGAGAGCAGCTTAGTTTTACTAGCATTAAATGTTACCATCCATTTGCGTCCCCATTCAACTATGGTCTGGAGGTCATTTTCTAATGATTCTGCCATTGTCTTAGATTTATGTTCATCTGTTCTTCCTTAATGCATGTTATAGAGCATCAGCAAATATATGCATCTAGGACAATATTATCAGCGAGGTCGTTTTTGAATATCAGGAATAATAATGGTGAAGGATCGACCCCTGGGGCACTCCCTCATTAATGTTTTTCTGCTTGGATGTATGTCCATCAATGACAACCTGTATGCTTCTATTGTCTAAGATGGATCTAATTATATTTAGTATACGTCCAGTTATAATGTACGATTTAATTTTCATTAGCAGCCCTTTGTGGCAGACTTTGTCAAAGGACTTCGATGTATCAAGTGCTATTCAAGGAGAGTGTTGCATCTATTCTATCAAAGACATGATCAATTAGAATACAATCCTGACTTGAGGAAAAACGGCAGAGAAAATATAAGTAACTAATGCAGTGATGAAAATATTAGTCGAAAGCACATAAAAGCCTGGTCATCCAATTCAAGATTTTTCTCTCTAGTTAAAGGAAGGGTGCTACGAATATAGACTCTAAATGCGTGCATACATCTATCCAAGTCCTTATGGCAAAGAGGGATATCCTGCCATGTTAAAGTAGTTGGAAGGGGATTGAAGAGTGTAAGTTTGTTTCACTTAATGCTAAGATATCCGGGAAGTTTACTAAAAGGTAAGATTCTACATCATCTATATTACCTCTAGGCCCATGGATGTTTGTGAAAGCGAGCCTCAAGGGCGGAGGCAATTTGGTTTTGTTTGGTTTTATCGTGATATTTGTTTGGGTTGTCATTTAATTATCTTCTTGTTTAATGTCAGGTTAGGGTAAGAATGTTGAGCAAAGTGGGCCTGTTTTGACCCCAAGTATACACACACAGTGGTCCATTAGCCGAGTCCAGTCTAGAATGTGTGGTCTCATGAAAGCCAACCAGATAGGGTCCCTTTCCATGCGTGATATGGTAACTATCCTGATTTTATACATCTGCTGAGAGAGTAGCCAGTCTAAGCATTACCAAAGAGTTAGAGCTCCTGTAGTGACAGTCGGAAACAACAGCAAGACAAACTGTCAATCAGTTAACCTCAACCTCTCAGACAAGACCGGCCCAAACAAGTCTTGTAAGCACAAGTGGCATGCAAGCAAATTTTCTCAATTTCTGAGAGAAGGAGAAATTTAAAATAGGGAATAGAGGAACAGAGTTCAATGTCCTAGTCAGGAAATAAGGTCAAGCATAGGGTGACTTTAGTGAGTCCCTGGTATTGTACCTCTGGCCTGAATAATAAGCAAAGAAGAAGTGTGAAAGTCGGCGATAGGAAGAGCCTATCTACTCCTTAAGTAAGTTACGTTTGCAAGCCAGAAATTTGTTTGAGTCACCTAATCCAGGAAGGTTGTCAACCATGACTGAGGAGGCCTCCCTCTCTGTTTTGTTATCAGTTTTCTTTCTCTTAGATTGATGATCTGACAAGATCTACAGGTCCATCATACCGAGAGGGTTAACCATGCGCCTGGTTTCTACACCAGGAATTTTTGCGCCCCCGCATAGATAAAGATATTGAGTATCTTAATTTAAAGTTTTTCTCTATTCTTCATAAATAAGCGCAGGATTGGAGATAGATTCGCCTCTAACATTTACAAGAAATTTTATCTTTCAAGTACTGTGAGAAAACCAATCTGCTCTAGCAACTAATTTGTTTTAAAATAAATTGTTGTGGAGACGCCCACTAATTAACATAGGCAGGTGAGTGAGATATATAAAGGTATCAATCACCAATACCGGTAGAGTTCTGCAACGACCGCCCAAATAGGCAAGACGCCTATGTTGCGTCCAGTAAGACATGCAACAAGCCACCTGCCGGAATATCTCCAACTGAAGTATATCTGAAGACATGTAAATATGTATATAACTTTTCTTCCTAATATATTATTGTTATACCTTTACTGTCTGTGTTCTTGTTAATTATTTGTGCAGTGGCGTCGAGAATTCGAAAAAAGACTTACGCAGGATAAAATCCACTATTAAACACAACAGTGGCGTCGAGAATTCGAAAAAAGACTTACGCAGGATAAAATCCACTATTAAACACAACAGTGGCGTCGAGAATTCGAAAAAAGACTTACGCAGGATAAAATCCACTCTTAAACACAACAGTGGCGTCGAGAATTCGAAAAAAGACTTACGCAGGATAAAATCCACTATTAAACACAACAGTGGCGTCGAGAATTCGAAAAAAGACTTACGTAGGATAAAATCCACTACTAAACTCAACAGTGGTGTACGAAAAATACTTACTCGAGAAAGATTGAAAAAAAAAAAAGAACCTAAAAATGATGTTCGTAGTTATTGTAAAAAGTAAATTAGTAAAATAGACTGATTTTTCTAATTTTTGAAAAAAAAATAAGATGGAGGAATTTGTTACAATAATGACACAGTTCATGCAGAATCAGCAGATCCTACAAAAAGAACAACTAGCGCTACACGCAGAAAGAAATAAAAGACAAAATGAACGACTCATGAAATGCCTAGAAAGGCAGGAAGAAAGGTTCATGCAGATGCAACTTGAACAGAAAGAACTGTTAGAAAGATTAACATCTAATTCCATACAAGAGAGTAATACAACCTTCTCCAACACAAAAATTGTTAACAGCATAGATGTGTTCGCATACCTACCGGAAGAGGATAAAACTTTTTATGCATATTTCAAGAGGTATGAAGATATTTTCGAAACAGACTGCGAAAACTGGCCAAATGGAAAGAAAGTAAGTTTATTACTTCGAAAGCTTGGTACCAGTGAACATTGCAAATTTGTTGATTTCATATTGCCAAGGAGAACGAATCAGTTAGATTTTGCTGAGACCGTAAAGCTTCTTAAGTTATTCAGACCGAACATGTTTCTTTTCCACAAGAGATGGTCATGTATGTTATATCGCAAGATCCCCACACAGTTACATAAACGAAGCACGGAATGAGGAGGAACGATGGAACAACAATGGTGGCGGAGAGACAAATGTTGTTTCGCGGCAAAATGTTCAGAGCCGTATTAAATACACATTGAGGTGTCAAAACACATCCACTCCCATACCCACATCAACAGCATAAGCCGCAAATCATCCGGGCAGGAAATACGTTAATGGCGTCAACTAAATTGGGAGTGGAAATATTAATAATACACGTGACAACCCCTCTCACATGTACTTCAAACATAAATATTTAGGTCATGGAGTGCGGTCACGACCTGATTCCTACATAAACTGATTCGCAATGTTTACAGCTTTGATTGGATATATACAATTAAATATACCTCCAAATAAGCGAATCCCCGATGTGTGGTTAATTACAAAAAACTAACACAAATAAAAAATATGACGGCCATTTTGACTCCGGAGCCGCTATGCTTCTTACTACGTCCGCACTTGCTGTATAAATAAGCCGACCGTCAGAGAAAAAAGGCAGTTACCAGCAGATTGCCGACCAGAGCAGATCGCCTCGCTAACGGTATCAGCAGAAGCAGCAGCAGCCACGCCAGTTCCGTTCAGCTCTTTCCAGCAGCAGCAGCAGCAGCCACAGCTGTTCCCCTCAACTCTTTGCAGCAGCAGCAGCGGCAGCTCCCCTCTCGGTGACAGAAGTTGATTCAAAAGTGCCTAGTCACCTATCACTGTTTGTTCCCTTGAGGAATACCACCAGCGAACCCCAACTCGTCCCAGCAGCTCCTTAACGGCAACAGCGGTGGCGATACTCCTCCTGTTCCAGTCCCGGTCGTCATCCCTAGACCGTACCAGCATCTAGGCTCCTGTACCTGTCCGATCATGATCAGGCCAAGACTCCAACCTCTCTAACACCTGGATCCCTATTCCGGTCTTCCTAACGCCCAGCTGACCATTCCGGCTCTGATTGAAGATATATACCTATTCACCTTGACCCTCAATAAAGGTTTAAACTGAATTACTTCGTTTGTTCTCCTTGCTTCCATACGCTTTTGTTATTCTATACAACTGGTGTCAGAGCGTTCAGCAGGATGAGTACAGACAGCTACAAGGGTTTCATGCGGTCGGAACTATTCACACTAATCAAAGAACAGAAGCATCTGCTATTCAACCTGAGGACAGGCTCAACACAACCGTCAGAAGAGGCACTTCAGGAGATCTGAAACGACATAGATGCCATGACAACCGCCCTGAAATCAACAGCAATAACAATAGCTACCACCCCTCACACAAGCAGCGACTACAGCATGATAAGTCACCAGCAAACAATTCGGGATGCCATGAGACAGCAGAAGCCCTTCCGCCCTGGACAGGACGTAAACCGATTCATATCAGCGCTCACCAAAATGTATGCAATACACGTCTTATCGGAGGTAACAACATACCCAAGTCTGGAGGGCGAATTTGTCAAGTCCGCGAAAGACCTGTTGGACCAGGGTATATTTCAGCAAATGCTGGACTCTGCACAAGACACATCCACCTTCAACAAGCTGAAGGAGTATCTACTAACAACCCACAGCAGCCAAATGACCACCTTCCAACATCTAAGCAAGGCCTGGGACGACATGACAGCGAAAAACTAACAGATTTTGCCGGTCGACTCAAAACCACGCTCAGGGAAGCGGCCGTCCACATCAAGGCAAAACACAGGAAGGACAGAAACAACGAATTATCCGTTGATGGACTCATATCAATCATAGGCGCAATGCTTATGAGTGAAAAGGTGAAAGCATGGAACACAAACATCTACCCTCACCTCGTCAGAACAATCACCATACGGCAACTGGCATAGCAGCTGAAGCACAGCGATACCTGGATGGCGGCATAAAATCTGATGTCACCACTTCCCAAGACTCTGCACTTCTCTCTCAAGAGCACTACCTGAGCCAAAGAAAGCCTCACCATGTAACAAACATGCGCATTCATTCTAGTGGACGCAATCGCTCGAACTTTATAGACGCACACAAGAAAACCGATCAACGTCAACATCAGCAACAAGAAGCTCGCAGACAAACAGTAGGTTTCCCTATATGCCAGAGATACCTCAGAGGCCTACCTTGTAAGCAAAATTGCAGATACCATCACCCACCCCACACCCAAACACAAGCCCTTGTCGCAACAACAGGTGACAACATGCCAGAGACAGAGGACCAGGATTTTCACTTCGTTCAGGACGAGATGTGATGCCCCGCCCAACACGCTCCAATATCAGTCATCACGTCTTCAATTTTCAAGAACAAACTAACTATTCACCATTTGTCTACTTTTGGCGACACAAAATTCTCAGATATCGCGATGCTCAATTCGGGATGCTCGACCTGCATCATACCAGCATCGCAGCTGCCAGACAAGGCCAAGAAACACATAAAACGCTCGGACATCAATTGAGGGGCATCAGTGGTAGCATTACCGTGCTTGGCCAACTAACATGCGACGTTATAATCGGCAACCAGAACACACCCACATTCTGTGGCATAAACGCCCTAATAACGGCACAATCTACACCAATCCTGATCGGCCAAAACATCTTATGCCATGATACCCTCATCTCGTACATGGTCGACAATGAAAAAGCGAAAGTGGAGTTCAAACGCACACTCGCCCAAGGAGGCTCCACACGCGCAGCTAACATCGTACGGCAAACGTTGTCACCAAACAGTCCCACAGGCGACTCCCATACTAATGTCATCCAGGACTACCTAGCTATCGGATCCCATCATGAACTCCACACCTTGGATGAAAAGCTTACATGGCTAAAACACAACACAGGATTCACACTACCAAACTATCTTAACCGAGACGAACTAGAGGCCACCACCAACCTATTAATCCGCTATGCCGACATCATCAGTACTGAAAATGGCGACAAGGGCACATTCATCCGTCCCATTCGGATACTAACCAACGGCCAATCATGCAGCCAAAAACAACGTCCGATTGCTCAAACCCTGGAAGAGGAGGTCAATGCCGAGATTGGCCGCATGGCAAACAAAGGCATCATTGAAGCCTGCAGCGACCCCAAAGGTTTCAAATCTCCAGTATTTGCCGTACGTAAGAAAAATGGGTCAATTCGCATTGTTGCAAACTTTAAAAGAACGCTAAACAAGGTGCTAGTCAACCTGGACCCCTACCCAATACCCAGGATGGATCACCTGCTCAACAAAATCGGCAAGGGCAACAGGTATTTTGCATCCCTTGATCTGCGTAGTGGATATTGGCAGATTGAAATAGATGAGCAGGACCAGCACAAAACAGCCTTCACATGGAAGGACAAGTGCTACCAGTACACTCGCCTGGCTTTTGGTCTCACTTCGACTTGACAAATCTTCTCCCATTGCGTAGCAGAAGCCTTAGCCACGGTCACATCACGCAGCAACATATCATCTTACATCGACGACAACCTGGTGCATGCTAAGACGTTCAATGACTACAGCATCGCGCTAGAACAATTGTTCATGGCCCTCCAAAGGTTTGGACCAGCTGAACCCAGAAAGTGCTCCTTCCTCGCACCTGAGGCCAAATTTCTCGGCCGCATAATAAACAGCGAAGGGTTCAAGGCTGACCTCGAATATGTTCGTGCCATAGGAGAAATGAACCCCCCCAACCTCAAGAAAGGAACTCCAAAGTCTCATCGGCTGCCTGGTTTGGATCAGACAATTCCTTGAGACGCGCCTTCATGAACAGATCAAATCAAGCATGTTCTCAAAACTCATGGCTCAAATCTACACGAGCTCAACAAGGCCAACAAGCCATTCTACTGGACCGAGAATGCGGGCAGAGCATTCAGGAAGATGAAGGACCGATTATCCTCCCCGCCGGTTATCTCATTTCCAGACTACTCCATGCCCTTCACGCTCACTACTGATGCCAGTGATGTCGCATTTGGAGCAATCTTGATGCAAGAGTCCAGCAGCGGGAAGAAGAACATTGTCGCAGTTGCATCCCACTCCTTCAATACAACAGAGCAAAACTGGTCCACAATGGAACACGAGGCATATGCAGTGAAGTGGGTGATACTGAAATTTGACTACTTTCTACGTAACCGTCCCTTCGTTGTGTTCACCAACCACAGATCACTGACATATCTTGACCAACGAGAATTCAATAATGCAAAAATACAAAGATGGCAGGACGAGATATCGTGCTACAAATTCGTATTAGAATACGTGGAGGGTGAATCTAACGTTTGGGCTGATATGCTCAGCAGAGGCTGTGGACAGAAGAAGATCAAGACTCCCAGCGACCCCAATCCAGCAGGAAGGACATTCATACTGGATGGCTCGAGCTTACGCATCTACGTCCCATCATGGTGCATCGGTGACATCGACAGTCTGAAACTTATTCCCAAGATACACACACCACGGAACGCCCACACACAAAGACGCATCAGCGACGCATTTTTCACATAGCACACCTACTCCTCCATTCCTGCTGAACAAATCTGTGAACCGAACAACAGAAGGATGAGACCCTGGCCGGAATCATACATGCACTCCAAGCATCATACCCAGACAGTCCACAAATTGATCCCGATGACCACCGGGCTAAGTTTTTCAAGAGAAAGCTACATCAATTCTTCTTAGAACCGGGAACCACGGTCCTAATGATAAGAGACCACAAACACTCCCCTAGGCTGGTCGTACCATACAAGCTCAGACCCAAATACCTCCATCAAGCACACGACGCCAACAACCACTCAGGCATAACACGGATGCAGGAACTCCTCTCCAGTTACTGGTGGGAATCCAAGAACAACGACATCAAGGCTTATGCTGATTCCTGCATCACATGTGCAAAATGCAAGGGAAATTATGGTAGATGCACCCGCTGGCCCATGGGTCACTGCAAGTGGGGTAAGAGACCTTTTGAACTCGTCTTTGTTGACTTTGTCACAATGCCCAACTCAAAGGGAAAAAGATATATACTTACAATACTGGACAGCTTCAGCTGGCATCTCATGGCTATACCATGTGCAAGAAACCATGCCATCGACGCTGCCCATGGTCTATACCAGTTCTTCCTCTAACACAGAGAAATCCCACGCATAGTGTACTCCGACCGAGGCACACACTTCACAGGGGAAGTCTATCAACAGTTCTGTGAACAAATGGCCATCACACAGGAACTGCATTGCCCTTGGCGCCCACAGAGCTCAGGGAACATAGAGAGACAACACCGGACAATGAAGAACGCCATCTACATGCTGTGTGAAGACAGGAATTGTGAGTAGACAGATGTTCTCGAATCTGTTGTGTCATCCATGAATGCCACAGCCAACAAGGCCACCGGTGTCTCCCCGCATTTCACAATCACGGGTCGCCACACTAGCATCGGCTTGCCAACACCCCACAGAAAGAAAGCCAGGAGCGATGACCTAGGTGCATATGGCATGCAAATCAACGCCCTGCTAAGACAGGTTCATCACCGTGTCACCCTGGCCAATGATGAAACAGATCACAAAATGGAGAGCCGTGCAAAGCACTTCTCCCACAAGAACCCGCTACAAGTAGGAGACAAGGTCCTACTTCACTGCCCTCAATCAGCCACGGCTCAATCAACACACATGCAATAGATAGGAAGCTTCACTTGTACACAAAATGTGTAAGGAAAGTCCTTTAAAAGAAAAAGAATTACTGCGCCCTCTGTAGATGTATAAGGAAAAATTCAAGATGGCGTCCGACTCTCTCTTTAACACGGTAAGTTCAGGAAAAGATGTTATAAATGTTGCAGCAATTCGATAACCATTATACACCGGTTCTGCACGGAATCCAACTAGCAAGGTGCCTAGACGGACGCGAACGGTTACTCAGACCGGACCCAACAGCGGTAAAATATCCTCACACGGCACGAGAAGCAACAGCAACACGATTCCCCGACCAACTCAATCGTCGCTCTCCCAAAGTCTTTTTCATCACCCGCTTTTATCGTCATTGTAGGCCGGCTAAACCTGAGCAGGGTATCCTGTTTACGTAGACGGTCATCACTGGTTGCGCCTTGTTCAAATTTTGCTCGGGGAGCAGGGCGGCGCTGACGTCCTCTCCCCTGATACGTTTCCCGCACAGTTTTGGGCTAGATGCCCCAAACCGCCACAATTAAAACAGCGCACACGCCCCCTGTTGGTGCAATTCCTTGCAAAATGTCCGCGTCGGCCGCAGCGAAAACATTTCCCATTGCTTGCAGGGTTCTGATTCGGAGTCTCCCGAGCGCCAATCTGGCCTGTCTGTGTCGCCATCACAACTGGTTCCCCTAGGTCCTCCTCATCTTTGATGATGGCTCGAGCACGTTCCATCAAGTGTTCCATGGTCGTTGTTGAAACGCTGGTTGAGGCTCTCAGTAGCTGCTTCACCCGAGTGGGAAGGCCCGCCACAAACGCGTATGCGAGCGTCCGCTCCGACACCCCTCCACCGAACAGGACTGCGAGTTTCTTTAACTCCGCGAAGAAAACGTCCACGCTTTCCTCCGGTAGAAGTTTTCGGGAAGCAAATTTTTCATAGGCCGTACAAGGATCCATGGCAAATGCCTTGTACAGCGCAGCTTTAATTGCGGTGACATCTCCCTTTTTGGCAGCACTGAGTTGCTGATATACACTCAAGGCACCCCCAGCCAATCTCAGGGGAATCACAGTGTGTACCCTTTTCACCTCACAAAGGTCGCACGTCAGCTCGACCCTTTCAACCCAGTCGACGATGGACGTGGACCCATCAAACTCGGGTATGAGCTTTAAGTCGAATTTCGACTCGTTCATAGTCCTAGAGGCCAAATTGCCGAAACAGCTTGTAAACAAAATGTGTAAGGAAAGTCCTTTAAAAGAAAAAGAATTACTGCGCCCTCTGTAGATGTATAAGGAAAAATTCAAGATGGCGTCCGACTCTCTCTTTAACACGGTAAGTTCAGGAAAAGATGTTATAAATGTTGCAGCAATTCGATAACCATTATACACCGGTTCTGCACGGAATCCAACTAGCAAGGTGCCTAGACGGACGCGAACGGTTACTCAGACCGGACCCAACAGCGGTAAAATATCCTCACACGGCACGAGAAGCAACAGCAACATGATTCCCCGACTAACTCAATCGTCGCTCTCCCAACGTCTTTTTCATCACCCGCTTTTATCGTCGTTGTAGGCCGGCTAAATTTGCATATTGAGAGAATTCGTGTGACTTTGCGAGACATCGTACTTTACAAAAGACGACGGCCGCCATCTTGGTCTTTCTTTTGTATTTTCGGTTGGTCACGCTGAGCTGGTCTCGAGGTAAGTCTTTTCCCCTCGTTCGTCTCTCCCACGTACCCACACAACACGCAAACACGCGGGCGCTTATCTCCTGGATGCACGTTACATCACTATCACCAAAACCAACAGCATGATGTATCAAGTACAAGATGAGAGTGGCATCATAACCTGGAGACACCGGCCACACATCCGACGAATAGCACCACACCCGCCGCACATGTCTATCACAAACCTCCCACCCCCACCCAGCGTCACCCACGAACGGCCCCACATGCAATCCTGACGAGAATCGGATGCCATCCTCACAAGCCAGTCAACCTAGGAGAATACCAGCCAGAACAACAAGAGGACAACTCCCTACACGCTTCAGAAACTTCGTCATGTAAATGTGATCGAGATCTGGGGGGGGGGCATTGTTATATCACAAGATCCCCACACAGTTACATAAACGAAGCATGGAACGAGGAGGAACGATGGAACAACAATGGTGGCACAGAGATAAATGTTGTTTGTCGGCAAAATGTTCAGAGCCGTATTAAATACACATCGAGGTGTCAAAACACATACACTCCCACACCCACATCAACAGCATAACCCGCAAATCATTCGGGCAGGAAACACGTTAACGGCGTCAACTAAATTGGGAGTGGAAATATTAATAATACATGTGACAACCCCTCTCACATGTACTTCAAACATAAATATTTAGGTCACGGAGTGCGGTCACGACGTGATTCTTACATAAACTGATTCGCAATGTTTACAGCTTTGATTAGGATATATACAATTAAATATACCTCCAAATAAGTGAATCCCCGATGTGTGGTTAATTACAAAAAACTAACACAAATAAAAAATACAACGACCATTTTGACTCTGGAGCCGCTATGCTTCTTACTACGTCCGCACTTGCTGTATAAATAAGCTGACAGTCAGAGAAAAAAGGCAGTTACCAGCAGATTGCCAACCAGAGCAGATCGCCTCACTAACGGTATCAGTAGCAGCAGCAGCCATGCCAGTTCCGTTCAGCTCTTTCCAGCAGCAGCAGCAGCCACAGCTGTTCCCCTCAGCTGTGGTGTAAATGAAGAAAAAAGAAACGAGAACGACCGACCGCGTTTTTGTGTGGCTTACCTCGTGTTCATAATGAAGAAGAAAGAAACAAAATTGGCTGCCCTGTTTCTTTATATGCCTACAGGGTGACCACGAGGTATGCAAATGAGATGCTCCTGATTGGAGATAAAAGAGGAGTGATTTGGGGAAGGAAGGCATTCTGAAGTTAGATTGCGAGCAGAGAAGTTGTATTTGTAGAAGAGAAAAGTCGGATTCGGGGAGAGAAAAGCTAAAGTTGCAGAAGTTCGTTTTGGAGTGGAGAGAAGACGCGTCAAGTGGTAACCAGAAAGTGAAAGTTCGGACAGCAGTGTCACGCAAGCGACAAGCTATTTCGGGCCATCAAGCAAATTAACATGGCTGAGTGGAGACTGAGCACTCAGATGTTGAGACCCTTTACTGGGGAGGGTGACCTGATTAAGTGGCTGGAGAAATTAAAAATGGTGGCGAAGCTGCAAAAGATAGAAGATGTGGTCACCCTGCTGCCGCTATACTTAGAGGGGGAAGCCCTCACGATTTACCAGCAGATGCGAGATGAAGACAAGGAAGACCTTGCCTTAGTGGAGCAAAGGCTGAAATTGGCCTTCGCTGAGGGCCCATTTGAAGCACTTGGCAAGCTGTCAAGTTTGAGGTGGACCGTCGAGTCCGTTGACGTCTTTGCGGCAGAGATCAGGAGACTGGCAGGGTTGGCTGGTTACGTGGGGAGGAGCCTGGAGATGACGGTAAAGCTGTACCTAGTGAACGGCTTCCCAGAGGAAATCTCTGCGAACATGCAGAGAATCACGGGGATCCATTCTATGGAAGTGGACGATCTCTTGGTCCACGCCAGAGTCCTAGTGAAAAATGTTAAAAGCCCAATCGTGGCTGCAGCTGTAAGTGGAAATATGTGCATGAGGCCTCACTTGAATGAGAGGCAGCCGGCGAGGCGACAGGAGGGGAGACCTGCCATCAAGTGTTTCCGGTGCCAGGGTCCTCATCTGATCAAGGACTGCAAAGAGCCGAGACCGGGGATCACGTGCTACCGATGTGGACAAGTGGGGCATATTAGCCGCTATTGTGTTGCTGCACGGGACCAAGGAAACGAGTGAAGGGGAGCTATTGCGCCAGTGGTTACCCCTTCTGTGTGGAAATGGCGCATGATGGAACATTGCCTCGGTTACCAGTGGTAGTCAATGGGAAGAGAGCCATAGCCCTTGTCGACACAGGCTGCACTACAACGTTGTTAGCGAGGAATGTCGCGAGATCATGGAGCGGAACCAGGATTATTAGGACCGTGATGGCAGGGATGTGAAATGCCTAGGAGAGACGACAGCGGAAGTAATGGTGCAAGGGGTGCCCATTGGACTGCAAGCCCTAGTGTTGAATCATCAGGTCGGTGGTGTCGACGTGATTATAGGTATGAGTGCAATTAACCGACTGGGGGGCGCTATGTTAAGAGGGGGCCAAGTGACGTTTGGACGTCTCGGCGCAGTGGGGATGGCAGAAGTGGAAGGTGATAGAACCGTCAGAACCCCAAAACCGGAGGTTTGCTGCATTGAGGACAAAGATTTCCTGGCGAAGTTTGATGGCGTGAGGTGGACGGTGGAATGGAAATGGATCTCCGGGCCCCCAGAACTACAGAATAAGGTGGGCTGCTACGAAAACACCCTGCGAGAAGAAATAAGAAAAGGATTCGAGGAAGAAGTGGAGAGGTGGATAAAAGAAGGAATTCTGAAACCGTGGACAGGGGAAGAAAAAGGAGTGTTGCCACTACTGGCGGTTGTTCAGCCTACCAAAAATAAGATTAGGCCCGTGCTGGATTTTAGGGAATTGAACAGACACATAGCCTGCCACACTGGAACGGGGATCGACGTATGTGAGAAGGTCATGAGGAAATGGAGAAGAATGGGGTGGGCCACTAAGATTGTCGATCTGAAATTGGCATATCTGCAGATCCATGTAGATGAAAAACTCTGGAAGTACCAACTGGTCCGGTACAAGGGGCGGGTGTATTGTCTGACGAGGTTAGGCTTTGGGCTGAGTTCAGCCCCCAAAATTATGACTGCCGTGCTGAAGACAGTGCTGAGCAAAGACTGTACAGTGGAGGAGGCCACTAGTTCGTACATTGACGACATCCTGGTGGAGGAGGCAGAGGTGACAGCAGAGAAAGTAAGAAGCCATGTCGAGAAGTATGGGCTAACGGCAAAACCGGCGGAGGCCCTAGATGGAGGAGCGGTGCTGGGGTTGAAACTAAGGCGAGATGGAAAAGAAAGCCTTGTCTTCGAACGAGGGAATGCAATACCCGAAGTCGGATCTGAGCTGACGAGGCGAGAACTCTTCTCAGTCTGCGGGAGGCTGGTCGGGCACTATCCTATCGCTGGCTGGCTCAGGATAGCATGCAGCTTTATTAAACGACAAACATGCACTGATGGCTGGGAGGGCCGTGTGACGAAGGAGATCATGAACATGCTGCAAGAAGTCATTGCGAGAGTGAGGAATGAGGACCCAGTGAAAGGGAAATGGTATGTCAGCAGCGAAGACGCGGGTGTGGTTTGGTGCGATGTCAGTAACCTGGCGTTGGGCGTCGTACTAGAGATAGGAGGTGTAACTGTGGAGGATGCGGCGTGGCTAAGAAAAAACGACTTCTCCCATATCAACGTAGCAGAACTAGATGCCGCTATAAAAGGAATCAATCTGGCCCTGAAATGGGGATTGAAAATAATTGAAGTCAAAACCGATTCGGCAACGGTAGCGCTGTGGATTCGGTTCGCAGTAACTGGCGATAAGAGAGTTAAGACCTGGGGTGCTGCGGAAATGCTGATCAAGCGCAGACTCGGAGCGCTCACTGACCTGATAGCGGAATTCCAGTTGAGAGTATCTGTTGTGTTGGTCCCCTCAGAAAAAAACAAGGCAGATTCAATGACACGCGTGAAGAAGGCCTGGCTGCAGGAGGGAAAGGAGGTCTCCTCGGTATGCTGTGCAGGGGAAGAAGTCACAGAGTCACACGAAATGCACCACTTTGGTCGAGAACGAACGTTATTCCTAGCCAGAGAGGTTTACCCGGAGACCACCGAGGAGGAGGTTAGGGAGGTGGTGGAGAACTGTCGAGAGTGCCAATCAATTGACCCTGGACCGTCCAGACACGAAGCAGGAGAGCTACACGTTGCGGAGGACTGGAAGCGATTGGCTATTGATGTGACACACTATCGCCACAAATTGTATCTGTCGATAGTCGACTGTGGACCGGGAAGGTTTGCCATCTGGAGAGAGATCAGGGCAGAAGCTGCATGGGCGATCGGAGGGGTCATCGAGGAGATATTTTTGGAGAGAGGGCCGGTTGAGGAACTCTTAATGGACAATGGCCCCGCTTTCCAATCAGAAGCCTTTAAAGGGGTGTGCGATAAGTGGGGAGTAAGGCAATTTTTCAGAGCAGCGTATCGGCTGAGTGGCAACGGAATAGTGGAGAGGAATCATCGCACCATAAAAGCCGCTGCGGAAAAAAGCAACGTATCACCCATAGAGGCGGTGTTTTGGTATAACATCTCGCCGAAGACCAAACAAGATGAGACAACTGTGCCTCATAGGGCCGTTTTCACATATAAGTGGTGGCATCCGTGCAACAAAACAGTAGGAATTGAGAGTGAAGAAGCCACTATCAAAGTAGGTGAAGAGGCTGCCCTGTTTCTTTATATGCCTACAGGGTGACCACGAGGTATGCAAATGAGATGCTCCTGATTGGAGATAAAAGAGGAGTGATTTGGGGAAGGAAGGCATTCTGAAGTTAGATTGCGAGCAGAGAAGTTGTATTTGTAGAAGAGAAAAGTCGGATTCGGGGAGAGAAAAGCTAAAGTTACAGAAGTTCGTTTTGGAGTGGAGAGAAGACGCGTCAAGTGGTAACCAGAAAGTGAAAGTTCGGACAGCAGTGTCATGCAAGCGACATCAACTCTTTGCAGCAGCAGCAGCCACAGCCGTTCCCCTCAACTCTTTCCAGCAGCAGCAGCGGTAGCTCCCCTCTCGGCGACAGCAGTTGATTCAAAAGTGCCTAGTCACCTATCACTGTTTGTTCCCTTGAGGAATACCACCAGCGAACCCCAACTCGTCCCAGCAACTTCTTAGCGGCAACAGCGGTGGCGATACTCCTCCTATTCCAGTCCGGTCGTCATCCCTAGACCGTACCAGCATCTAGGCCCCTGTACCTGTCCGTTCCTGATCAGGCCAAGACTCCAACCTCTCTAACACCTGGATCCCTATTCCGGCCTTCCTAACGCCCAGCTGACCGTTCTGGCTCTGATTGAAGATATATACCTATTCACCTTGACCCTCAATAAAGATTTAAACTGAATTACTCTGTTTGTTCTCCTTGCTTCCATACGCTCGTGTTATTCTATAATATGTATGCATCTTAAGAAAACTGATGAGCAGGACTACCTGACATACGCGTCAGTAGTAAACAAAAACTGCGACTACTTCAAATTATCGGAACTTACGGTAGACGATTTCAAATGCTTAATCTTTGCACAGGGTTTTGTATCCACAAAAAATTTAGAGATCCGAAGATGCATTTTCTCAAAATTAGAGACAGAACAAGTCCTGACATTGCAGAAATTAGCAGGATTGTCAAAGGGTAGTATCACTAAAAAAAAATTCCAGGGCTATAGAAGAAGCAGGATCGGCGTACATTAGGAAGATTAAAAAACACTTTCAGAAACTCAGGACAAAGAAATTTTGAGACTAGTCAAAATTCAAAAAAATACTCAAATTATAATAACTGCAGAAAACGAAATTACGATAATAGTACCTCTATAAGGCCACCATTCGCCCATGTATGGAGTATTGCTGTCACATCTGGGCTGGTGCATCTGCTACTAGTCTTTCGCTCCTTGATAAGGTTCAAAAGAGAATCGCAAACCTGATAGGCCCTGAACTGGCATCTAAGCTTCAGCTCTGTCCCATCGACGAAATGTTGCATCCCTCTGCCTTTTCTACAAGTATTTTAGTGGTGAATGCTCTGACAAACTGCAAGCACTTGTGCCCCCACGATGTGAGCACCCTCAACAAACCCAACAGGTTGCTAAATCCCACCCCCACACTGTAAAGATCCCTAGATGTAAAAGATCTTTTTACTCCAATAGTTTCTTCCCCAGAACCGCTAGACTTTGGAATTCCATTCCAGGTCCCTGCTTCCCCAACAGTACTGACGTGCAGAACTTCAAATGTAACGTGAACCGACCTCTTGCTGCCCAAATCCCTACATAGTACCCCAGTAGTTGTTGCCCCTGATAGTAGCCCCCTACACCAAAGTGGCAATTTGCCTTGTTTGGGGTGAAAATGTAATAATAAAAAAAAAAATAGTCAATATAATAACTACAGAAAACGAAATTATGATAATAATCAAAGGAATTATAAAAAGACAGTATCAGGTAATAATTGCAGAAGATGTGATGAAAAATATTTGGAAAAGGGTTGTCCTTACAAAAATATCAGGTGCTACAATTGCGATAAAGTAGGATATAAGAGTGTTTGCTGCAGAACAAAAAATAGAGTACACCAAATGAGAACAAACGACAAAGGGAAAAATAATTTACGAAAATATGTATCAGTAAATATTTTCAACAAACAAGTGAAATTTCAGCTTGTCTCTGGATCGGGTTTGTCGTTAATAAACGTCAACACTTGGAAAAAGCTGGGTAAACCGACTCTTCAAAAGTCAAGTAAAGGTGCACGAACAGTGACAGGAGACAAAATAAAATTCGAAGGAGAGGTCATCCTGCCCATTAATTTAAATGGCACGATGAAGAAATCGAAACTCTTCGTAATTAAAGAAAGTAAGAACTTATTGGGAATTGACTGGATTGAAAAATTCAATCTTTGGGATAAACCAATGAATGCTTTTTGTAGAAAAATAACCAGTTGCACCACAACATCAGAAAATATTAAAAACGATCTAAAAAAGAAATTCCCAGAAATATTTACTACTGGACTGGGAAGATGCAATAAATTTAAGGCTTCGTTTGAGCTAAAAAAGGATGCAACACCGGTGTTTAAGAAAAAAACGGAACGTACCGGTCGCCGGTTTAGACAAAATAAATAGCGAGCTAGATAGAATCGAAAAAAACAGACATCTTATCGAAAATCGAAACTAACGTCTGGGCAGCCTCTACGATGTACGTAAAAAAAAAGTCGGTACAAATTTGAGTCTTTGCAGACTTTTCTACAGGCCTAAACGATGAATTAAAAGACAACCACTACCCTTTACCAAGCCCTGAGGAGATATTTGCCAGACTAAATGGTGGCAAAATTTTTTCAAAAATAGATTTGTCTGACGCCTATTTACAAATTCTGATGGAAGAAGAATTCTCAAAGATATTATGCATTAACATGCATAAAGGGTTGTTCAAATACAACCATCTACCCTTTGGGATCAAAGTCGCGCCAGCGATTTTCCAACAAGCAATGGATACAATGCTGAACGGAATAGATTGTGCTTGTGCATACCTGGATGACATAATCATCAGGAGCGCGTCCATAAGTGAACACCAAGAGCATCTAAAAGAAGTTGGTTGGTTGGTTGTTTTTGTTTTACGGCATATCAACCCTTTTCGGGTTATTTAATGCCGAATCCAAAGATTTTGAAGAAATTTTTTTTTAATAGAATATATTTGTTGTTTTCATGTCGGTTTCTATTTAACCCATAGTTGGGACCCTAACAGATACTACTACTCCGGGTCAGAGTGGACCTGGGAGCAATGATAATTAAAGGGTGGCTCCACACTCCCCAAAGCCCACAAGCTGGGGCCCTCACCACTGGATATAGTATAAGGTCATATCTAGGACCCCCATTGAGGGATTTTACCCTCTGCAGGGGGGCAGTCGGTGTATTCTAATGCCCCACCGACAGGGCCTCTAAAAGAAGTATTCACAAGAATAAACAAATACGGATTCAAGGTGAAAGAAAATAAATGCAAATTTTGTTTAGACGAAATCAAATATTTAAGGCAAATAATAAATAAAGACGGTCGACGCCCAGACCCGGAAAGATCGACAGCAATTAAAAACATGCCGGCACCACATAACGCAACGACTCTACAGAGCTTCTTAGGTCTCGCAAACTACTACCAAGTATTTATCAAAGGAATGCACGATCTAAGAGCTCTGCTTTACGAGTTATTAAAGAAAGAAACACCATGGATATGGACAAAAGAATGTCAAGACGCATTTGAGAAAATTAAAAAGACGCTGACGTCCGATCTATTTTTAACCTATTACGATCCAAAATTAGAAATAAGTGGTTTTTTTTTTTGGTTTTTTTTTTTACACAGGAATCACCACTTATCAAGGCCTGGAGGCCACTCGAGGATAAGGGTTAATGGGTATACATTAGTCAATGTGATTATAGTGTAATAAGCATAAGTAGTGGAAACTTTGTAAATTAGATTACTTGGGGGGGGGGGCGGTTCATCAAGAACTTGTTTACATTGGACTTGAAGACAATCAGATTGTCATCAGCTGGAAAGCAAGTAATCGGAAGAGAGTTCCACAGGCGTGCAGTTTTAAGAAAGCTTTGTTCATGGAATCTGCATTTGTGTTTAGGCACAGATAAAGAGTGTGGGGGAATTATTGATAGTGGTTTTGGCTAGACGAGTGTTTTTTGTGAAAATTTGGTGAGGGGAGGGGGCATAGATTGAAGCTGTGTACAAATCCTAAGAGTGATAGCAGCCTTCTATCATGTCTGAAAGTGACACAATGTTGTGTTGCGAGCGATGCGAGCTCGTATGATATAGGAGCATGTATACAGCATATCCTGCCAGATGGATCCAAGAAACGTATAGCTCACGCCTCAAGGACACTACTTCCGGCAGAAATGGCTTACTCTCAAATAGAAAAAGAGGGGTTAAGCATTATTTTCGCGGTGACGAAATTCCACCGTTTACCTATATGGGAGACACTTTATACTGGAAACAGATCACAAGCCCCTAGTGACAATCTTCGGCTCAAAAAAGGGCTTGCCAGTGTATACAGCAAATCGCCTACTCCATTGGGGTACGATCTTGCTAAATTATGACTTTCAAATAAAACATCTGGGTTCGAAAACATAGGTCATGTGGATGGCCTGTCAAGGCTTATACCGAAAATGGAGGAAACTCTTGAAGAGTCAGTAATTGCAGCTATACGTTCCAATTACGAAGAAAAAAACATGATGGCGAATATAATAAAAGAATTACCAGTCACGTTAACCAATATAAAAAGGGAGGCTGAAAATGACGATGTCATCAACGACATAAAGAAAAAAATAAGGGAAAATGATGAAAAAAACAAAGCATATTTTCCGTATGCAATGAGGTTTTATTATATAGTGAAAGAGTTGTTATCCCGAAAACCTTGCAGAAAAAGATCTTACGTGATTTTCATACAGGACACCCGGGTATAAATAGGATGAAGGCACTTATGCGGAGTTATGTTTACTGGCGTAACATGGATGTGGATATTGCACTAACAGTAAACAAGTGTAAAGGTTGTGCGTTAGCCGCAAAGGCACTACCAATAGTCCATAAACCTTGGAAAAAAACTGACCCTCCATGGTCATGCATTCATATAGACTTTGCTGGACCAACCAAAGGACAATACTACCTAATCGTAGTAGATAGTTTTTCCAGATGGCCTAAAGTAAAGCGTTTCTGCATGAAATATTTGCACGTTTTGGTGTGCCAGACATTATAGTCACAGATAATGGAACACAATTCAAATCAAGTGACTTCAAGGACTTTTGTGATATTTTTCAGGTAAAACAAATAACTACACCACCGTTCCATCCTAGATCAAATGGATTTGCGGAAAGGTTCATAGACACGATAAAGCGTGTACTTAGAAAATCAATAGGAACCCTGACGGATAAAGCATTACAACAATTCCTGCAAATATACAGGATAACTATGAACCCAAATACACCATCGAAATTATCGCCAGCAGAAATAATGTTTGCTAGAAAAATAAAATCACCATTTGATAAATTAATATCAAAGCAAGCAATCGTCCATCAAAACTACGCACACATCACATAAAAGGTTTCAACCTGGTGATCGTATATATTTTAAATGTATGAAAAATAATATTTCATATTGGGAGTTTGGTACGGTAGATAAACGTATCGGCGACTTGGTCTACATGATGAAAGGTCCAAAAGGGATACACAAAAGACATCAAGATCAATTGAGAAAATGTCATATAAAAGACAACTAACATGACAAACCTGATGAAAAGGAAGATCCAAGTGATATATATTGATATATAGCGAAGCATTTGATATCGAACCACCACAAACCATGCCAGAACCGAGAAGATCGGGAAGGAAAAGAAAGTTTACAGAACCAATTATAATGAATCCCAAGAGAAAAAGATATTTAAATCTACACGACTTCAAATCTTGGGAGGGAGGGGGGTGTTGTGGAGACGCCCACATAGGTGGGTGAGTGAGATATATAAAGGTATCAATCACCAATACCGGGAGAGTTCAGCAACGACCGCCAAATAGGCAAGACGCCTATGTTGCCTCCAGTAAGACATGCAACACGCCACCTGCCGGAATATCTCCAACTGAAGTATATCTGAAGGCATGTAAATATGTATATAACTTTTCTTCCTAATATATTATTGTTATACCTTTACTTTCCGTGTTCTTGTTAATTATTTGTGCAGACACATCATAAATGAATAGGATATTAATAATTATTTGAATGTGTAAGAAAATATAAAGCAAAGAAAACCAAAGAAATGGTTGGACTAGATCTATATAAAGAGTTTCCACATAACACAGATATATAGATGCACTTAACTTGGTATTCTTTTAGCGACCCATGTTAGTCTAACTAAAGGCCACCGTCTCCACGTGGAATGAATTGGGGTGTAAAGATTAGCATTTATTTGAGAGTAGTAAAAGGGACGGAGGGAGGGAGGATCTGCCTTAAGAGCCAAATATGTGCTTTGATTTTAATACTTCTTTTATTTAATTGAAACGGTATAATTTTCAATTTCTGTATTAATAATTTAAAACATACAAACTCATTTACCAAAGGGGATTAATATTAGAAAAGAGATGTTTATTTCCAATTTTTCTATTGTATATATATTACTAACTATTACTAATATATTACAAACAAATGACATGCGAGAAAAATCTAGGAAAATAGTTTCAAGAGGGTAGATAGCACAGAATATAGAAATGGAATGAAATGATAGAATAAAATAAATTAATTTTTTAGTAATATCGATTTTAAAGGCAGATTAAGGGATGGTTAAAATTTTAAATAGATTTTAAGCTTTTTTCTTAAATGCAAGTCTATCTTACAAAATTTCATTATCATATTTTATTGTTTTACATGGGGAATAGACTCGCCAGTTAAAATGAATTCAGATAAGAATGGGAGTTTGAAAACGTTTCAAATATGCTATAAATATATTTAAAAACACAAACTAAGTTTATAGAATAAGTTAAAATAACAAATGGATAAAAAAATATTATTATGCTTCCAGTTTAAAAGGAACTACAATATTTCGGGATAGGGAAACCTCTTTAGGCGACGGCATTTCGAAAAAGCTAGTAAATACACATATTATACAGAGAAGAAATTTTTTTAAAGGATAACATTGCCTTTATGGAAAGAGGATCAAAGGAAAAAACATGAAGCTGTACTGAGACCAAATCAGATTCTAGGACTGCCAGCAATCAATGTAAAAGAGTAATAAAGAATGCAAGAGAGTTTGATGCTCAGTCCGTTAAGTCCAAAGTAGCTAAGCAGCGGCTTAGTTACGACCAGTTTTAGCAAATAGCAAACAGGATCCTGAACAGAATCATGTGCTCTATCCAAACCATCATCAATAGACCTGAGGTAATCTCGTCGGCATCAGACAAAGCCAAACTCTTTGCCAAGAACTTTGCAACTAATTATACCCTATGCGATTAAGACCGTCAACCCATCGTATTTCTTCTTTTATCAGAAAACACACTATGCAACATACAAATATCTGTGCATGATGTTGTTACATGATAAGGGCTGTCCCCTTTACATGTAAGTATAAAAATAGAGAGTTAAGCTGTCAATCATGATAAATAACAATTTAGTGTCAAAAGAATATTTTCGGCTTTTTAGTGTGTTTTAATTGTTCTGGTCTTTGAAAAAGAGGACAATTTTTTGTTTTGTGTTAACGGACTTTTGAAATGTATAATGTAACGAATTTTTATTTTTTTTTGTTTTGTTGCAAAATGTTTAAATGTATTAAGGTATTTTCTTTTGAAAAATGTGTTGATGTTGAACTATATTGTAAATTTCTACTTAATGTAAATGTTATTGTTTTCACAGCAGGAATTCAAAGTCATCAGTAAATATACATTAGATTTAAACAGTCTAGGAGAAAATAAAACTAGTTAAGACGTATGGTTGGCTTACAGATTCAGTTAGAATTTTAGAAGGGGGACAAGAATTAAAATTACGTAAACGAGTATTTAGAGAGTTTTTAGATGTGATAAGACGTAAGAAAGATGGGTTTTTTTAGCATTTGGTTTTTGTTTTGTTTTTTTTAGAGATCCTATAATTTTTTTCCAAGAAAAGTGACTTGGTAGGGATTGATAAGCAAAAGATGTGCCCCTATTCGAAGAATTTGGGAACCTGTGTTAATTAAGTGCTTAAAATAAGCTGGCTGCATGTAAGGACTCCAAGCAAGTGGTAAGACTTGGCTTAATTAATAAACAGGCGTTGGAAAGAATACGAAAATTCTTAAGGGGACCAGTAAACCGATGATAGGTAGTCCCAAGGCAATCACATATAGCTTAATGAAGTGAAAGTCAGGTAAAAATATACCGTAGATTACGTAAGAAAGATATAACCTTGTATTTTTTTTGTAGAGACGCATGAATGTGGGATATATCTGCTGGATCTTAGAAGCTCTGGTGAGAGAGAAGAAAAATCACAAAAAGAATCGGGCTATTAGATAGAATTTAGTGCGCAATTAAGGTGTTGTGGCGCAAAAGGTGTTAGTTAGTTAGGAGTGATATTTCTAAATCCTCGTCGAAGTTCCAAGAATCCAAGCAAGGAAATCCAAGTGAATCCGTATAAGAGAAAAAAAGGTATATCTTGATAGTTAAAGCCAACCAAGAAGATTGGTTATGAGCTTTGGTATGTCCTGTACAAGATAGTTATAGAAAAAAAAACAAAGCCATACTTGATAAGACTAACCATGCGGAAAGAGACAATCAGGACACTTTTGGGACGAAGGGAGTCGTCCATTTCGAGGGAGGTATGACCTTCACCTTCACCGAGGTGAACGATTTATATGACCTTCACCGAGGTGTGCGACTTGACACACAAAAATAAACCGCCTCTTAATCACCTGCTAAAGCACGCGTCACTGTAACGTCCAATAACAACAACAACAACAACAACCTTCTCACTTGACCTGCCTTTATACCACTATCTCAATCCCTTCTCTTGCACATGCAGATTCCTGACAACCTCGAGACTTCCGCTTATAAAAACCCAAGTTTTGTTGTCGCGCATGCCTATACAAGGCACAAACACGAGGGCGTTTGTTGTGTTGGTAAGTACTACACGCCCCCCTGATCTGATGATCACATAGAGTGCACTCCGGGGGTGGCCTCTTAGTTCGTTGGCTTCTGCGAAGGGTGGTATTTACACTCTCGGATTCAGGTTCTGGTTCTGGGTGTGGTTCTGGTTCTGATCCTGCCTGATCAGACGAACTACAACTACCACTCTCTTGCTCGGTGACCTCACTCATTAGCAGCTCATCATCTGATGATTCATCGCTCTCTGTAGTTGTGGGATGTACTTCACTAGACGGGCGAAGATCGCGCACATGGCGTGGGGTTCCATCAACAAGGACCGACTGCTGGCTGACCACTCCAGATATTCGTCCTTGCTTGAACTTGGTGGTGCACCGGTTTCTAGGGGGTCTAACCCAAACTGGATCCCCTACCTTGCATTTGTTATGACTCTCCTCGTCGATTTGTTGGACAGTGTCAATGCCCTTTATCCTAACACGGTATTTGTGTATGGTATTGGCCGGTGCTGTTGTTAGTGTCTTCCCATCCTTTGGTTTGATGTTATACCAATACGTGGCCTCCGTAATGGTGCATTGCTTTCTGGCAGCAATTCTCTTGATGCTACGATGGCTCCTCTCAGCAATGCCATTCCCTGATGGCACATGAGCACATCGCAGTTGTAGTCGGACACCCCACTCATTCAACAACTGCTGAACTTGGTGGCTACAAAAAGCAGCATCGTTGTCCGTCAATATCTCTTCCGGCGCACCTCGCTCAGAAAAGATAGATGACAGTTGGCGGACAACATTCGCGAAGTCCTGCCTGGTCATTTGCCGCCACACCGCAAAACGAGTGGGTCCACAGTCGATAAGGGTTAGAAAGGGCTTACCACTGTAATGGGTAATATCCATCGCTAATCGTTGCCACACATGCTCAACTTCCAATCGCCCCTTCTGCCATTGCTCAGGTGCAGGATCGATAGACTGGCATGCCTCACAGTGCTTGATGATCTGCATGACATCCGCCCTTGTCACTGCTGGGTCCACACGCCTCGCAAAATACAAAGTTCTTTTGATACCTGGATGTCCACTCTGCACATGAATTCTTTGTATTTGGCATGAGCTAATCGCGCCAACTGCGCAAGATCGAGCAGTGAACTCCACGCCTGTCTTCACAGCTTCATACCATTTGTGAGGCACACGGGTTAGTTGGTCTGCACAATTACAGTGTGATGCCACGAGCGTTACACTCACCGACAGGTCATATTCTGATACCAGACTCTTCAGGGTATTTAGCCTCCGCCGGATTAACATCTCACTGGCTGCCTTAGTACGGACTCTTGTTCGTACCGAGAGAGTGTCGGACACCCAGTGGTAGACGCAGAGAGAATCCGTGTAAAAGTGTAACTTCTTCGACTGCCATTGCAGTGCCAGATTTAAACCCTTCACAACAGCATCCAGTTCCACCAGGTTGATGTGTTGAGCATCATTCATGGGTCGCAGCCAGCATGCGTCTTCAATTACATTTCCACGTTGCTCCAATAACACTCCCAATGCCAAAGAACTAGCATCAACCCACACATTTAGTGTCCGCATCGACACACCACTCTCCACGGGTAGGATCCTCCTTGTTAACTCTCTCTAGGGTTTCTGTCGTCATCAGAGTTAGAAGAGCATCATCAGATACATCATCCCAACCTGTAGTTACTAAACTTGCCCTGCGTTTGATAACACCCACAGCTGCTCGGAGCCAGCCACACGCTGGTAAGTGACCAATAAGTTTCCCACACAAGGAAAAAATAGTCCGCCGCGTAATAACATCAGGGATGTTTGGAATCTCACTGCCACGCCTCCATCGTAAGGTACTGTCTTTCCCGCAAACGTCCAATCCTAATACCCGTGCTCCATCCCTCAGACGTTCGGGATCCTTGCACTCCAACCCGAATTGAGCTAACTTTTCTCTGACGTGCGACGCAGATTGTACGTCTTCATTGACGTACACATCATCAATATAGGCCGATGTCGCGTCCTCAGTGGTCTTTTCCTGGGACAACACTGCATTTATGATGGTCTTCATGATTTGCGGTGCCACATTCAGCCCAAAGCCAAGCCGAGTAAGGCAGTATCTCTGACCCCGGAACCACACTGTCTGGAACGGCCACAATGTCTCATCCACTCGCACCTGCAAATAAGCCTTCCGCAAGTCTACTATAGACACATTGGAGCCCTTCTGGCGCCATTCTCTCAGCTTGCTGGCGCACACGTCAGCATCGGCAGTGTACATCTCAATGTATCTATTGAGTTCATGATAGTCCAGCACCGGACAAACTTTTGATTTGTTATGCTGGACTACCGCCATTAAGGGAATCAGACCCTTGGGTGGTCCCAGCTTGTTGGGGTAGGGGATCAGCCATCCATCCTGGATCCATGCCTCAAGTTCCTTCTCGTATTCATTACGGGCCTCGTCGGGTATCGAGTACTCTGCAATGCTATTCTTGAGTTCGGTTGGCACCCTTCCTTTCATCCACTTCCACGATGCAGTCCATGCTTTTTGGTGAGGGTTGTAGTCCACCTTAAAATCAGGCCGATCAATGTGAACTGCAGCACACACTGGGGTTTCCAAAAATCGCACAGTCCCATCTCTTCCGATAACCACTCCCCCCAGTGCCTTAATAGCATCATATCCCAACAGTAAATCGAATCCCAGCAAATCCCCTCGCATCACCAGCACATTAATGTTTGCGGCCACACCAGAGTCTGTGTAGACTTTGACAGTTCCGGCTCCACAGCAAGCTTGCATATTGCCACCTATTGTCGTTACTTTGATTGTCTGCTTTGTCCAGTTTCGGCACAACTTGGTACTCATGATGGTGTGTGAGCACCCGGAGTCGAGAAGAGCTAAACAAAGCACTTGGTCCACGTACACATTTATTGTCGGTTGCGCCTCAATTAAATCTTGTCCGGGGAACAGGGCGGCACTGACGTCCTGCCCCCTGATGCATTTCCCGCACAATTTTGGGATAAATGTCCATAACTACCACATTGGAAACAGCGCGGGCGCCCCCGCCCCTTGTTAGTACAATTTCTTGCGATATGGCCTCGCTGGCCACAGCAGAAACATCTCCCATTGGTCGTGGGTCTCAAACTGGGACTCTTTTCAGCATTAGTCTTGGCTGCCTGCGCCATCATTACAACCGGTTCCCTCAGGTCCTCCTTATCTCTGATAATGGCTCGAGCGCGTTCTAACAAATGTTCCATGGGCATTACAGATACGCTGGTGGAAGCCCTCAACAGTTGCTTAACATGGGTGAGAAGGCCGGTCACAAACGCATACGCCAGTGTTTGCTCTGACACTCCATTGCCAAATAGAACTGCAAGTTTCTTCAGCTCCGCGAAGAAGACGTCCACGGTTTCTCCTGGCATGAGCTTCCTAGTGGCAAATGTTTCGTAGGCCGTACAGGAATCCATGGCAAATGCCTTGTATAAAGCATTTTTTATACAGGTAATATCAGCCTTCTCCCCAGCACTCAGTTGCTGATATACACTTAGGGCGCCTCCAGCCAATCTCAAAGGAATCACGGTATGCACCCCCTTTACTTCACAGAGGTTGCAGGTCAGCTCAACCCTTTCGACCCAGTCGACAACAGAAGTGGATCCGTCGAATTCGGATATCAGTTTAAAATCAAACTTTGCCCCAGCCATAGTTGTCCAGGAAAAGAGACAAAATGAAATCGCCAAAATAGCTTATGACCTTCACCTTCACCAAGGTGAACGATTTATATGACCTTCACCGAGGTGCGCGACTTGACACACAAAAATAAACCGCCTCTTAATCACCTGCTAAAGCACGCGTCACTGTAACGTCCAATGACAACAACAACAACAACCTTCTCACTCGACCTGCCTTTATACCACTATCTCAATCCCTTCTCTTGCGCATGCAGATTCCTGACAACCTCGAGACTTCCGCTTATAAAAACCCAAGTTTTGTTGTCACGCATGCCTATACAAGGCACAAGCACGAGCGCGTTTGTTGTATTGGTAAGTACTACAGGAGGTGGAAACCTCTAGTCTACGGCATATGGGTGGCTGGAAAGTAGCTGATGTGAATCATAGGTAAAGACCCTACACCCAAAAAGTAAATGCCAAGAAGATCAGAAAGGTTCTGATCTTATAAAAATATAATAATTGTGAAGTCGGCCGAGGAGGGCTGACTGAAAGAGATTTTTTTTTAGCCTGATCTTTCCTAGCTGTGTGGTTGTGTAGATGTAGAAAAAAAAATGTACTAAATTTAAAAATGCATACATTTTTTTGTGAAATATGGAAGGGAGGGATGTTACATGATAAGGGCTGTCTCCTTTACATGTAAGTATAAAAATAGAGAGATTTAGTTAAATGTAAAAATGAAATAGAATAGACGAAATTCGAACCTCATAATTTAGGTTAAGAAATAGATTACGAGAGAGAATTAGCAAATGGAATGTAAAAAAACAAACCATTGTTAAGCTTAGAGATAAAATAGTTTGAAGAAAAGAATGTGCATTGTCAATTCTGTTATGAAATTCAATTGAAAGAATGCAACTACAAGATAATTTAATAAACATGTTTTTAACATATTGGAAATATAGGTTACTGGGAATATAGGTTAAAATTCCTTTTGTAAACAAAGGAAAAAGTTTTGGACATGCATTTCCAGAACACGTGAAAGAAGACACATGTTTTGACATGTGTATGACGTCATGGAAAATGGGAAGTTCTCGATATAGTTAGAAACTTTAGAGTTAAGCAGGGAGAAACTGAGGGAGAGTGAGAGAGAGTCTGAGGACAACAGACGACAGTCCAGACATGGGATTCGAACGTCTAGAAGCGAGACGGTCACCTTTGAAACTTAGAATGTGAAACTTTAATTCTTGACTATGAAAACCACGACCGGTCGGGAGAAGAAATAAACCCATCATGTGTTTTTATAAACGTCGTCTTTGTGTTGTAATTCTACCAAAAGGTAAAGTGGAAATTGTCATTATATGTCTTGTATATCATGTGTTTTAAAATGTCTTTACATTCACCATGTCTCAACACTCAAAGAGCTTCTACACTTCTAAGTATGAACATTTTATATATATGAATCTCTTCATAACACGAACATCTCTCTCTTACAACATCTCTCTCTCTCTAAGACACAACAACAAACTCTTAATAAGACTCTAAGACTCTAAGATTCACTTTAATAAGACTCCTAAAAATATAACAATGTTACCAAGCTAATCGAAAACCTTGATACTAGTAAAGCAACTGACCCTGGTGGCATTTCAATTATAGTGCTGAAAACGCTTCAACCAGAACAAGTTCCCATACTTACAAAGCTGTTTAAGTGTTGTCTTAAAGAGAATTGCTTCCCAACACCCTTGAAAACCTCATCAGTATGCCCCATATTTAAGAATTCAGGTGATTGGTCATCTTCCTCTCAGTACAGACCAATAAGTCTCCTGTGCGTCATAAGCAAGTTACTGGAATCCGTGTTAAATGGAGAAGTAGTTAACCATCTCAGCAAAAATAACCTTGTTAGTGACATGCAATATGGTTTCCGTTCTGCGAGATCTACAGCAGATGTTGTACCGGTTATATCTCATAGGATTAGCGAATCTCTCAACAGAGGCTTCCTTTCTAGGGCAATTGCTCTTGTAATATGAAAGACTTTTGATAGGGTATTGTGATAATCCTTATGGTAAGTAACCGATACTTGCTAGATATCGGTTATTACCATAGTGAGGTTGTAGGATGGACGGAGATTGACGAGAGAGAGAAAACGAACGAGGAATATCGTGCTCGGTGGATATCAGACTGACTACTACCTCGGATGTCGCCAGGGGCCGTAACTCCTGTGACACCTGCGGTGGTCTCCCTTTATTTGGTAAAGACATTACAATGCTCTCTTTTTTTTTTTTTTTTTAAAAAAAGTTTATTTTATTATTATTATTTTTTTTATATTCATCAAGGAGTTTGTTCATGCGTGGTGTGACTGGAGTGTTTGCGTTGCTGGGTTGGAGGGAAGCATCTGTCAACCTAAGGGAAAGAAAATGATAATTATGCATTATTATGTACAGGGGTATTTGTAGCATTTAGCAATCAAATCTTTTGGGTGACCGTCTTGTGCGGCCTGAGCGTCTGAGGTTTGAAGAGTGTTGTCCCTGGTTTTCTTTAGATTTTGGTGATGCTGTCACATGCATGTGTCCCTCATCTTCAGATGAAGAGTATTCAGGTGGGTCATGTGTGAGGTTTCTTAGTGGCTTATGGATTTTTTTGAAGAAGCTGGCATTTCTTGTAATTTGGTTGTCCTTGTGTGTGGTAGTAATCATGGATCCCTTTTTTTTTGTTATGGTTAATGGGTTAGGTTGATAGGGGGTGTGTGCCTTTGAAGTGTGGTCGCTTTTTACAACGACGGTTTCACCCACACTCAGATTATTGGGCTTTACGTATACTTTTCTGTCAGTATATTTCTTTATTGTTTTCTTGGCTTGAGTGTCACGTACCCTAATGCTATGGTCTCCAGCTATAGGTGCAACTAGGTGTGGCAGGCGGTTTTTTATGGTCCGGCCAAATAGAATTGAGGCTGGGGAAACACCGGTGGTGCAGTGCGGTGTCGTTCGGTAATCTAACAGGAATTTGAATAGCTCCTGCTTCCAGCTTTGGCCTTTGATTAAGGCGGCTTTGATGGATTTTTTTACAGTGCGCATGAAGCGTTCTGCTTCAGCATTGGCCTGGGGCCATAGAGGTGTTATCTTCCTGTGTCTGAAACCGGTGACAGAGACATAGGTTTTGAAATCATGGCTGTTGAATGGTGGGCCATTGTCTGTTTTGAGGGATACTGGTACCCCGAATTTGGCAAATATCTTGTCTAAACGGGGTATGACCGAGTTTGTTGAGATAGAGTCCAGGATATCGACAACAACGTAGCGTGAGTACTCGTCTGTGACAACAAGAAGATATTTCCCATTCTGGAGATGTCCAAAGTCAGCACTAACCTCTGTCCATGGGGCTGCTGGTAGTGGGGACATTTTCTGCGGCTCCCTTGCCGTTTTGTGAGTGCTGATCTGACAGGTGTGACAGTTCCTGATGTTTTCTTCTACTAAAGGCTGCATGTTTTTAAACCAGACTTTTTCCCGGAGGAGGGCCGTGGATTTCACGACGCCTTGATGGCCGGCATGGGCTATTTTGGCAGCTCTGTTTTGTAGGGTCTCAGGTAGCACTATCCGGCGCCCTTTCAGAATGATACTGTCCTCATGTGCTAGTGATAGTTCATCACGGTTGGCATGTAGGGTGAGAAACGTGGCTTTGTTTATGCCGTCATTGGCACCTTGCCATTTGTTGGTGAGGATGGCTTGAATGACTGCAGTGAGCGTCTTGTCTTTCGCAGTTTCCATTGCAACTTCATCAATTGTCATTGCTTTGGGGGTCGACGTTGAGAGAATATAGTTTATATACTCCTCCGCTATTTTCTGCTCCCTGTTGCTTGGTGGTAGATGTACTGGATGGCGGCTGAGATAGTCGGCTGGGTTGTCATGACCTGGTCGGTATGTGACAGTCATATTGTATGGCTGTGTTCTCAAAACCCAACGTTCAATGCGCGCAGATAGTTGGGAGCGGGTGTTATTAAAGATCGATGTTAAGGGCTTATGATCTGTGTGAACCGTGAATGGGGCCCCAAAGATATATATGTGAAAGTGTTCACATACCCACGTGATGGCGAGGGCCTCCCGCTCTGTTTGAGAGTATCTTTGTTCAACTGTGGATAGTGCTCGGCTTGCAAATTGTACTACCCGCCCGTCTTGTGATAGTACAGCAGATATGCCTACAACACTGGCATCGGTATATATCTCAGTATGTTTGTTAGGGTCGAAGTAGGCAAGTGAGCATGCTTTACTCAAAGCCTCCTTGAGGTTTTTTAAACATTCAGTGTGGTGCTCAGTCCAGGACCACTGAGTGTTTTTTTTTTGTTAGCTGACGCAGTTCATGAGTCAGGGTTGCGTAGTCTGGAATGAATTGTGCACCGCAAAAGTTGGTCATCCCCAACAAACTTCTGACTTCTGATGCGTTTTGGGGGTCTGGTAATTCGAGGATTGTTTTTATTTTATGGTTACTTGGGCTGATGCCTTCATTACTGAATGTGTGTTGGAGGAATTCCAATGACCTCTTGTTGTATTCACATTTGCTGCTATTCAGTGTTAACCCCTTTTTCGCGTAGTCGTTGAAATACTTTCTGGAGATTTCCGTCGTGGTCTTGCTGGTCCAATCCAAAGCAAAGAATGTCATCACTGATGTTGATGGCTCCCTCAATCCCTGCGAGTGCCTGGCTAATCTCTTCCTGAAATATTTCGCTGGCAGAGTTGACACTGAAAAATAGTCTTTCGTATCTATATAGGCCCAGGTGTGTTGCGAACGTGGTAATGTATCGGGATTCTTCAGCTAGTTCCAACTGGTTGTAGCCCTGATTGAGGTCTAACTTGCTAAAGACACTGGCTCCTGATAGAATGGCCTTCAGCTCATCAAGTGTGGGGGTAGGGTGACGTTCCCTTTTGATAGCTTTGTTTGCCGCTCTCATATCAATGCAAACTGATTTTACTTTGGTCTTTCTTAGGTACCACCACAATAGGGGATACCCACGGGGTTGGTCCTTCCGCTTTTTCAATCACCCCCAGTTTCTCGTCTTTCTGTATTAGCTCTTCTATGTCCTTCCTTACATGAAAGGGGACTCTGCGGTATCTCTGAGCGATGGGTGGTATATTTTCATCTATGTGCAGATGGACTTTTTTCTCTTTAAGTTTACCTAAGCCATTGAATAGGTCTGCATAGTCCTCCAAAAGCTTAAGAGTTGTCTGCGGGATTTGTGTGTCAGAGTTGCTGATGTGGTTAACTGGGAGCTTTTTTGCTGATAAAAGTTTAAGCTTTTCACATGTTTCCCAGCCAATGATAGGTTTTTCTGGGCTTTTTATTACATGTATGTTAGCTTGGCAGGAGATGCCCCCAAACTCTAGGAGGGTCCTAAATTGGCCTAGAACTGGAGTAGTTTGCTTGACCCCAAATCCAGATATCACAGTTTTTGTCGGTTGGAGACATGGTGTCGGTTTTAAACACTTGAAATCTGCTTCAGACAAAATGTTGATAGTGGCTCCTGAGTCGGCTAACACATTGAACGTTTGGTGGCTATTGCCAAAAGATATATCAAAACAGGGAAGGTTTTTCATCTTACCTGTATGAAACACATATTCTGTGTCACTGCCGCTGGTTGAGTCCTGCTGGTTGTCCTCGATGCAGTTCACCGGTCGGCGGCTGGTTTGGACTTGTGGACGTGGAGGACGATTTGTTCTACGTTGTCTGTCCTTGTCGTTCATTTTTCTAAAACAGACAAAGGCAAAGTGCCCCCATCTCCGGCAATAAGTGCATTGGCTCTGGAATGCTGGGCAAGACGTTGGTCCTCGTTCATGTGGATATTTTCCGTTGCAATTCCTGCACTGAATTTGCCGGGGACAGTCACGTGTCTGTCGCTGTCCGTACGTGACTTTGTTTACTACTGCAGTAGTAGTTTGTATTGTCGTGTCCTCTAAGCGCATTTGTTGTAGGTGCGCTGTTATTGTTTCCGTCGTCCTGGCATAATTTATCAAGTCGTGTAGTGACATGTTAGAATTTATTAAACCCTTTTGCCGGACTTTTTCTGATGAACAGCCTGTTATCAGTTGAGACTTTATCTCAGCGTTTGCGTCTGCAAAGTGACATGTAGCTGCTGCTTCTTTCAATTTCCGGTAGAAGTCCTCTACATTCGGCGTGGTTTGTTTGATGTTACGGAATACAAATCGGTTGTATTCCGTGTTATTTTGAGGGTTGAAATGAGCCTGTACAGCCGAGACGAGTTTGTCGAAGTGGGTTTCGTTTTTTCCTGGTGTGGTCTGTTCGGCTGGTAATTCGTCAATGAGGTCGTTCATCGCCTCACCAACAAACGTTAGCAAAATTGCTTTTTGTCTTTTATCGCTCTCTATGTCGTGGGCGATAAAATAGTTCCTCAATCTGCTAATGTATTTTGTCCATCTTGCTGCTTTGGCTTCTGACTCGCAGTCGAATTCCGGGTAGTGAGGTAGGGCAGCCATGTTTGTTTTGCAACACGTGTGACTGTTTGTTGTTGGGTTTTTTTTTCGTGTTTTCTTATGTCTATTTTTGTAAATTACTCTATCCTCGTCGCCAATGTGATAATCCTTATGGTAAGTAACCGATACTTGCTAGATATCGGTTATTACCATAGTGAGGTTGTAGGATGGACGGAGATTGACGAGAGAGAGAAAACGAACGAGGAATATCGTGCTCGGTGGATATCAGACTGACTACTACCCCGGATGTCGCCAGGGGCCGTAACTCCTGTGACACCTGCGGTGGTCTCCCTTTATTTGGTAAAGACATTACAGATATGGCATAAAGGCCTTCTTCACAAGATCTCCAGTTATGGTATAGCTGGAAATGTTTTCTCAATTATAAAACCATTTCTCTCTGATAGTTTCATAAGAGTAGTGGTTGATGGGCAGAAATCAAAAGCTCATAGTATTAATGCTGGAGTCACTCAGGGTCCATCTTGGGCCCAACATTCTTACTGATTTACATCAATGATCTTCCAAATCACATCCTTAGACCAGACATTTATGCTGATGACATTACCATCTATGTCAACACATCAAAGGCCGTAAATGACAAAGTTCTCTCTGATTCTCCCCCTCTTCTGATCTGGAGCATGTGGTGCAATGGAGAAAGAAGTGGCTGGTTAATTTTAGTGCATCTAAAACCAAGCTTCTATCTTCATATCATCAACGATCTGATCTCTTATCTGGCATCAATTGAAATGAATGGATCTCGTCTTGGGAAGGCTCCATGTTTTGACAAGCTTTTGGGCTGGAAAAATGGTGGGATCCTTTTAAGCGCCCCAGTAGATATCTCACTGCTAATGCAATTCTCTACCTAAGTAAGAGCCAGGTACATCCACAGATGGAGTACTGTTGCCACATCTGGGCAGGAGCTGATGGAAAACTCTTATTATGCTGCAGCAAAGTTCAAAATAGATTTCGCAACCTGGTGGGGGTGCCCTTTTCTCTTCCCTGCAACCTCTTTCCCACAGAAAAGACGTTACAAGCCTCTCTTTATTCTGTCACTATTTTCATGGCATGTGCCTGTCTGAGCTCCAATCTATGATCCCCCCTTGACAACCTTTCATGAAAAACACTCGTCTAGTTGAAACAACTATCAATAATTTCCCCCACTCTTTTTCTGTTCCTAATCCTAAATGCAGATTCCATGAACAAAGCTTCTTTCTTAGAATTGCCCACCTGTAGAACTCTCTTCCGTTGTCCTGCTTTCCAGCTGACTATATGTTGATCATATTCAAGTCCAACATAAACAAATTCTTCATGAGCCGTTCCCCTTAAGTAATCCAATTTACCAAATTTCCACTACTAACGATTATTGACTTGTGTACACTCATTAACATTATCCTCGAGTGACCTTTGGGCCTTCATAAGTAGTGACTCCTATGTAAAAACAAGGAAAAAAATTATAACGGGCTATAGTGCCATGGGTTGCTTCTTACTGATTTATGCCTGTTGAATTTTTGGGTGGGAGAGATAAGATTGTAATTCTGGATTAATCCCGAACTAATCCAATTCCCAAATTCTCTTTGATTCATAACTGGATAACTTTCAGATTATAATCCGATTGTTATCTAATGTGATCCCACTCAAAGACAGAATTTTCATTGATCCTGTGTGACATCACAACCAAAACGAAAACAGTTGCCCAGACAGGATTTGCAGATATCCGACAGACTGAAATATCTTGATGAAGTGGAAGCATTACAGTACCAAATATGAGATATCTCCAAAAATAAAAGCAAAACCATACAAAAACTGCTAAATTGTGCAAACCACTGCTTATGAAGCAATTAAGTTGTTGCTAATTCACTAAACCTGTTTTCTTGCTCTTATTTACTTATACTGCTTCCCTCTTTTTGGAAATCATAATTTCTCATTCTATGACTAAGTTTTAATATAAGACCTATACTGGCCACATGTATATTGTTACTGTACGTCAAAAATATTGTTACTGATGTATGTCAAAATAACTTGCACAAATATTATTTCTAAATATCTGCTTTAAAGGGATAATGCTTTGCCTCCAAGACACCTTCCTGTCTGTTTTGCATGATAAACATTAAAAATCCTTATATACTTAAATCCTCCCCAAATCACTGTATATCTATATTGTATATTAATGCTGTATTCTTGTAAGTTATATCATCTCTCCTGTTCAAACTTGACAAAAAAACAATTGCTCTTCTCCCCAAGCTGATATAAAATCACATACTTTGCACGTACTTTTAGAGGAGGGTTTAGCTTCCGATCCTAAACTTTAGTACATTGACCTTTTCAAAATCGATAAATACTAAACATCAATAGATTTCTATTGCTAATGGGTGCATTAGCTTAACCTATATTTATACTCTATAGAATATCTAAAAATAGATAACTAATAGCCACAGTTTGTGCCCAGATTATAAGTGATCTATATCAACTAGCAACTACATCTTTTTTACATTAGATGGGATAAAGTACTGGTGATTGTCTTTACTTGAAAACTAACACCTAAAGCACATTTCGAAATGCACCCTAACCCTTATACTATAATTTTCCAATTAGTCACTAATCCACAAACCACATTTGATCTTTTCTTAACCCTAGTAGATATTAACTTTTAATCTACACCCCACATTCATACATACCTCCTTTAAAAATGTAACCAATTTTAAATCCTATTCTGAGGATTGTAACATGAAAGCAGATACTAATTCTTTGATACTAACTCTATCAATCCTATTTCTATGCTCCCGCATAGAAATACCTGGCTTTGAAATCGGGTGCAGGGAAAACCCTCTCAGTGCTGATGGACCAGTAGATCTGGTTACATCATCAATCTAGGATAAAGAAAACTTCGATTTGTAAACCTGTGCCCTGACCTCATAGTCACAAAATAGGAGAGGGAGGCCTTCTCATTCCTGGAGCTGGTGACTTGATCAAATCACCAGTTTGCAAACCTAAACAGCTTAAGGAGTAGATAGGCTCTGCCTATCAAGACTCCATACTCCTTCTTTGCCTATTAGCCAGGAGCAGATGTGCGGCCACAAGGACTCATTAGAGATTCCCAGTGCTTAGCCTTGTTTCCTGTCTAGGGCATTGAATGCCGTCCCCTACATTTGCCTCATTCCCTTCCCCTATACCTGAGCATCTTGGAGATGCTTATTTAACATATATGCTAACATGATTGGACTGGGACACTCCTGTTGAATAGGTTTGAGGGTACCAGTTTGACAGTTGCTAATTGCTGTTTCTCAACTGACAGTCCAGGTGCCCTAACTCTTTAATAGCGCTTAGAGCGGCTGTTCTATCATCAGTTGTATAATATCGGGATGTTCATAGTGCCATGTCGTGCATGGAAAGACACCCTTCACTCATCTCTGGTGGGCATTCCCGAGTCCACATTTCTGTGGATGAGGAGCCGGCTGATGGTCTACTTGTGTTGCATGATGGTGGCTATGCACATCCGTTTTGCCAAGCACCTCAATCTAGATCTGAAACTACAAAATATATAAAATAACAGCTCAATCCCCCAAAAATGTTCAAATCAGACACACACTCACACCTCCTCCCTTGAGGCTGGCATTTACACATATGCGAGGACTTAGAACTAACTTAGATGATGTAGAATCATTTCTCCTAGCAAACTCCCCGGATATCTTAGCACTAAGTGAAACTAACTTGCACTCCTCCATCCCCTCTAACATCTTTAACATGTCTGGTTATCTTACACTTTATCGTAAGAACTAACAGCAACGGACTTGGAGTTTATATTTGTAACACCCTCCCCATGTCTTGGGAAGCTAAACTAGAATCAGGTGACCAGGACTTTATGTGCTTTAAACTAAATTTACAACATAGCGTTAGCTACCTGTATTTTCTTTATTGCTCTCCGTCAACTCAGGACTGTACTATAATCAATCATGTCTCTGACAGCATAGATGTAGCACTCTCTGTTAACACTAGTGCCCAAATACATGTATTTAGTGACTCTAACGCCCGCCACAGAAATTTGCTTGGCTTCTCTAACTTCACTGACACAGCTATCCATAACTTTGCTTTATCCCATTCCTTGACACAGACAACATTCCCCACCCGTCTTCCAGATCGCCAGGACTAGCAAGCCTCACTTCTGAATCTATTTCTGACAAGAGATCCTGAGGATTGTGTAACAAATGCTGATTGCCCACTTAGGAATGCTGATTATGTTGTGATAATGATAGAATCACTCTAAACTCTCGACCCCAAGTTGAAGAGCCATTGCTCAAAATGACAACATACTAAAATAAGGCTGACTTGGATCCCATTAGACATCATATCAGAGACGCCCCATGGGGAAATAGCTTTTCTCTTCCTGCAGAATAGTGCCAAATGAGATTACATGTTCCTACATGGATGTTCTATAGCAAACTCTCCCCAATAGTTTACTTTTACTTGTGCAGCTGCCATTGCTCAGAGGCAATATGCGTACCGTAGATTTATCCAGCATATGTCCTGTACAATCAGACAAAGTATATAGAAGCTAGAAGTAATTGTAAGAAAGAAGTAGCAACAGCTAAGAGTGAATATACTGAAACCACCAGGAAATGCACTGAAGTGCAGAAATTAGGAACTCATGATTTCTGGAAAATATACAATAGTGTAGTAAATAATGGGCAATCAATAATTCTCCCACTATTCAACAATCATGAGGTTGTTTACACAGCAACTGAAAAGCTAACACGTTTGCCCATTATTTTCCTCAAACTCAACCTTGGACCCAGCAAACACTTCCCTCGCTGATTTTCCTTTGCGGACAGAAACCACACTTGATGATCTGAAAATCACTCCTTCTCAAGTTCATGATATCATAAAAAACCTAGACACCTCAAAAGCATGTGGATCTGATCTCATACCGGCTATGCTATTAAAAAATGCTCTGCTGAGGTTGCTCCAGTTCTCTCTAAACTCTTTAAGAAATGTCTTAACGAATCTTGCTTTCCTGACAGCTAGAATGCTACTTCTGTGGTGCCAGTTTACAAAATCTCTAGTGAACGAACTGACCCATTAAATTATTGTCCAATTAACCTTCTCCTGTTTTTCGCCAAAATATTTGAGTCTTTAATTAATCAAGCTCTAGTCCACCACCTTACAACTGCTAAACTTCTGTTTGACCATCAATATGGATTTAGGCAAGCCTGTTCTACTGCAGATATTCTAACTGTAATCTCTGATGTATATACCAAGCACTGGATAAGGCAGGGGAAGGGGAGGGCAGTAGCCCTATATATATCTAAGGCTTTTGACAGGGTATGGCATGGTGGTCTTCTCATGAAAATAAAATCTCTGGTATTACTGGACGAATACTTAACATAATTAAATCCTTCTTAAATCAGAGAAGAATCCAGGTTGGGCGTACATCCAAACAATATAATATAAATGCAGGTGTACCTCAGGTGTGACCTTACACGTGACCTTATACGACCTTAAACCTCTGATCGCGGCCCAGTTATGATCTGCAACCTGGTCGGTACAGTTATGATCTTAACCCTGGGTCGATGCCCAATTATGACTATTCTAGTCACCGGGTAATTAATTATGTCGACTGGGCAACCAGGTCTGCCAACCGTTGGTACGACGCGTCACCCAGTGAGTTCTCATCAAGGCGTTGGAGGACTCTTCTCGGTTGCACGGTCCTCAAGGCCTGTTCTTCTTGATCGTCTAGTTGGTCGTCCTGTTGACTGGGTGTTCGTTGACGGGAACGGGGTCAGAAGTGGCAAGTAAAAGAAATAAAGTTACATGGGACAACAGCACATCAGCAAACAAACTTCGGAGGTTGGTTAATATATAATGTATTTAGGAAATTCATAAATGATTATCTACAGACGTATGTACAATTGAAGATTAAATGGAAGCAAGCAATTAGATTTGTGAATGAGCTTCTTGTTGTTGAAATACTCGGTCAGAGTCGCGGACCGTTGTAATTATCGTTAAGGTGTTCTGGCTGGTCTCTTCCTAGGTCCTCTGAATTCTATTAAGTTGCAAATTGAGCTCCCTGGCGACCAGCGAGGGGGAGAGAGAAGTTGGGTGGCTGGATTCCTCTACCGAGACCTTTATCTCTGTCTCTCCAAAGATCTCTCTCTGTCTTCTCTCTTCTTCTATCTGATTAAATCGAGTTTTACAGATCTTATATAGTAAAACCCTTGAATAATGACAACGCCTACGTTCGTCTTCGACCAATCAAATTGATTGATAACAATCCACCTGATTCCTTCTCATTGGTCAATTTGGCTTGTGGCAGGTATTATTTTTCCGCCCCCAATTTCCAAAATCAAATTGACTCCTCCCCAACTTGCCTGACCCCGCCTTCTCGATAATGGTTTTTTTCATATTATCAACTGATAATCAGAGGAAATATTATTTTTAGCTTGTAATAGATCACCAGATTTCATCTATTTAAAAATATCCGTTTGATCTCCTTTCCTCTTTGAATTATTTGTTTGGTAAAAACATCCGTGTGATTTAAAAAAAAAAAAAATATTCTTTACATGTCAGAATTCCCCTTAGCGCCCAAAACAATTTGCCAAATGACATTTTTAGATAAGTCATAAATTGGAAATAAACACTGGCTTGCTTTTGAAGTCCTTTGTGCATCGGCAGGTTGAGTATTTCCCCCAAATATTCTATTTACGCCCAAAACATATTATCATTCTGAAGTTTCTCAGATAATACATATTAAAAAAACAATTCATGTCGAACCTTGGGCTGACATCATTAATTCTTTTATCAGGCCCGATCTGTTTCGTGTGTGTGTGTGTGTGTGTTTCTCAGATCAAAAACGATCCGACATTTCACCTGTCAAACACCACATTTCAAGCCGACCGACATTTCAAATCTCTGTTTCGGAATATTATTGTGTTGGCTCATTTAGTTCAAACACGAGCGTATTTTGGTTAAAAAATGTTTTAAGTAATCTTTCGCTTTGAAGTTTAGCATGCGATTTCTATTTTTATCCCCCGACCGTATGGTATTTCAACAACAAGATTTTGACGCATAAAAATATTAACTAAAAAAAAAAAAATTATTTTTTTTTCTGTAACCGGCGTTCGCCCGGGATTGAATATTACATTTAACACAAAAAACGTCACATCGACCCTACTGATCTGATGTGGCCACTCTTTGGTGTTACACAGGGATCAATCCTTACCTGATATGATTGTCTCTGACATGGATATATTTGCTGATGACACCATGCTCTATAGCAGGCACGTGGGGAAATCTAATGAGCACATATCTAAGGCAATGATGGAAACCCTAGAGGAAGACCTTCAGTCTGTAGTGGAATGGGGTCAGAAATGGATGGTAACATTCAAAGCTGCCAAGACAAAGCTCGTTTCCTTTAATAATTACATGAAACCTTACCAACCACCAATAGTTATGGCTAAAGATGCATTACATAAAAGTGCTTCGTTTAAACTCCTCGGCTTAACGTTCACAGGGAACATGAGTTGGAATAAATACATTGAGATCATTGCCAAGGCTGCTGCAAAGAAGGTGGGCTCTCTCTACCGTGCTAGAATGTTACTTATGCCTGAAAGTATCCTGTACCTCTACAAAGCCACCATTCGCCCATGTATTGAGTACTGGTGTCACATTTGGGCCGGTGCATCTGCTCCTAGTCTCTCGCTCCTGGACAGTGTTCAAAAGAGAGTCACCAACCTGATAGGTCCTGAATTGTCATCTAAGCTTCAGCCCCTGTCCCATTGACGAAATGTTGCATCTGTCTGCTTGTTTTACAAGTATTTTAATGGTGGATGCTCTGACGAACTACAAGCTCTTGTACCCCCTCAATGATAATACCCCTGACAAACCCGACAAGCAGCGAAGTGCCACCCCCACACAGTAGAGATTCCAAGATGTAAGAAAGCCTTTTACTTTAATAACTTCTTTCACCATTCGCCCATGTATCGAGTACTGATGTCATATTTGGACTGGTGCATCTTCTACTAGTCTTTCGCTCCTGGACATTGTTCAAAAGAGAGGCGCCAACCTGATAGGTTCTGAACTGTTATCTAAGATTCAGCTCCTGTCTCAGCGAAGTGCCACCCCCATACAGTAGAGATCCCCATATGTAAGAAAGCCTTCTACTCTAATAGCTTCTTCTAGACTTTGGAATTCTCTTCCAGGTTCCTGCTTCCCCAACTGTACTGACATGCAGAAGTTCAAGTGAATGTAAACAGACACCTTGCTGCTAAACTCCCTACATAGTACCCCTGAAACTTAGGTCCCTGATAGTAGCCCCCATACATCAAAGTGGCAATGTGCTTTGTTTGAAGTGAAAATGTAATAATAAAATAAAAACAGAAAATGTAATAATAAAATAAAAACAGAAAATGTAATAATAAAATAAAAACAGAAAATGTAATAATAAAATAAAAACAGAAAATGTAATAATAAAATAAAAACAGAAAATGTAATAATAAAATAAAAACAGAAAATGTAATAATAAAATAAAAACAGAAAATGTAATAATAAAATAAAAACAGAAAATGTAATAATAAAATAAAAACAGAAAATGTAATAATAAAATAAAAACAGAAAATGTAATAAAAAAAACTGGCAAAACCAAACAGAAAAACCATGTAAAAAAATAAATTCATTGGAGTCGGGGTCGGATAAAAAATTCTGACTCTGACTCTGACTCCTTGTACTCTTAGAAATCCGATTCCAACTCCAGCTAAAACCTCCAACTTCTTCCGACTCTGACTCCAACTCTGACTGTATGTACTCGTTATAGTCTGAAGTTCTCTGAAAAAAAAATTCACTTAATTTCATCAAGTAGTTTTTATTTTACAGCGAAGAAACAATTTGTTATGATACCGAGCAAAAGGTTCGATTTTTAGGAAGAAAAGCTAGTAATAAAGATGGGGAGGGAGTGTCAGCGCTTTAACTGCAGTTATCTCCCTTTGGCATTTACAACAAATTTCGTTATGACGCGCTCTCATAAAAACGTGTTTTTCTGCTGTAAAATAAAAACTACTCAATCAAATTAAATGAATTTTTTTTTTTGGAGAACTTCAGTCCAAAACAGATACGTACAATATAACCGTTTTTCGATATTTTCATTTTTTAATGTCTTCACTAAACTGTACAAGTACCTTTTAGTTTCCTATAATCAGCGTTGTTTTTTTTTTACTAAGAGATTCGTTCATTTTTTTAATCTCATAATTATGCTGTCAGTAAGTTTTGTTTTTCATTCTTTTTTCATTATAGAACTTGTATAGTTGTTAACAGGTGCTTCTGCAGTTTAATATTCCACAAAAATTCTGTTTACATTAGGGGGCGGGTGGTGTTGTGGTGACCACGGCCGCCACAACACCACCCGCCCCCTAATGTAAACAGAATTTTTGTGAAATATTAAACAATTTTTCTGCTTTAATGGTTAATGGCACGTTATTTATGGAAAAACGGTTAATTAAACTACAGAAACATCTATTAAAACTATACAAGTTCTATAATTGAATACCCACCTAAAAAAAATAAAATAATAATAGTAAAAATAAAAATGAACGAAAAACAAAAGTATATTTTTGTAAACCGCTCGTGTAAGCTTACTGACAGCATTTAGCGTCCTAACTGATGAAAAATTGAATGAATCTCTTTAGTAAAAAAAAAAAAAAAAAAAAAAAAAAAAAACGGCGCTGGTTTTCGGGGGTGCTAAAAACGAATATCAGTTAAATTTGTCTTATATGAAGAAATTACTAGGTGGTTAGAAAGTGGGTGCTCATTTTACGTTAAATTTATATAAGAAAGTGATCCCCCACTTTTTCAAAAAGTAATTTCTTCATATCATGAAAACTACTTATCTGCCCCAAATTTAAATCTGATATTCGTTTTCACCACCACCGGAAACGTTTAAAAGTCGTCATTTTCAAGTTTTTTGAGGAGTTGGAAAGAAACTTGACATTGACCAAGAAACCTCAGGGAGTAGCCATTAAATTAAACCTCGTTTACTTTCCCCGTGAAGTGCCAAACATTTATTTAAAAGTCTGCGTAAGAAAATATAATTTTGATAAAACAATTTTGTAATAAAAACAACATTGGATTTAGTTTAGTAAAATAGCTTTTTTTTTTTTTTTTTGGAACAAAGAAATGATTTCAATGAAACATTTTTTTAATTAAACCAATTTTGAAGGGTACACCACAAATTAATAATTTAAATGTTTTTTGACCGAAAAGCTCAACCTGACGAAAGTTTTGTTGCGAGGCTATATAATGCATGTTCACGACTTAACAATAAAGAAAACCATTATACCAGTATATATATAAAATTACATTGTTTATGTAAAACAAAATAAAGTTCATACATCAGTGCAAAAATTGGGTAGTCACATATGGACGTGTGATTGTGGCTTGTACATGTTGACCTCTGTGGAAATGTGCATAAATAGAGGTTATAGTTCATACTTTACACGAGCGATATATAGCTTAATTGTCTTGGATTGTTCATATTGTATTAGCTCTATGTGTAAGCATCTTAAGGTAACAATGTTTATATGAAAAATATGCAAGCCTACCTCATGTTTCTGTTGTCGCCCTCCGAGTGCATGCTTATGAAGCGCGTGGTTTATACGTGTGCACGGCTTGGTGTCAAGCGAAAAAGAGAAAGAGAAGGGGACGGAAGCCTAATGTCAAAAGTCACCGGAAGCCGTGTGATGCCTGCATGTGCGTGTGCTACTGCACACAGCTTGTTCTGTGTCTGTGTGTTTGATGCAGACAAATCAAGTTTGATAGGTCTAAACGGCTCACTATAGTTTAGTGAAATGCACCAAGAAAAGATGGCCGCCGTCCGCATACTGCGCAAATACCTTTTGTTGTTTCGTGAATACAAAAAGTGTTAAAACTGAATTAATTTTTTAAATAAAAGGTAAATATAGGGATACGCTACAACAGAACACCGACCACTCTAATTTGTTTTTTAGGGGTAATCAAGGTCACAGACAACGAAACTGATAATCAAACCCGGGGCAAATTTACTGTTTGCATGGTATTAACCCCTGAACCCACGAACTACTTTCCGCCATCTTACAACTTCCGTTTATGCTACGTGCGAGTGCGCGGTAACATAAACGAGTGTTGTTGAATGTGCCTTCACGTAGAAAACTGCCTTTTCACATGGCATACAAATCTTTTGTGGAACATTTAAACTTATACGAAAAAGAAAAAAAGCACTCCAAGGTAATGTCGGAAAGACTTTTTTTTTCAGAACAGAATTTAAAAAAAATTTTTTTTTTTCATTGGCAGACAATTTAAAAGTCGAAGAAAAAATTGTCTAAAACAAAATTTTTAAAAAATACATTACAATACTTTTGGGGGGGATTTTTTTTTTTGTCTTATGTAGTTTTTCATGCGGTTTACAAAAACATAAGCACCAAAGATTTTTATGTTTTTCATTCTTTTTGTTTTTTTGCAGGAGGGGGATTCAATTATAGAACTTGTGTGGTGCTTCAGCAGTTTAATTAATCGTTTTTCCATAAGTAACGCACTGACATTTACCAATTAGAATACATTTTAACATTTTGAAATTTTACTGCTTTCTGCTTACATTGGGGGAGGAGGTGGGGATGGTGTTGGAGCGCACACGCCTCTCAACACCACCCTCGCCTCCTACCTCAATGTAAACAGAAAAAGGTGCTTTTGCAGTTTAATTAACCGTTTTTTCCGTAAGTAACGCACCGACATTTACCGATTAGAACACCATTTAACATTTTTCAGAGATTTTACTGTTTACATTGGGGGAGGAGGCGAGGGTGGGGTGTTGGGGCACGCGCGTGTGAGAGAGAGAGTCGGGCGCCATTTTTAACTTTCCAATACATTGGTAAACACTGTATGTTTTTCGAGCTGAATAAACATGTTACATTAAATAAAAACACTAAAAACATATCCAGTTAGGTAGAAAAGTAACTTATCTTGCCTTTGATAACATTTATTTGTTTTTTATTTATTTGTTTTTTGACAACTTTTTCGAATCTATCTTTGTATTAACAAACCCAATTTATTTATTTTATTTTATTTTTTTGGAGGGGGGCGGGGGGGCTTGTTTTAAAACTTTATCTACCTCAGTATTTTCTTGAATTTTCTATTTTTCTAGCGATTATGAAGACCTCTAAGATGTGATCCCTTCATGTCAGACATTATTTCTCGTTCTCACGTAACACTTGACGCTACTTTTTTTTCTTTTTTTTTTTTACTCAATAAACGCTTCAAAATAAATTAAACTTAGCCAGCTAGGTAGAAAAATCGATTTTGCCCTTTTAAAAACAACAGTAAATAAGTATATTTTAAAAAAATATTATGCGATCTTCAGTCTCATTTTTGAACAGAATAAACACTTTAAAATAAGTGAAACCACTAAAAACTTAGCCAGTTAGGTAGAAAACGGACACTTAGAAAATCGATTTTATTAAAATAAATAAATAAATAAATAAAATGGATTTTCTAAGTGTCTGTACAACAATAGAAACAAGTAAAAATATTTTTTTTTAAATATATATTACGGGGGGTATGTCTCCTTAAAGAACGGTCATAAAATGTGTTTTCAATAGATATTTATTCAATATGGGGCCAGTTTTCCTACCTAAAAAAAAGGGACGAGTTTTCCTAAATTCATTAGTGTGTGTTATTCATTGTATGTCACAATTACATCCGAGTGCCTATTGTTTAATTATGGAGACCCATTTCTTATGATAAATAATTTTACCAAGAATTCTTCGTAAGTTTTTGTTTTTGTTTTGACTGAAGTCATGAAGTTTTTGTTTTGGCTGAAGTCATTTATTTTCTTATAAATAATTTTACCAAGAATTCTTCATAAGTTTTGGTTTCGATTTCAATTATAGCTAATAGAACTCCAGTGATCCATTTTTTTTTTTTTTTAATAAATAATTTTATCAAGAATTCTTTAAATAAGAGTCTGCTCTATTTGTCAATCTTTATTCGTCGATTAAACAATGATCAAGATTTGAAAATAACAGAAACAGAAACTGCGATAAGTACACATGTGACTACTAAACAAATATGTATACATGTACCATAATTGTCTGATAATCCTATATCCCCCCCAAGTCTTTTAGTAAAGAAGCCATATGTATGTTGGCGTGAGATGCTGGACTTACTGATTGAAAAAGACTTATATAAAACTTGAAAACAAGGAAACATATGGAACTGTTGGGTATAGTGTAAATGGGTAGATTCCACTGTACTTAGGAATCAACTGATGTGCACTAAGAGTGCATGAATGTCATTTATGTGTTTTTTCACATAACATAGTCCTTTTGTCACTCTGGGGCATGTTTCACACGGCTGGAGCGTCTCGGCGGAGTAGGTGTAGCCTCAACTGTTGGTGACGGGACATGATCTGTTTTAACCCGAGGGGGTCCAAGAGGAAGGTCTAGTGGCCTGGCATCTGGGGATTGTGGCTCCGTGTATGTAAGTAGACGGCTACACTGGCATACCAGAATATGTGCAGGCGTCTCACACCATGGTGCCATGGTTGGAGAGTTTGCAGGCGGAGGTGGCCTGTCGGGTAGCCTACTGACATGTTTCACAGGCGTAGATATGCTAGGTCTTGGAGCTGTGCCCGGAGCCACAGCAGTTGGTACTACAGATTGTGGCATGTAAGCTGATGGTTGGCGTAGTCCTACATCCGAGTCTATGGTGAGTCTCTTTGGTTTAACCTGCATTGGAATATATTTGCGTAAGAATTTCCTGTTCTGCAGAGTAACCTGTCTCGAACCATCACTGCGCACAACATATTGGTCAAACTGACGAACCTCCGCAACCACCCCTGTCTTGTCCCACTTGCGGGGAAATGGCCCAATTTGGTTTTGGAGGCGAACATGGTCTCCGACCGACAATGGTGGTAGTCTGTGGGTGTGCTCAGATAATCTCTCAGCACTTTGCATATGCCTGTTTCGTAATGCTTCTTCATGCGCAAGAGATGTGCTTTGCCAAGTTGGATGAGGTTTGTATCTCCCAGGTGGAATAGGGATGAAATCCCTAATTGATCAGCCAAATATGCACATGGCTGGAAAGAGTTTTGTGCCTCCGTCTGGTGTATTCCTGTACTGTAGCATAGTCCGTTGGAACGAGTTGGTGTCAATGTTACCAGACGAAGTTGTGTTGTCTATCAGAAGGCGCTTTACTGTCTTCACACCTACCTCTGCTCTGCAGTTGCTGTGAGAAAATGCTACTGAAGATAGTCTGTGATGCACGCTTCAGTCACTGAGGAACTGTCGTATGATTGTGGCTATGAATTCTGGGCCGCCATCAGATACGAGTTCATCAGGAATCCCGTAAGTCACAAAGATCCGTCTGAGGCAGGTCCACTGGCTCCAACAGCTGATTGTTCCACAATTGGCCAATTTGAATATCTGTCCACGACTACCAGGTAATGATGCCCCTGGTAGGTGAAATAATCTGCACAAATGCACTGGAATGGATAATCCGGGCTCATTGGTGGAACTGGTGGAGCACTTGGATTTGATGGCGTATTACGGTTGCATTGTTGACAGTTTGAACAAAGTGTAGATATGTCTGGAGTGATTCCTGGCCAAAATACGTATGTTTCGGCTCTAGCTGTCATGGATGTGACTCCCTGGTGAGCAGAATGCAGGGCATCCAGTACTTCTTGTCTGAGTGAAGGAGGGATCACTACACGATCCTTGTACAAGATGACCCCATTAACAATTGATAAGCTCTCACGGTATTGGAAATACTGCCTCAGTGGTTCTGGTACCTCATGGCGGTGCTCCGGTATGCCTTGCTCTATGAGGTCACTCAGCTGCAGCATACCTAGGTCACTGGCTGTGGCTGTACGGACTCTGTCCCAGGTCACTGACTTTAGGGATGTGACTGCAGCTGAGACTATGCCTTCATCTATGCTGCCTATCTGGTGGTGCTGAAGGTTGGGGTCAGTCTGATGACTGATCCCGGCATGTTTGTGATTGTGAACTTGTGCTATATCATCGGGTAGGACAAGCTTCTCTACATCACATGTTGGATGGCATGAGAGACAGTCTGTGGCATGATGTTTGACTCCGGGAATGTGGATCATTCGGAACATGTACCTTAGTATCTTTTCTTTCAAGTTTCTCAGGCGGGTGTTTGAGATGTCTTCAAGAGATCGATCACTAAATATCCTGAGTAGAGGTTTATGGTCAACAGTGATGATCAAGTCTCTGCAGCCTAGCACAAAATATCTGGCTTTGTCTAGGGAATCTGCCACTGCCAGTGCTTCACCCTCAATAGGTGCATAGCGGGACTCGGCTGGGTGGGTGAATCTACTGCCCACGAGTGTTATCTTCCATCCAGTTGGGCAGCAGAATGGTTCACTCTTGATACATGCACAGTGTTTTTGTAGTAGCCAAAATCATATTCTCGATTTGGATCAGTCTGTTGCCAAACATGTGGTTCTATCGGGGTCAAAGATGTAGACACCTTCTTCAATTTCTTCCACAATCTGAGCTTTTGACTCATCGAATAGTGTTTGGAAGTGTTCGTTCCATTGGAACGGAGTGCCTGGCTTCAAAAGATCATGAAACACTAACATGCGCTCTGCCATGCTGAATGCGTATGAGACTTGGTTCACCAAGCCAAACCATGATCGCACATTAGTGATGTCCTTCAGGGTTGGGAAGTCCATGATGGCTTGTAAATATCTATGACAGGGCCTGACGTCATTAAAAGTGATTTCAAAGCCTGCGAATTCGACCACATCTGCTCCAAAGACAAACTTTTCGGGGTTGAGCGTTATCTTGTTTGGAACATAAGTCACGATCTCATCATACCCTCTTCTGTAGCCATCACCTGAAGCTATGTAACCCTGTGGTGCCGTTTTTTATCGGTATCTCCCCCCCCTTTTATAAATGTGGTCAGATGTCGATTTTCTTTGCGTAGAGGGACACTGTAGTAGCCATTCCAAGCATCAAAGATTGTCTTTTTCTTGCCATTAGGCAACGATCGAGTTTGAAAAAATGGGAATGGTGTGTGATGTGTATCACAGGTGGCATGAGCATCGAGCGCCTGAAAGTCCACTGTACGTCTAGGCTGGCCATTTTTTTGCACATATCACCATTCGATGACACCATGTGACAGGTTCCCCGATGGGGACTGGTTCCAGAACACCTAGTCGTACATCTTGATCGAGGCCTTTTTTAACTGCGTCTCGCCAGTGTAGTGGGACAGGCACTGGTGTATGATGGACGCGAGGCTTAGCGTTGGGGTCGACCATAAGTTTCATTGGTGGTCCAACCATCAGAGGCAGCGGCTGATGTTCACATGTGTTGAATGTGCTAGACCTGTAGTAATACAGCAGGTACTCTTGTAGTTTTTAGCGATTCTCTTCTATTGGTGGGAATGGTGGAGCACTCGGAGGCGGGGGTGGTTGTTGGCGAAGAGGACAACCACATGGTGCTTTGTTCTCTCCTTGCACGGCTGCTGCATGATGTTGTGGAAGCCGTACTCTAGGAAAGTTGTCGCCAATGATTCTAAGATTCACACAAGCTTTTCTGCTAAGAAACAGTTTGTCTGACGAGTCTGTTACAGAGGTCAATTGCCTTGTCTCCACTTTAATACCGTTGATTGTGTATGAATATCTCAGTATCATGGCTCCGAGGATCTTGATTCCATCATTATTTGCTGTGCGCATACGCATTGTCACTGGAATAAGGTCCGATTTAGACAATCCAAGGCGGTGAACCACTTTTAGACTGGCAAGGCAGCTCTGGCATCCTGTGTGGCAGCCATATTTGCAGATACTGACGGAGCTGACAGCTCAATTCCGAAGGCTGAATAGTCCTCAAGAAGGGCTTGCAGTGATGTTCACAAATGGTTGAGGCTTTGAGTTTCTGCGTACTCATATGTCTGTCATGCTGTCGTAAACGTGATGATCTAGTGGGACACTTTGCTGTTGTCTCTTCTGCTTGTGAGTGTCAGTAGTGTTCGTGTTGTCATTCTGTGACTTAGAAGAGTTTAACGTGCACAATGAATCAAACACTGCACTTTCTTTGTCATAGTTTTGTGGCTTTGGTTGTGCTTGACGTTTTGGGTAGTTCTTGCTGCGGCAGACACTTTCAAGGTGATGTTCTCGATGGCAAAGTTCACACCGATGATCATAAGCAAGACACCGAGTCTTACGGATTTGTGCAACACTTCTCTCGCCATGGCCATGTTTACCACAGTAAGAGCACGTTACTTGATTGTCTGTGCTTGGTGTTTGCTTTGATTTTCTATATGAACTAGCCACCTCAACCGAATGTGAATCAAGTAGCCTTGATGCTGATCGTTTTCCTGCTTCCTTAGCTTCGACGAACTGGAATACTTCCTCTAGGGACATGTTTTGGTTCTTATCACCAAGCAGGTCTAATTGAATGTCAGGGTCTACAACACCTCGTGTGAGAACATCCCACATAATTGCGTCTGTGTAGTTCACTTTTGCGTCACGGTTAGGACAGTCAATAACAAATTTACAAATGTCCGCTTGTCCCCTGAGATGTGCGCCGAAGTTTCTGACTCGTCACGGTCTTGTCACATATTATGCAATGTTACACGGGCTACCATTGTGTTTTCTTCACGAACAGCCAGCTTACGAATGGCAGCCAAGATATCGTCCACCGATTTTTCAGCTAGTTTGCCACCTGTTGTCCTGGTGAGGTCTCTGCGAAGAGGTTCGTCACAACACTCGAGCAGCTGTATAACTTTGTCTTGACCGTTCAATTTTGTTGCAGTCATGTATTCTGTCCAGCGAGATAGAAAGTATGCCCAGTCCTCGCTTGTGCCAGCGGCGGTTACAATGGGTCGCTTGACTTTCTCCATTGTTGCAGTAACAGTCGGAGCAGATCTGTGAACAGCACTGTGAGCTGTGATGAGTGCTGCAACGATAACTGGATCCAGGTCGTCAGTGATGTAATCACAATCAGGGATTGGACACCGTACTGCAGGCATCGTTGCGATTGTCACTGTATCTTGATCATAAATAAGAGTCTGCTCTATTTGTCAATCTTTATTCATTGATTAAACAATGATCAAGATCTGAAAATAACAGAAACAGAAACTGCGATAAGTACACATGTGACTAATAAACAAATACGTATACATGTACCATAATTGTCTGATAATCCTATATTCTTCATAAATTTTGGTTTCGGTTTCGATTATAGCTGAAAGAAACTCAAGCTGATGCACCAAAGTCATATGGATATATTTTGTATTTTTGAAATCACAACTTTATAATATATAAAAGTCGATAGAACATTAAGTCTATAATGAATATACAATATCTGCAAGAATTAAAATATCGGGCATCCTTGCAAGTTTAGATAAATAATTTTGCAGTTTTAACAAGAGTTACAATAATATCAGAGCATCTCTATTTGCGCCATGAATACAAACATCAATATCAATTACATCGGAATGAGTTCCCTGTGGGATTGCCACAGGTCCCACTAATTGTTATTATATGCATCTCGTCTTTGTTGTTTTGTTTTTTACAGCAAAGCCAATCAATTTAATAACCCATCAAATTTATATAATTAAAATAAAATTTAAACATTCATAGAAGGAAGGCACATAATAGTTAACGAAGCCCAACACCCTCTTCATGTTAAAAATGGTTTTCTAAATAGTAAGAAATTTAGAAATTCATTTGTAACAATGGGAAGGGGGGGGCATTATTAATATTTTGTTCTTACATCATTTTCTCATTTTACCTACGAATCGCCTACTATTTTCAACTGTTTATGGAAAATTTCAAGTAACATGTTGCATACTAACAACGAACTGATATATTTTGGCTTTATTTAAAATCAAAATAAACCTTTTGTTGTCTTGAAATCAAATCAAAATAAACCTATTGTTATTAAAGTGTAAAGTCTCTAATAGACACCATATGGCCATTTATCAAATAGGTGTGAAAATCTTTTTAAAATTTTGATACTGAATAGGCAAGTGAACTCTAGAATGTTTACTTTGCTTACGATAAAAACTAATAAAAACAAATTAAATTAGGTTTGGAGAGTCTACGTCTGGGAATGGGTTTTCAAATGTGCTTGGAATAACAATTGCAACAGCCGTAAAGGATATCCTTGTGTCCAAAGAGGTGCTATGAAACTTTTATTATTTTAGAAGAAGCCGATGACAGACACCCCAATGTACAGCCGGTGCCAACGTAATTTGACCCCATACCCTTCCAAAGCATTTAAAACGTTTTAATAATCATATGACCCCCCCCCCCCTCAGGATGAGGGCATATAGACATTTTAGCGAATAGATGTGAAACGATTACAAAGCCAATAGGCAAGTTATCTCAACAAATGACCAATACTTAAATAAATTAAACTCTGCTAATCAATGTTATAACTGTTCTGTGGCCCTTCTCAGCCTTATGTTGTAAAAGAAACAACTTCTAATAAAAAAACAGTTTCTGCTTGCTTCATTTTTTATTTTAAAATTTTAAAGAATCGGTTTGGAATTGGAAATTAGACTATAATTTTTCTGATACAGATTCTGATACCCCCAAAAGTTCCGATTTTTCTGATTCCTGATTCCAATTAATCGTCCCAACCCTGATACATACATATATATATATACATTTATATATATATATATATATATATATATATATATATATATATATATACAGAAATAGATAAAGATATATATATATACATATATAGATATACATATATGCATATACATATATATACTTATACATATATTTACATATATATACAAATATATATATATATGCACACATATATACATGTATAAATATGTTTATATACATATATATGCATACATATATATACATATATATGAATACATATAGATATATATATGAATACATATAGATATATATATGAATACATATAGATATATATACGTATATATATATATATATATGTATATATATATATATATATAATTTAAAGGAGATTAGAATAATAGTCTAAAGAGCTAAGTGTATTTTAATGTAATAGTGAAATTACTAGTTTAATTAAAATACAGGAAATGCTCGTTGTAATTTAGATATATAATAAGCTCGATAGTTAAATGTCCTAGAGCTAATTCAATATTAAGTAATGTGATTTATAATTTAAAAATTAAAAAAAATTTTTTTTAATTTAAAAATCAAATTTTAATTAAATTAAAAATCAGTTTCATAAGAAGGAACAACAACAAAGTCAATTATCTGTACGATCGTTTCGGAAATCCGTGCTTTTTATTTGTGGTATACATGAAGTTATGTAGAACAATTATATATAGTTTTTTTGGTAGGCACGGTCTCCTCATCAGCAAATTTAGGAGGATTTCTATTGAATTGAAAAGACACCAAAAATAAACCTATCATTAAAAGTAAGGCAGATGAATCTGAAAAATTGAAGTAAAAGGTTTGGATTTAAAATTTATAAGAAAATTAGTATAGGTTAGAGATAGAAATGAGTGGAAAAAATATATATATATATATATATATTTTTTTTTTTTGAATTTACATAATAAATTTGATTTAAAAATATATAGATATAGTTACCTTTTAGTTTTTCTTTTTTTGAAATCAGGAACTGTATTTAAAGTAGTCATTTAGATGTTTGCTATAGCTTTTTATTTTATTGAATGATGAATTTTAAAAGGGCGACGCTCGTGCAGTAAATTGTTTCCGTTAGCGTATTTTGATTTTAAGACGCTACAGTTAATATATATAGAGAGAGAATATTTGTTTTGCAAGTTTTTAAGGGGAGATAATTGTCATGTGTTATTGGCTTTATTTATTATTTGATTTACGAGTCTAAGGGCGGTAATTGGTCTAACTTAATTTATTAAAAAAAAAAAAAAAAAAAAAAAAGTAATCTATTTTTACTAATGAGTAATTTTTAATGATTTAAGGTGGTTTATATTTATTAAATTTAAACCAACGTTTATGATTACATGATAGAAGCTCGTGTCTTGAATTTACTAGTTTGGTTGTGCTTTTTATATCTTCATATTTTAAAATTTTTAGGGTTTCTTTTGTACATAATGTACAAAATTTATCTTCTGGTTTATATGATTTGCAAGTCTCAATTATTTGCCATTTTAAGTTGAAAGAAATATTGCTATTTTTTAGTTGCCAAATATAGTTGGATAGAGTAGTTTGGTTTGATAGAGAGTTATTTTTAAAAGAATGTTTGTGCGTTGAAATTCTATGTTTTATTGGGCCAGATGTGGAACCAATATATATTACCTCTTGATTATTATGGTTATTTTCCGTTAGGTCTATTGTTGGATTATAATGTGATGGGTTGGTTAGTAATTGATCGGTAGATTGATTTAAGTTGGTGTTATTATTTAATCTGGTAGTTGAGTTATGGCTGTTGATAGGTTCTTGTATATTTGGAGTTTTTGATACTGTGCAGCTATAGATAACATTTTTAATTTTACATGAGCCTTGTAGGGGACATTTATTTTTTCTTCTACAGTTACAGTCCGATGTATTTTGTATAGTTGTATTTTGTAGTTTATTAATTTTCATATTATTAGAGCTAATTATTTTCTGATGAAGGTTAGGCATAGTAGAGTAAGAGACTTTAATTGTGTTCTTATTGAAAATCTTATTATATCTATGGGGGGCTTTAAAGTTCTTATCTAATATTTAAACCACGAAGTCTATTTTGTACTCTGTCAAGGCATGATAGGCTGTTTTTGGCAGCTCCTGCCCAGATATGGCAACAGTATTCCATCCTTGGCCGTACTTGGCTTTTATATAGATAGAGAATTGCATCAGTAGTGAGATATCTCCTGGAGCGGTAGAAGGATCCCACCATCTTTCCAGCGACCTTGGCAACAGACTTGATGTACGTGTTCCATTTCAGATCAGGAGTAAAGGTCAAACCCAGAAGCTTGTCAAAACACGGAGCCTCACCCAGACGAGAGCCGTCCATCACAATTGATGCCAGCTGGGGATCAGAGCGTTGATGATGTAAGGATAGGAGTTTGGTTTTGGATGCATTAAAGGTAACTAGCCACATCTTCCCCCACTGAACCACGCGCTCGAGATCAGAGGAGAGAGAATCAGAGAGAACTTTGTCATTTACAGCCTTTGATGTGTTGCCATAGATGGTCGTGTCATCAGCATAGATGTCAACGAATGATTTAAGTATGTGTTTAGGGAGGTCATTGATGTAGATCAGGAAGAGAGTTGGGCCCAGGATTGACCCCTGAGGGACTCCAGCATTTATATTGCAGGCCTCCGATTTTTGACCATCTACCACTACTCTTATGAGCCTATCGGAGAGAAATGATTTAATGATTGAGAAAACATTTCCAGTTATACCGTAGCTGGAAATCTTGTGAAGTAGACCCTTATGCCATACTGTTTCGAAGGCCTTTGATATGTCAAGAGCAATTGCCCTAGAAAGGAAGCCTTTGTCAAGAGATTCACTAATCCTGTGGGATATAACTGTCAGCACATCTGCGGTAGATCTTGCAGAGCGGAAACCATATTGTGTGTCACTAAGAAGGTTATTCCTGCTGAGGTGGTTGACTATTTCTCTATTTAATATGGATTCCAGCAACTTACTCATAACACAGAGAAGACTTATTGGTCTTCACATCCCTAGACTTATTGGTCTGTACTGAGAGGGAGATGACTTATCACCTGAATTCTTAAATACAGGGCAAACTGATGAGGTCTTCCAGGGGGTCGGAAAGCACTTCTCCTTAAGGCAGCGCTTAAATAGTTTCGTAAGTATGGGAGCAAGTTCTGGTTGAAGCTTTTTTAACACTATAATTCGGATGCCATCAGGGCCAGTAAGTCATAGATCTCACTTGAACAATTCAAACTTGAAGGAGGGCTATATAGAGATGATGCACTTTTCATAATGAATTCTACTAATAAAAATTATGTAAAAGCAATTAAAGCTCTACATAAATTATTTAAAAATTATGGACTTAGTATAAAAATCGACCCTAATAAAAAAATTGTTAATTTCTTAGACATAACCTTAAATCTTGAAAATTCTACCTTTGAACCATACCATAAACCTAACCAATCACTTCTATATGTCCACAATCAATCAAACCACCCTAAATCAATATTAAAATCAATAGTTCCCAATATCGCTCTAAGAATTTCTAGACTGTCTTCTACTAAATCAATATTTACCAAAAATGAAAAATACTATAATGAAGCCCTTAAAAACTCTGGATATAATTCACAAATTAAATTCATAAATGAAAATGATAGAAACATAAACTGCATTAAAAATAAACCTATTAAGAGCGTAATAACATATAATATGGCAATGTCTTCCCGTATACGAGTTAAGAAAAATAACCAGGAGACAAAAAAAGATAAAACCAAACTAAAAATATTAGATAATAATACAAATAAACAACAAACTAAAACCCGCAAACGTAAGAATAGACACAAGGAGATCCTATAGTTCAACCCCCCGTATTCCAAAAACCTAGAAACAAACATAGCTAGAGAATTTTTTAAAATATTAGATAAGAACTTTAAAGCCCCCCATAGATATAATAAGATTTTCAATAAGAACACAATTAAAGTCTCTTACTCTACTATGCCTAACCTTCATCAGAAAATAATTAGCTCTAATAATATGAAAATTAATAAACTACAAAATACAACTATACAAAATACATCGGACTGTAACTGTAGAAGAAAAAATAAATGTCCCCTACAAGGCTCATGTAAAATTAAAAATGTTATCTATAGCTGCACAGTATCAAAAACTCCAAATATACAAGAACCTATCAACAGCCATAACTCAACTACCAGATTAAATAATAACACCAACTTAAATCAATCTACCGATCAATTACTAACCAACCCATCACATTATAATCCAACAATAGACCTAACGGAAAATAACCATAATAATCAAGAGGTAATATATATTGGTTCCACATCTGGCCCAATAAAACATAGAATTTCAACGCACAAACATTCTTTTAAAAATAACTCTCTATCAAACCAAACTACTCTATCCAACTATATTTGGCAACTAAAAAATAGCAATATTTCTTTCAACTTAAAATGTATACCACAAATAAAAAGCACGGATTTCCGAAACGATCGTACAGATAATTGACTTTGTTGTTGTTCCTTCTTATGAAACTGATTTTTAATTTAATTAAAATTTGATTTTTAAATTTAAAAATTTTTTTTTTAATTTTTAAATTATAAATCACATTACTTAATATATATATATATATATATATATTTATATATATATATAAGCACAAGTAGTTAATAAAACATGTTGAAAAACACTTTGAAAAAGAGTTAAAAACATATTTAATTTTAAAGAGGAAACACTAAATAAGTGGATAGTCCTTAATCCGCAGAGTTTCAAATACTTTCTTTCTTATCAAAGGGTAGGATATAGCAAAATGCGGGATCAGATTTTGCTTGCAAAAGTATTTGGTGAAACTACAAGTAAGTCATAGATCTCACTTGATAACAAAAAGTGAAGCAGAGAGAATAGGCTGAATAAAAAAGTGATTTCATTTTTTTTTTTTTCATTTTTCTTAAACTTTTTCTTCTAGGGGGTGGGACATCCAACCAGATGTCTGACATTTACCCCTATTTTAGTGAATCCAACCAAGAGATCTTTTCAGGATTCTAGCCGTCCCTTTCAGTGCAATCGTTTGTATTTCACTTGCACTTGGTTCACCGGGTATGCTTGCTATGTACTTTTTAAAGTTCATTTTTATAAGCCCAGTTGCTCCTATAATGATTGGTATAATTGAAACGTCTTTTAGTTTCCAATTTCGTTTTCAAGTCCTTTATACTTTGTTATCTTTTCCCTCTCAGCTCTGTTAAGCCCTGTATCATTGGGTACACTGACCTCTATTATGGTGGCTTTTTTGTTTGCTCTGTCCCAAATCACTATATCTGGTTTAACAGCTGCGTTTTCAAGATATGTACCAGTCGGGATTATGTAGTCATAGTGAATGGTGTAGTTGTCATTCCCGACTGTTCGTTCGGGTATATGTTCCCAGGATCTTTTACTACACTGCATGTTGAGTTTCTTTCATATCTTCCAGTGAAGGTATTTGCAAACTCCGTTATGGCGATCTGTATAATAACCATCTCCAAGTAGGACCTTGCAACTAGAAATCAGGTGGCCCACACTTTCAACCTCAGTGCTACAGAACCTGCATTTATTATTGTTGCTTAGACCACTCATCTTTTTGAATGCGTTCGTCATGAGGTCCTGGTCTTGTGCAGCCAATATCAACCTCTCTTGGTCGTAATGGAGGGATCCTCTTTTGAGCCAGTCCAGGGAACCATCCCTATCGATATATTCTTGGGATAGTTCAGTCGGTAGATATTTTGCCCGTTTATGGTTGGTCCATTCTTCTGTTTTTTTTTTTTTTTTTTACACAGAGATCACCACTTATCAAGGCCCGGAAGCCACTCAGGGATAAGGGTTATTGCAAGTACATTACGTTAGTGAGGAGATTTGATGAAGTGTTTACTTAAGGGGGCGGTTCATTAGGAATTTGTTAACATTAGACTTGAAGACATCCAAGTTGTAGTCCGGAGGGAAGCAGGCAGACGGAACAGAGTTCCACAGGCGTGCAGTTCTAAGAAAGAAGCTTAGTTCATGAAATCCGCGTTTTGATTTAGGCACAGATATAGAGTGGGGGAAATTTTTCACAGTGGATTCAGCTAGACGGGTGTTTTTCGTGAAAGATTGGCGAGGGGGGACCAGGGATTGGAGTTCAGACGAGCACCTGCCATGAAAATAACGATAAAACAAGGATAGGCTTGCAACGTCTCTTCTGTGGGAGAGGGGTTGCAGGGTAGAGAAAAGGGCATCCCCCACTAAACCACGAAGTCTATTTTGTACTCTGTCAAGGCATGATAGGCTGTTTTTGGCAGCTCCTGCCCAGATATGGCAACAGTATTCCATCCTTGGCCGTACTTGGCTTTTATATAGATAGAGAATTGCATCAGTAGTGAGATATCTCCTGGAGCGGTAGAAGGATCCCACCATCTTTCCAGCGACCTTGGCAACAGACTTGATGTACGTGTTCCATTTCAGATCAGGAGTAAAGGTCAAACCCAGAAGCTTGTCAAAACACGGAGCCTCACCCAGACGAGAGCCGTCCATCACAATTGATGCCAGCTGGGGATCAGAGCGTTGATGATGTAAGGATAGGAGTTTGGTTTTGGATGCATTAAAGGTAACTAGCCACATCTTCCCCCACTGAACCACGCGCTCGAGATCAGAGGAGAGAGAATCAGAGAGAACTTTGTCATTTACAGCCTTTGATGTGTTGCCATAGATGGTCGTGTCATCAGCATAGATGTCAACGAATGATTTAAGTATGTGTTTAGGGAGGTCATTGATGTAGATCAGGAAGAGAGTTGGGCCCAGGATTGACCCCTGAGGGACTCCAGCATTTATATTGCAGGCCTCCGATTTTTGACCATCTACCACTACTCTTATGAGCCTATCGGAGAGAAATGATTTAATGATTGAGAAAACATTTCCAGTTATACCGTAGCTGGAAATCTTGTGAAGTAGACCCTTATGCCATACTGTTTCGAAAGCCTTTGATATGTCAAGAGCAATTGCCCTAGAAAGGAAGCCTTTGTCAAGAGATTCACTAATCCTGTGGGATATAACTGTCAGCACATCTGCGGTAGATCTTGCAGAGCGGAAACCATATTGTGTGTCACTAAGAAGGTTATTCCTGCTGAGGTGGTTGGCTATTTCTCTATTTAATATGGATTCCAGCAACTTACTCATAACACAGAGAAGACTTATTGGTCTGTACTGAGAGGGAGATGACTTATCACCTGAATTCTTAAATACAGGGCAAACTGATGAGGTCTTCCAGGGGGTCGGAAAGCACTTCTCCTTAAGGCAGCGCTTAAATAGTTTCGTAAGTATGGGAGCAAGTTCTGGTTGAAGCTTTTTTAACACTATAATTCGGATGCCATCAGGGCCAGTTGCTTTACTGGAATCTAGGTTTTTTATTAGCTTGGCGACCTCATGCACGGATATTTGTATGTTACCTAGCTTGTTCTGTGTTATAGGAGGAAATATGGGGAGTTGATGGCCTTCGTCGCATAGGGTAGAATTAGCTGCAAAGTTCTTTGCAAATAGTTTGGCCTTGTCTGACGCTGACGAGATGACCTCTGGTCCATTGATAATGGTTGGGATAGAACGCACACTTCTGTTCAGGATCCTATTTGTTATTTGCCAAAACTGGTGGGAACCAAGCCGCTGATCAGCTACTTTGGATTTAACAGACTGGGCATATAGCTCTCTTGCATTTTTTATTACTCTTTTACAGTGGTTGCTGGCAGTCCTGAAAGCAGCTTTAGTCTCAGTGCATCTATTACGTTGGTAGCTATGGAAAAAGTGATTTCTGTGCGCGATAGCAACAGCACATTCTGGGGAGAACCATGGCTGGCTGTTAGGTCTTTGTTGGAATTTTTTAGATGGTATGAATTGGTCTATGCCTACAATTAACCATTCGGTCAGATCTGATACTATAGAGGACACTTCCTTTTTAAACATGGAGTGCAGAGGTAAATCAGATATGAATGTACGGAAGCTATCCCAGTCAGCCATAGAGTATCGGTATACAGTACGGTGGAGGGGTACGTCTGGGGGCTTCTTACATTTCGTTTTTATCTTAACTGATACGACGGAGTGGTCGGAGGATCCTAGAGGAGAATGAACGGTACATGAACATAGCTCAGGGGACGTTGAGAGAAAAAGGTCTAAGAGGCTTGCATATTGATTGGGTGTATCGGGCACACGGGTGGGTTCGTGAACAATCTGAGTGAGGTCATAAGCAATGGCAAAATCATGACAAAACCTCCCTTCATCATCTGTCTTATTTGAATGGGTCAGCCATTCCACGTTATGGACGTTGAAGTCACCACAGATGTGGATGTTAGCCGAGGGATGTGAAGACAGTATGTGGTCTATTTTCTCAGATATGCTCTTAAAGATAGTAACTCCACTGTTATGGGGCCTATAGAAGGCAAATATAAATGCAGTGGTGTTAGCAAGTGCAACCCTGAAGCACATATAGGGTAAATTAGGATCTTCTCTAGAGATATCCCTGCCACATGGGAAGCCATCCTTAATGTAGGCACATATTCCATGCCCATGGCGATCTTGGGAGTCAGATTTAGCTGTTAAATTGGAGTATCCATTAATTATGAACTCATCTAGGGAAGTGGTCGGCCCTATTCCAGTTTCACATAGAAATAATATGTCCGGTTTCGTCTCTTGTAATTGGGTTTCAACCTCTGGAAGGTTGGAACGTAGACCCCTGTTTTAACACTATGGAACTGGCTAGTATATTTTTTCCGACTTTTCTGGGCTATGTCAGTGGCAGGCTTGTTTGGGTTCTCAGCATCATTTGTAAGGCAATCCTTTCCAAAATGAGTGGCAAGTTGTGTTATAGATGTTGTACTACTTGCTCGGTTCTCATAATGGTCTTTAATTTTCATTAGCTTTGGATTACAGGAACTTATTATATACTGACCTATGCTGATGATTGTGGCTCTGCGTTGATGATTGACTTCCGAGAGTCCCATACCTCCTTCTCGCCTGGGTAGGTACAAACGAGGCATGCACTGGTTTCGATAAATAACTCGGTACAAGGTTAACATTTTCCTTTGTGTCAAGCCAATTTATGTCTTTCTGAGGCCAGTCAATAATGCCAAAACTATATGTTAGTACTGGCATGGCAAGTTGGTTAATTGCTGTAACTTTGTTCTTGTTTGTGATTTCAGTTTTGCAGATTTTTCTTACTCGGCGTAAATATTCTTGGTTTAGTTTCTCTCTCATCTTGGAATGCTGGATGGACTCATTTTCATCAATGCCGAGGTATTTGTATGTTTCCTGTTCATCCAGTTCTCTGATTTCACTATTTTCATTGTACTGAATGTTTTCAGTAGATATCTTCTTGCCAGCTTTCAGAGTACACTTAGCACACTTATCCAGCCCGAGCTTCATTTTGATGTCATTAGAAAAAGTGTGGACAATTTTTAGTAGATGATCTAAATCCTTATCAGAGCTAGCATACAGCTTAAGATCATCCATGAAAAATAAATGATTTATTACCTTGGAGGATTCTCTTTGGCGGCTGTAGCTTAGATTATAAGCACCTTGGCAGTTCTTTAGGAGCTTACTTAGAGGATCAATTGCCAAGCAAAATAGTAGAGGAGATAAACTGTCTCCTTGGAAGATTCCTTTTTTGATTTTTATATTTGGAATGGATATCCTTCCCCCGCTATGGTTTAAGGTAATGGATGTTTGCCACTCCTTCATTTGGGCAGCTATAATTTCTCGTATGCTCAGGTGGATCTTGTATAATTCGAGACATTTTATTATCCACGAATGGGGTACACTATCAAATGCTTTCTGATAATCTATCCATGCCATATTTAGATGTCTTTTTCTTTTCCTGCAATCTTCCAAAATGGTCTTGTTGATGAGCAATTGATCTTTGGTGCCCAGGCAGTTTTTCTTGCATCCTGTTTGTTCCTCCTCAAGATAATCTCCGGATGAAAGATGGTCATAAATGCTGTCAGTGAATAGCTTGTAGGTCGTGGTTAGGCAGCATATTGGGCGATATTTGCTGGGGTTTTTAGTTTCTGTGCTTTTAACTATTAAGCTTGTATCGCCTTTTAATAGCCATGATGGTGTCGCTCCATAAGCTTTCAAGATTCTGGTGAAACATCTGCTATAATGATCATGCAATGCTGTTAGCTGTTTTAACCAGAAGTTAGATATGTTGTCGATGCCAGGTTTCTTGTGATTTGAAGCTTGTGCCAGCTTTGATCTTATTTTATCTGGCGTTATTTCTGGCTCTGGCATTTCTCTTTTATTTTTATTTGCATTAATAATATCCCCGATCCACTGGGCCTCTTTGTTATGTACTTCCTCTTTTTCAAATAAGGGTAATCGTCTAATTCCTGTTTACATGGGGGATCTTGGATTTTAATTTCTTCTCTTATTAGATTCCTGTAGAAAGTTCTGGGATTGTTCGCAAAAAGCTTATTCTGTGTCTTTGCATTAATCTTAGCCATGCGATGTTTAATTCTTTGGGCAATGGCTGGTATTTTGCCTTCCAGTTCCTTCACTATGTTTCCAATATTTTTACAATTTGTTTTAAATTTCACACAGATTCTTTTGACACTGTTTTTGAGTCTACCTTCCACTGTGGGATTCTTCATGAACTGCTTTTATTGGCTAAGTTCCTTTCTACAGGTGTTTATTTGTTTCAGCAGCTTGACTTTCCATTTTGGTGTTGCTTTGGTTACATTAGGTTTTTTGTTTCTATTTTGGTGTTTATTCAGAGGAAGTATTTTGTTGCTAGCGTACAGTCCAGCTGCATATGTAACGTTATTTAGCTGCCTAAGGTCTATTTCTTCTGGAACAAGCCTTATAAGAGCAATATTGACTTTGATGGTCAATGACTTAAAGAATCTTGAGGCTTGTATTTTAGGTAACCTAGGCCTTTCTTCCATGCTCATATTGTTGACTTTTTCTATTGTGTTACACAGTTCTTCTTCTATTCCCAATTGCTCATCATCTGGTTCTGGAAGCAAAACACAAGATGGAGTTTATCTTGGTGAGGGAGTTATTTCACATGTTGATGGGGATGAAGATGTGTAATCTGCTTTATAGTGACAGTGAAATGGTGGAGAGGATCCTGTAGGTATTTGGGTTTCTGATATGGAGTTATGCACTTCTGCTGGATTTTGCATTGTAAGGCTTATCTGTTGAGTAGTTACTGACAAATGTTGCACTGGTCTAAGGAGGTGGTGATGTTGCGGGCTCACATTTGCAGTCTCATCAAATTCGGTGGGATACAAAATAGGGTTGTCTATTGGATTAGCCTGTGTGTTCAGTAGAGCTGTTACTTCCTCTCTCATGTGTTTAAGTTCTTCCTCATTGAACACTCATTCTTTTAAAATATTATATTTTTGAGAGGTTATATTACAAGGTGGAGTATTCTTCTTCCATGGACAGAAATAGAAGAAAATTTCCCTCCAGGTTTCTGTCCTTTGCTTTTGTTTTGCATATTTTCTTTTCGCATACTCCATGGCCCAAATTAAAGTCCACTTTTCGTCCTTACTCCATCTGGACTTTAGTCTTTTCTCATTCTCCTCTTCCTGAATAGGGAGGTAATCATTTTCAGCATCTTTTAGGGCTTTATGCTTGATGCTATTTTCGTCTTCTTCTGTTATGTATCTCTTGATTTGTGATACAAGGGATCGCAGCTTAGCAACTGTTGTCTGCTTTTTTTCTTCAGGGAGGTCAGAATTCTTGATTTTCTCTTTTAGGATCTCATTCGAAGTTCTGCTCCATTTTTCAAACTTTGAATAATACCTTTTTTTGTGCAACTGTCCAGGGTTGGGTCTTTAGGCCTCTTCTGTTTCCTTTTTTTGTAGTTGCACATGATGGTTTGGGGCCAGGATCTAATTCACGATCTGTTGGCTGATCCAAGTGGACCTCTGTCATGGTAGTACCATTATCTGAGGTAAGAGGGTTCACACCTTCAAATACCTTTTCTCGTCTGGTGTGTGAACGAGTTAAGGGACCCTTTTTATCCTGGGTGACGGCCAGCCAGTATGGATTATTTTTGGTATTCATTTTCATTTAATTTCCTCATTGTCAGCGGCTTCTGATTTAATATTCAAAGCTGCCCTCTACAAATAGAGGGGTTTCCCCAATCCGCAACCTGGGAACGCTCTGTATGGCTTGAGGATACAGCACAACAGCTTGAGGATACAGCACAACAGCTTATTTCATGTGAATGGATAGTCTGGTGAAGGGTAAAGTACCCAATGACGGTAAAATCCAAAAATGCAGAATCCAAGAAAGTTAGTTAAATTTGCATTCGCACAAGTAAAATCCAAGGGAGTCACGTAATTGGAAAATGATCCAAAGTAATCCAAAAGGCAGAAATCCATGGAATAATTCACACACGGAAAAGGGAATGAATTCCAATAATATTATTAAAATAAAAATAAAATGTGATTTAAAAAAGAAATGTAAGAAATTTAAAACTCGACTGTCGGGGCGAGGCTTAATAAAGAAAAATGACTAAAGAAGAAGAAGAAAAAAATTGAATGGTGATTGAATTAATTTTAAAGTAGAAAAGCCAATATCAAAATGGCCCAGACAAGATGACGTTAAAAGGCGACAAAATTTAAAGCAAAAAAAGGGTCAACTGAAATGTACAAGTTATTACTTAAGAATTAAATTATCAGCAGGAGTTATTAAAAGACACCAAATGAAATGAAAAGAAAGATAAAATAAATATATGCACATGTATATGATAATTGCAACGTCTTATCAGACGAGTGCCACTCCCTCAGGCACTGAAAGTCCATGAGCCGAAAATGACTAGTCCTGCCGGCAAAATTCACACGCTCAAACAGACATGACACTGAAGACGGTCACTAGTATACATACATATATTTACATTCACGCATACATACATATATACACATACATACACATACACACATACATATAACACACATATATGCATACATACATACACAATGCATAATACACATACATATACATACATAAACATACACAAGACGGTCAATTGCATACATACATATATATATAAATGCAAATATACACATATACACATACATATCTGTATACATATATACATATATACATACACAATGCATAGTACACATGCATACACATACATATACATGCACACACGCATACATACACATGTACATACATATAAATACACACACATATACGAATACATACACACATATACATACATATACACATATGCACATATATATATACATACACTTACCTACATATATGTACACATACATGAGTATGCACTCATACACATACATACATACATACACATATACATGCATACATATACATACATATACACATGCATATATACACATACACACACATGCATATATGCACATACACACACATACATATATACACATACATACAAACAATATATATATACACATATACATACACACACATACATATATACATACATATACACATATACATACATATACACATAGATTTACACACATATACATACACCTATGCATACATAGATACATATAATGATGGCAGATCAATTATTACATGCTTCCAGCATTTCAGGCCTACATGCGTCACAACTTTTCCATGGCTGAGGGAGTATCTACACACAGATAATGTTACAGAGTTTTAGTTTTGTACGACAGCTAAATCTCTCTCTCTCAGTTCAAAATGTTGACATCCAGCAACAAGCAAGAGCAAGATAGCCAGCAACAAGTCAAACTGCAGACCAGCTTAATGCGGGTACTGGTCTCCTGCTTTATGTTTTTTTTTTTTTTTTTAAATCTAAAATTGGCTTCTCCTAGAGGGGTTGCCTTCACCACGGCTTACAGGAGCCCTCTCCACTCCACATACACAATAAACACATGCGTACATACAGATGTACGCCAACATATGTATGCATGTGCACACACATGCAGCCATAATCACGTAGAGACCCACAAATACGCACACACATACATATGCCTATACATACGTACACACACATATACATGTAAAATACACATAAAGGAACAATCCAAAAGTCATGCATAGTAAGTGATCAGTAGCTGGACCGTTTTTGTCCCTTTTCCTTCCTGATCTTTTTCCTCCTTCTTTTTATTTTTTTAATAAAAACTTTGTTTTAGACTCACACATATACAGTACATGATAATGATGATGATGATGTTGACAAATTCACACATAATTTTCCAAATAACTCAACGTACAAATCGACGAAAAACAACAGTTCAATTGATATGAATTATAGTCCAGTCAAATTGTGGCTGAACCTCAAACAAAGGTTTTTAAATTGCATTGTGGGCAAGAATATCTCCTCTTTCAGATAAATAAAAGTTTACCAAAATTGACATTGCGGAAAGGGGTCAACGACCGCCATCTTTAAAGGGTCCCCTCCTATTCTAGTTTCTCTCTCTCAACTCAAATGTTTCACATGTCACTGAGCATGATCAACCCAACACTGATGCAGAAGAGTCATTTCATCAAAATGAAGACCTTAAAGAAGCTCAGGGGCTATTGATAGGTCTCCTTGGTGGGACTGAGAGATTGGATAATGTTCTGTCTTCAGAGTCTGTAACCAGGATTACCCAGAAAATCAACCATGTGAAGGATGCGATGGTTGAGCAGCGAACAGCAAAATTGTGGATTCAATACCTTGATATGGTGAAGAGCCTGCAACTGTTTATCAAAGCAGAGCGCACCGAGAACTGGGAATTGCACCTTGACGCTGTTAGGAAAATGCTGCCAATATTCGCTGCAGCAGGACACATCCTATATGCAAAGTTGGCGTATCTGTATTTGCAACAAATGGAGGGTCTGCCAAAAACCCACCCTGAAGTATACCAGAAATTTTCGGAAGGATTCCATGTGATTAGACGGAGTGATCGCTACTGGGCTGGCTTGTCAACGGATCTGGTTATTGAACAGGTGCTAATGAAAAGCCTGAAGACGTCTGGAGGCCTTACTCATGGCAGAGGAATGGATGAAATTCAACGATTGGTTTGGGCGCTATCACTGCCAGCATACGCGGAAATCAAGTTTACAATGCAAGAACTAGCAGGCATTCATTATGGCACTAGTGACCAGCATCAGGAGGCTACTTCAGCAAGAAAAGAGCGTGATGTGAGGGATACATGGAAGGTCCTTGCGTTTCTCCAGACATTACCCTTTCACGGAAGATTCGTCCATTCACAGCATTTCAAGTGGAGTAACTGGAGACAAAAAGGTGAATGTGGACAGAGTAAACTCCATAGGAGAGGCAATCATAGCTTCAATGGCCGGAGAAAATGTACAAGAGTACACTTTTAAAAAAAAGGATCAAGCAATTACACTTGGATCAAAAGTTTCACTCAGCAAAGATGAAACTGTTGAGAATGATCCACAACTCCTATTCCAGAGACTGTGTGTGCTATCTATAAATGAACCCTCAACCTAGGAGCAGCAAGAACATTTTCAATATGAGCTGTGTGGTTACCCACCTGCTCTTTTTGATTATTTTGGATTACTGCGACAGGCAAAAAAATCTGCTTTGGCGTATGCTATATGGGAACTGACTTCTCATGTACAATCAGGTCCACAGTCATCAGATCCACAGTATCTCTTAGATGGTGGAGCACTACTTCAGCGTCTCCCTTGGCAAAAAGGTCGCACATTTAATGAGATCTGTGACCAATACTGTAGATATGTCACAAATAGATATGGAAAAGCATGTGTTGTCTTTGATGGATATGAAAGTGCCCCATCCATTAAGGACTCGACTCACCGACGCCGAGCAGGAGGGTTTGTTGGAGTTAATGTGTCACTGACTCCTTTCATGGTGTTCAAATTAAAAAAGGATGTTTTCCTTGCTAATCGACAAAACAAACAATTGTTTATCAACTTGCTGGGAAAGAGTTTGAAGGAAGCAGGTTGTAAAGTAATCCATGCATCTGGACACGCTGAAGACTACTCTAGAACTGGCACAGACAGGAGAAACCATTTTGATAGCAGATGACACTGACCTATTGGTCCTTCTATGTTATCATACCAATAGCGATGATATTTACAACATCTTTTTTACGCCACAACCAAAAGCTAGTGAAAAAAGAGTGAAAGTCTGGAACATCAAAGAGGTGAGGAAATCATTGGGAGATGCGGTCTGTTCCAACATTCTTTTCATTCATGCACTACTGGGTTGTGATTCTACATCCAGTGTTCACGGAATTGGGAAGGCAGTATCCCTCCAAAAGGTGATAAACAATAGAAACTTCCTCGAACTGGCTGAAGTGTTTGGCAAAGACAGCAGTGCAGAAGAGGTTATTGAAGCTGGGGAGAAGGCTTTAGTGTGCCTATACAATGGTAATGATGGGGAAAACATCAATCATCTTCGACTGAGGCGCTTTAAGGAAAAGGTTGCAAATAGCTCAAAGTATGTTGAGGCCAAATCATTGCCACCGACAAGAGCAGCTACGAAATTCCACAGCCTTCGAGTTTACTTCCAAATTCAGGAATGGAAAGGTAGAAACCAACTAAAACCTGACGAGTGGGGATGGACACTTTCAGGTGGTAAATTAAAACCAGTTAAGACTGACTTACCACCTGGCCCTGTAAATTTGTTGGCTATAATTAGGTGTAACTGTACTTCAGGGTGTACTACAGGAAGATGCAGTTGCAGGAAACATGGCATTCACTGTTCAAACTTGTGTGGATATTGCAAAGGCCTCCATTGCACCAACTCATCACAGCCAGATCATCATCATCATCATCATCATCATGAAGAAGAAGAAGTGGTGACCTTTGACTAGTTCTTGACAAGAAATGTTCTTTGGTCCGTTCATAAACTTGTTCTGTGTAATTTAATAAAGGTTTTTTGTCAGCAAAAATGATTATTTTTGTAATTAATTGTTTTAATGGACATACTTGTCAGGAATTTTATGCATCGAAATTTTAATACTGTTAGGTTGAATTTTAACCCTTTAGACTCAGGCCAATATATCGGCCTTGGCGATTTAGCAAAAAAGATGACACAGACGATATTTTGTCCTTTTACATTATGGTAATTGTTAATTTTGCGTATCATCCTTTTCGCTAGTTATCGCATTTTACGACAGGGCCCAAATGATTTAAAAGTGGCGGCCGTTGACCCCTTTCCCCAAGGCTAATTTTGGTAAACTTTTTTTATATGAAAGAAGAGATATTCCTGCCCACAATGCAAGTTAAAAACCTTTGTTAGCAATTTGTTTGAGGCTCAGCCACAACACCAAAGACTGGACTATACAGTAATTGAGTTAAGAGAGGAAGACTAGAATCGGAGGAACCCTTTAAATATGGCGGCCGTTGACCCCTTTATCCAAGGTTAATTTTAATAAAAATTTTTTTATGGGAGAGAGAGTTTGCTCAGACTTGACCAGTACCACAGCCTACAGGCGCCAGGTTTATGACCACCAGAATATTAAAATAATTTATTGCTTGTTTTCGGCCAGGGACGGCAAGCAGGTGCGGCTAATAAAAAAAATAATACTTACAGTAATTGAGACTAGAATCGGAGGGACCCTTTAAAGATGGCGTCCGTTGACCCCTTTCTCCAAGGTTAATTTTAATAAACTTTTTTTTATCTGAAAGAGGAGTTATTCCTGCCCACAATGCAATTTAAAAACCTCTGTTAGCAATTTATATGAGGTTGAGACAAAAAAAAACCCAGCTAGATTGACTGGACTAGTATCAAATAATCTAAAAGGGTTGATATGCCGTAAACCAAAATCAAATCAAACCAAACCTATGAGTTTATAATTATATTCAACTTCATGAAAACTGTTGATTTATCAAATTTCACATTGATATATTTGTTATTTTTGAAGATATCCTTACAATAATTGAGTTGAGAGAGGGAAACTAGAATCGGGGGGACCCTTTAAAGATGGCGGTCGTTGACCCCTTTCCGCAATGTTAATTTTGGTAAACTTTTTTTTATCTGAAAGAGGAGATATTCTTGCCCATATTGCAGTTTAAAAACCTTTGTTAGCAATTTGTTTGAGGTTGAGCCAAAAAATGAGCTCGATTGACTGGACTATTACAGAGCTTGGATTTTTATGTTTTTTAAATAGAAAGTTTGTTTTAGACTCACACATATGCAGTACATCATCATAATCATTATCATGTACTGCATATGTGTGAGTCTAAAACAAACTTTTTATTTAAAAAAAAAAATCCAAACGTCTCTAATTCATATCAATTGGACTGTTGTTTTTCGTCGATTCGTACGTTGAGTTATTTGGAAAATTATGTGTGAATTTGTCAACTTCATCATCATATTATGCACATGTACATGATGATTGCAACGTCTTGTCAGACGAGTGCCACTCCCTCAGTCACTGAAAGTCCATGAGCCCGAAAATAACCTTTTTTTTTTTTTTAGTCCTGCCAGCGAATTCACATGCTCAAGCAGACACGACATTGAAGACTGTCCTTGACATATATATACATATACACACATACATACACATATATACCCATAAACATACACACATGCACACATCCATACATACACAATACATATAACACATACATACATATATATACACACATGCACACACATATACATATATATGCATACACATATATACTATCATATACAAATACATACGCACATATACATATATATTCACATACATATACATACACATGTATGCACATATACATACATACACATAAAGTTACCTACATATACGTACACATACATATATATGCACCTATACGCATACATATATATGCATATATACATATACATACACACAAATATATATATACGTATATACATACAAACACACATAAACATGTATACACAATAAATAAATAAATAAAAATATATACACACATACATATATACATACATATGCAAATAGGTATACATACACATACATACACTAGTACATATATTAACATACATACATACATACATACATACACACACATATGCATATATAGAATGATGGCAGATCAATTATTACATGCTTCTAGCATTTCAGGGCTGCACACATGACACTTTTTCCATAGCCACGGACAATTTTTATAGACAAATGCCTGAGGAAGTATCTATACAAATATGATATTACAGAGTTTTAGCTTTGTACGACAGCTAAATCTCTCTCTCGGTTCAAAATGTTGAGATCCAGCAGCAAGCATGAGCAAGATAGCCAGCAACAAATCAAACTGCAGACCACCTTAGTGCGGATACTGGTCTCCCGCTTTATGTATTTTTTTTTTTTTAAATCAGAGATTTGCTTCACCCAGAGGGGTTGTCTTGACAGGGCTTTTGGGAGTCCTCTTCACCCCACACACATATCGAAATAAAGATATACACATACACATACAAGCATGCATACAAACAGACGCACGCAAACATACATACGCAAGAACAAATACACATGACAACATGCACATACACTCATACATTCATACATATGAATGCATACAATTACACATATACATATATATATATATATATATATATATATATATATACACACAATTGTAAAATATAAGTAAACATAACAGATACTAATATTTTGTCTTCTAGTTATCTCTCTTCCCATCCTCCATCTGATATAGTTACTAATCCAATATACCATTAGCAATTAGTGGATTGGAAATTAATTGATTTTGTTCTCTGACATCTAAAGCTTGTAGAATCCCTGCTGGTTTATTTACTCTTGTTCTAAATGTTTTTATCCAAAAAATGCAAGGGTAGACTCCTTCTCATCGGAGTGAAGCACACTTGTAGCTATTGGGTGGTTTTGTTGCCAGAATAATTATTAGAGGATATATATTATTTTATTTAGGTATGTAAGAACACAATACACGAATTGTAATTTTGGTTCTGAAGCCATGAGTAACCCAAGTAGATTATGGATGAACAGCAGGTGTAGGTTAAACCAATGAGTAAATAATCAGTTTTAAGATTAAAAATATATTTTAGATTCTTAATTTGTTAAATAAACTATCGTAGCCTTTTCTGTATCTGTTTAATTAAATTAATTAATATATCATAGACGCTTTTTAGGATTTACTAGACCTGAAACATCAAATGGCCTTAGTTGTCTCCCTTTAACTGTTATAAGTACTAAATACGACCTTTATTTCCACATAATTTTTTAACTAGTAGTTAACAACATAATGGATTATCTCCCTTCGTAGTTAGTTTTTTCATAACTATCTAGAACCATATTTGATTAGAACGATAATGAATAATAAATTATTAAATAATGAAAAATAGAATAGGATCCATTACTCGGAATGTTGTATGAGGATTAATAAATATAAGGTAATGTTATTCTTTATTTTCCTATTTAATAAACTGGTCTTAAATCTAAGTAATAAGATAATCGATATTTTGTAAACATTGATTCCACAAATGAGCAAATACGAAACTAAAAATTAACTGTAACGTTATAGCAAGGTTGTTCTGGCCATATTATAAATATAGAAATAAAATTTAAAAAATTCTTTTTTAAAAAATTAATTATGTGAAATAAAGAAATATAGAAATCTAACTTAGGAATTCAATGAATAGTATTATTAAAAGATTTTAAATGGCTACATGTTTTTGTGGAAACTTCTTATGACTGGTTTTTAAATAAGGATCCGAAAATTAGGTGATATATTAATATTTGAATGGGCTTTTGATGAAGGGTGTCTCCAGGATAAATGTTTTCGCATGCTTCATTTCCTTTAAGTGAATTTTCTTAAACAATGTTCTATTGTCAAAGTGTTTTTTATTCAAAAAGTCTGAAGAAATGCTGGTTATGTGAAAATTTTAAAACACCATAATGCTTGAAATTGTCCAACTGGTATTGAAACAATTGTAACTTACAATGAAATACACTTTTTGTTGCTATCAATTGATAGCAACAAAAAGATTATGTCATTATAAGTTACAATTGTTTCAATACCAGTTGGACAATTTCAAGCATTATGGTGTTTTAAAATTTTCACATAACCAGCATTTCTTCAGACTTTTTAAATAAAAAACACTTTGACAATAGAACATTTTTTTGAAGTCTTGGTTTTGTTAATACAGTATAAATAAATATATATATATATAGAGAGATATGGATATATATATATATAGATATGGATACATGTAGATATAAATATATATACATATTAATAAATATATAGATATATAGTCATATATATATATAAATATATAGATATAGATATATAGTCATATATATATATAAATATATAAATATATATATATACATACGTATATGAATAAATATATATATGTAGAGAGAGCAATATAATTACATAATTATATATATATATATATATAATTATACTTGTTTATTGTTATATAAACATGCTCACATCCTGCTGCTACAAATAGCCACTTGTTTCAATCAAACAACAGATATCATCAGGCAGCGACTTGACTATTCAAAAGTTCAATGAATAATGGATTTTTATTTTAGGTAGGAACTCTTTAAAAATTGGAGTTAAAAAACTTAAAACACAGAACTTTAATTATAAAATGTAAAGAGGGAGGAGCAATTAAAATAAAGTTAAAAGATTACAATGGAGAGAGAGTGATTGAGAAGAGAAAAAAAAAGGAATAGAGAAAGAAATAGAAAAAGAAAATAGAGAGAAAAAAAAATATATATATATACATATATATATATATATATATATATAATATGGAGAAGAAAAGAAAAAAGATATAAATGGTTATTATAAAGAGAATAAGGACTAGAAGGGAAAGGAAAGGAAAGAATGATGAGATCTAGTTAAAGAGAGAAAGTAAGAATTTGGCAGTATATAGAAAAAGAAAAAGATCTGCGTGTCAACCAATTTATGAACAGTTATACAATTCAGTAATGATACATATTATTACAAATACAAACAGAAGATACAATCCAAGCGTCAGAAATGAACATGTCAAAAAAGACAGCGAATGTATCCAGCCAACATATTTATCAACTCACATACGTCCACGAGTAATATCAACGCAGTTCAAACATACGTCTACAATTAATTAGGCCCTTTATGCTAAATGATATAAGTTTAAAGTTTTCGCGTTTTTATTAGATAAATATATAAATAAAAGAAGAAAAAATTAATGATAAAACAATATTAAAATTATTATTAATAATAATAATAATAATAGTAATAATAAACATAATAGTAATGATGATAATAATAATAATAATAATAATCATAATAAAAACAGAATAAAATTAATATTTATTATCTTTTTAATATAACAAATTTAGCCATAAGAGGGGATTAAATAAATTAAATAGGGCCAATAATTATAAATAAAAATCTACTAATATTTATGTATATAAAAAGAATACAATACATATATGTACATATACACATACATATATATATATATATATATATATACACACACACACATACACACACACACATATATATATATATATACATACATGCACATAAGTAAAGGTGCAACTATACTATTAAGTTGAAAGTATAAGCTATTTAAGTATAGATATAAAGTCATATTAAATCACAAATTAATACATTCAAGACCATATTACTAATAACACATATACAAGTACACTTACCTATAAATATATAAATATATTCAGGCAAAAGAAGTAATTAAATCAACGAAATACTCAAAAGTAGCGACACACAGGTAGATAGTACCCTAATTAAAAATAATAAAATACATATGTATATACCCACAGAGAACCAACAGACATACAAATATGCATATATATATTTATAATTTTATGTATACACATACATACAAAAAATACACAAATATATGCACACAATCATATACTAATATACAACAACACACACACACATATATATACGCACACATAAATATGTATAATTTACATAAACTATATATATAGAAATACATAAGAATACAAATAATTTGGCAAGAGTACAGATAGATGCATACACACATAGAAACATACAAATGGAATTAATAAACATGGGAGGGTATACCAAATAATATAAAAATATATAAATCTAAGTACACACGGTCATAAAGTAAATACATAGACACATACATATACACATAGACACACAGGTATATAAGATAGGGGAAGTAAAGAATGAAATCAGGCGAGGAGAAAGTATATTAATAGTATTTTAATAAAATTATAGAAATCAGTGACAAATTTAAATTTATTTAAATTTTATATCTAAACTAAATTACTTAAAAAATGGTTTTTATAATGTTTGCAATTAATTGAATTTTCGTGCTTCTTATTTAATAATTTATCTCTTTCTCTAAAAGTAAGTATAAATAATTTCTCATAAAGACATAGGTAGCAAGGCGAGTTTAAAGATGAACAGGTTTTAGCTTTCTTTAAAATTTTCCAATTTACTGTTGGGGAGTAACCTTGCTCTACTAGTTCATTGTAATATTTAGACAAGGAAGTTCTATTTTTGTACTCATTATTTTCAAAAGAGCACTTGTGACCGGTAAATCTTTCTTTAAAATTGTTATTTGTCATTCCTATGTAATATTTTTTTTCATTCGGATTTTCCTTAGTAGAAATAGTTGCTTGGTACACTACAGAAGTAATTTGAAAATTTCCTTTAAGTGGGCATTTTGATTTAATTCCACAGTTACAACTTTCGGTAGCAATGGGTGTGCTATTTTTGTTTAATATTTTGTTATTATGTTTTTTAATTATTTTTTTAAGGTTTTCATTACAGCTATATACTATACAACTTAACCAAAGACATCAATGTCATGGATATAGGCTTGTATCGTGATGATGGACTGATGATCATAAAGGAATCTAACGGCCCTAAATGTGAAAGAACCAAAAAGATTATCTTAAATGAATTCCGTAGAATTAAATTAAAAGTGGATATTATATCAGATGTTAAAACTGTAATTTTTTTGGATGTGAACTTTGATTTAAGGAAAGGCATCTACCAACCATAAAGGAAGGAAAACTCAAACCCAATTTATGTACACCCCCTATCAAATCACCCAAAATCTATCATTAGGCATATCCCCAAATCCATTAGTAAAAGAATCAGTGACAATTCTTCCAATCTTGAAACATTTAATAAACATAAATATTTCTATAACAGGGCTCTTGAGGATAGTGGATACAAAAACACCCAAATTGAGTTCATAGAACCAACACACCCAAACACAAATACAAATAGAAACCGTAAGAGAAAAATCCTGTGGTACAATCCCCCTTTTAATCTGAAACTTAAAACAAATCTAGGAATGAAATTCTTAAACTTAATTAAAAAGCACTTCCCTATGAATAACATACTACATAAAATTTTCAATAAAAATACAATAAAACTTAGTTATAGCTGTAATGAAAACCTTGAAAAAATAATTAAAATCATAATAACAAAATATTAAACAAAAATAGCACACCCATTGCTACCGAAAGTTGTAACTGTAGAATTAAATCAAAATGCCCACTTAAAGGAAATTGTCAAATTACTTCTGTAGTGTACCAAGCAACTATTTCTACTAAGGAAAATCCGAATGAAAAAAAATATTACATAGGAATGACAAATAACAATTTTAAAGAAAGATTTACCGGTCACAAGTGCTCTTTTGAAAATAATGAGTACAAAAATAGAACTTCCTTGTCTAAATATTACAATGAACTAGTAGAGCAAGGTTACTCCCCAACAGTAAATTGGAAAATTTTAAAGAAAGCTAAAACCTGTTCATCTTTAAACTCGCCTTGCTACCTATGTCTTTATGAGAAATTATTTATACTTACTTTTAGAGAAAGAGATAAATTATTAAATAAGAAGCACGAAAATTCAATTAATTGCAAACATTATAAAAACCATTTTTTAAGTAATTAAGTTTAGATATAAAATTTAAATAAATTTAAATTTGTCACTGATTTCTATAATTTTATTAAAATACTATTAATATACTTTCTCCTCGCCTGATTTCATTCTTTACTTCCCCTATCTTATATACCTGTGTGTCTATGTATGTGTCTATGTATTTACTTTATGACCGTGTGTACTTAGATTTATATATTTTTATATTATTTGGTATACCCTCCCATGTTTATTAATTCCATTTGTATGTTTCTATGTGTGTATGCATCTATCTGTACTCTTGCCAAATTATTTGTATTCTTATGTATTTCTATATATATAGTTTATGTAAATTATACATATTTATGTGTGCGTATATATATGTGTGTGTTGTTGTATATTAGTATATGATTGTGTGCATATATTTGTGTATTTTTTGTATGTATGTGTATACATAAAATTATAAATATATATATGCATATTTGTATGTCTGTTGGTTCTCTGTGGGTATATACATATGTATTTTATTATTTTTAATTTGGGTACTATCTACCTGTGTGTCGCTACTTTTGAGTATTTCGTTGATTTAATTACTTCTTTTGCCTGAATATATTTATATATTTATAGGTAAGTGTACTTGTATATGTGTTATTAGTAATATGGTCTTGAATGTATTAATTTGTGATTTAATATGACTTTATATCTATACTTAAATAGCTTATACTTTCAACTTAATA